>NC_071400.1:25109984-25429388 GCF_022682495.2 Desmodus rotundus | reverse complement strand
ATACATATTCCAATCTATTACAGGGCGGCTTAACTAAAATAATGATTTTGAATCCACACACGTGTGTGTATATTGTATCTATGCATTGGGGATAACCTCCCTTCCTGTTCCATTTCTCATTCTTAGTCATACACAATGCTCCTTCAAATGGAAAATGGACCTGGTTCACCCTCAGCACAGACAGGCCTGTCCTACTCAGAGCAACTATGTATAGGTTGGGGCCTTCACCAAACAGGCTCACTCCACTCCCGAAAATAACTAAAGGGTCATAGGCTATTGTCCAAAGAGAGCAGACCTTCATAGCACAACAGTCAGAGGAAAGGAGGCCACGCAGTACCTGGAGAACACCTAGCAAAGCGGGGTAGTACTGTTTGCAAATACCACAATAACTTCCTCAACAAGGACCTTTTACATGAATATATACCGATTCAGAAAATCCTGGACTTAGGAAGCCATTAAAAGAAATATGGACTCTCCACTGATTCTTCTCTCACCCTTGTTTGTTTCTCTTACGGAAACAATTAAGTAGTAAAGTATTACAAGTGGGGGAAGAAGCGATAAAAGTAGCATAATCACTGGAATCTTCACAAAATAGAGGAAGAAATCTCCACCCTAACCCTAGCAGCCTGGAACAGTGCCTGCTGTCACGCCGGCTCATTTCCTTCTAGGCACAATACACACATACACTTTGGTAATGTTGCTTCCTTCATTGTAGGTATTTTCTGGACATTTCTACACAATATCGATAAACCATGATCTTTAAGAGCAATACAGAGTGGGCGTACCATAAGTTACATTGTCATTCCCTATTGTGGGCTATTTCCACTCTTCTCTCCCCATTTAAAGTATTAAACTGAAGTCATATAAAGATTAACATGAGCATCTTCAATATTTTTATTATTTCCCTAGAATGGACTCCAAAAAGCTGAATGAGCTAAAAGGTTTGAACGTTTGGGGGCTTTAGGGTAGATTTACACGGCTATGAGCAATGTGTGGGGACACTCTTCTCTCACTGCGTCCTTGGAAACTTTATTATTTTTAATGTCTATTTAAAAAAGGAAAATTAAAGAAATCTTCTTGTAGTTGCACTCCTTGATTTTTAGTGAGGCTGAATATTGTCCCTACACGTGTTTCCTGGTTCTATTTCCTTTTTTGTGGACCGCCTATTTACGGCTTTTGTGCATTTATCTACCGGGGATATTAGTAAGTTTTTTAAAAAATGAAACTATATTGGTATAATATAACGAGCAAATCAAGCCTTTCTAGTATTTGCTGAAAGTACCTTTCATAGATTGTCATTTGTCCTTTTTATTTTTGTCGTTTTTAGATGAATGGACATTATACTAAGAGCAAAGCATGATCTCTGCCCAGACATAAATCAGTTGCTTTAGAAAAATAGGATAAACTTGGTAAAATCGAGAATTTTTCTGAAAATAATTTGTTAGTAAATAATTACTCATCAGCTGTTTGATGGACTTCAGAGTTATTCACCAAATAAACTGTACGTTGATTGAATCTTACTATTTAAAAAAAATCAATTTTTTTGTGATGAGAACCTAGATAGGTACATAAAGCCTAAGGTACAAGTTTGATTTTGTCATCGAAATGGTCAGTTATGTCGGTCTCATGACTACCACCATAACACTTTAGTAAATAAAAAGAAATACATCATCATGTTTCAGGAGATAAGCTGAGGATTTTATGTATTTCATATGAAACTTCTTATTTAGGAAATGATGGCTTTCGAAGTAGACTGCTTTTATGGCACAAAGATACTCACTATATGGAAGAGAGAACGCTCAAGAGTTGAAATTCTGCTTGCTTACATTGGTTCACATGTGTTTGTTTAAGCCGGGGGCCACATCAGCCTCGCGGTTGCCTTCAAAGGGCCGGATGTAATTTAGGACTGTGTACATGTAACTACTCCTTAACAGTTAAGCGAGAGCTCGGCACTGCCGCCGGGTAGAAACAAGGTGCTGGGCCGGATAAAACCCGGTGGAGGGCCGGATTCAGCCTGCCAGCCTTGTGTTTGCCACCTGTGGTTTAAGCTAATCATTCTATTAGCATTTTTTAAATATTAATGTGGGAGGATAAAAGGTCACACCTGGAAAAATAACTCTCCAAACCTGATTTGACTCAGTTGCAAGAATAGCTTCAGAAGTGCTCATGGCCCTTCAGGCGATTTTGAAAGAGAAACATGGAAGTCACTTAATATCACAAGTATTAATAGTGATGATTAATTAATGTCACACCTTTTTCTGTAGATGCTGTGGGGGTTTTTTCCTGGATGCTTGTATCTTTTTTTCCTCATAATTTTTGGATAAAAACTCTAAATATTTTTTTTTATAGATACTGATGCTGGAGCACATGAGACAAATGGAGAGAGAGAATAATGAACAGAAAAGGTGGTGGTGTCACCAGACTCCACAAAGAAACTCTAACCAGGAAAATGTTTTTAAAAGAAAAATCAACAGCCAGAACTCCAGAACAATTGTTTTGGACTTTTACTCATTTAGTGTTCGCCAGTGTTGCTTAGGGATCTGGACTGTAAAAGTCCCTCAGCCACCACACACATGCACAAACAAGTCTGGGCAAAGTTCTTGGGGACTGAAATTATATATGTCAGAATTGTAAAGGTATTGAGTATTTCATAATATCTATTAGATAAATGGCTTAGTGCATGCCAAAATGAGAGCCCACAATCTCTGGTTCACATTTCAAATCCATTGAGACAGGGCTTTTTTTAATGTGTCTAAGTACCTACAACATCTCTATCCCAGAGTTATTTGAAAATAATACTATAACCCTGACTTGCAGTGACATCTATCTCTGTAACAGCAATTTCTTTTGGAACTGAAACAACTTCCTAAAGTAATTTCAAATTATCTTTCCCTTACAACTTCTCAATACCCTTTGAGATAGATTATGTAAATGAGCTAAACAGTTAATATGGGGAACAATCTTCAAGAAAATTGAAGGTAATTTAATGTATAAAAAGCTTTTTTACTCTTTGGAGAAGAACAATAGCTGCTTATTTCCCCAAGTAAACAATCATATGCAATTCATCTTTCTTACAATGAATTCCACTAGGGTTTTGTAAATTTCATAGTAATTTTAGCATTAACATACTTATCCAAATTGTAGCATCAAATTTAATATACTATCTTGAAAAGTGATAGGCTTTAAATATGGTATTGAACAACCAGAGATATCACGTTCTTGTAGCTTGCAAATAACAAGTATTAGCAGAGCTCTCTATTGCCGTGTATTTTCTCCATTAGTTCGGTAAATCTGCACTTTACCTGTAACCCTCTCAAGTCTTATGTATAACAGCTGGGAGCAGAACTGCTTTCACTGCTTACCACAGGAAACTCATTTTCAATTATCTTAAGTTTTAGATGGAAAAGGAGCGAAGCAAATTAACACATGCTACAAACAAGCCGATTCTTAAGAGACTTAATGGCAGAGGTAGAAATAGGGGTTGATATTGTAATTGATTGCAGAGGCTCGCACTCATTCTTCCCCTTCTCTGTGTAAAAGTAAACTAGACAAAAGTCGGCAGGTTGTATTACAAAGAGCCCTATGACAGAATCTTAAAAACGTAGGTTCTAGACCCAGGTTTATGACGCAGCAGTGTGCCACCGTTTTCTTATCTATAAAGTTGGGGGGAACCCTAATATCATCAATTCCATGAACCTCACAGGGCTGTTATGGCTAGCACATGAAAAGCAATATGATTGAAAGTTTTAAAAACCAAGTACCACAGGGAAGCCACTAGTGTAAATTCAAGTTCTTGGCTTGCTTAAATAATAATATTATTATTACTGTTACTAGTAATAATAATCAAAAGTAAAAGGACTAGAAAGAAGATTCAGGCACTCTTTTAAGACTGTTGCATCCGTAATTACAATTTACCCTTGAAAGTTTCAAATGGCATGTTTTCCTCATTTTACAAACAGAAGCACAGAGAGGTTAAGTAACTTCACCAAGATCACACAGCTAGTGGAGCTAGAATTCAAATCCAAAAGGTCCAGCTCCAGAGCCTGTACTCCCAACCTCTTTGCTATACAAGGGTCACAGATTCTCTGATAGTAAGATTCAAAAAAGTATTGTAGGTGGAACCAGAGTTGGAAACTCAGGCAAGATTTTAGCTTGCAGCTCAGAAGGAGAACAAGTAACCTCTAGATGCTACACAGCATCTGAGTGGTATTATGCTTTGCTTATGTAACAAAGAAAATACGCTTCTTGGGCAAGGATATAATAAAGATACCATGGAAAGAGGAAATTAAGACCAGAGTGGAACGGTCCTAAGATGCCATGAGTGAAACCAATCACACTATAAAACCATGGCTTCTCTGCAAAGATATCAAGTGTCAGTCTGCAACACGGTTTCCCCTGCTTACTACAATTTGCATTTACTGGACACGGCAGATGAGAGAAGATTCGAATTGACTTGGTGTTGCTGGGTCAATCTGTAATCAGTCAGATACACATCTCTGCACCATTCCAGGCCACAAGCAGAAAATTTACTAGATCCTCAGCCTCTATACCAACAAATACTCAGTAAGAACACAGCACAGATTGCACAGTAATTTTCACCTTTGTGATTCCCTCTTCCAATATCTAAGTTTCCATATTCACCTACAGGGAGTAATACAACGTAATTACAAGTGGCTTGCCGCCACAGAGAATAGGGTTGGCATAATGTAGTGGAAAGGGCGCTGAACTTGGAGTCAGTAAGTCTGAGTTTGGGCCCATCTTGTGTCACTTACTGTATGAAATTGAATAAATCAGCTAACTTCTTTTCCTTGGCATAATAAAGGCCAAATGCCCTTCTCTCTCAGAGTGCTGGCAGATGACTCCAATAAAATATCTGAGAACACCATGGTAAATGGTAAAAAGTATTTTATAGCTACAGTTGTAAATTCGTAAGTTTTGCAACTATAAATGTATCAATTCTAAGTTATCTATAGTTTTGAAAAAAATTCAGGAAGTCAACGTTACTGATATTGTTTTATTCTTGTTGGTTTGTTTACTATTTCTTTATAAAACAGCTTTATTGACGTGTAATTTATATGACATACAATTTGCCCATTTTAAACGTTAAATTCAAAGATTTGGGGTACATTTACAGAGTTATAAAGTCATGACCACCATTGAGTTTTAAAATATTTTCTTCACCCTAAAAATAATTCTCACATACATTAAGCAGTCACTCCCAGTTTAACCTCCCTCCAGGCCTTGGCAGCTAGTAATATACTTTCTGTCTCTATGGATTTGGCTATTCTGGACATTTTCTGCATGTGGAATAATATAATATGTGGTCTTTACATCTGGCTTCTTTAAGAACACTTCTATAATGCTCTTATTCACCCATGCTGCAGCATGTATCGGTATTGCAAGTCACTTTTTTTCTGAACATAAGTTCTTTTTACATGTTGTGTTAAATTTGCAAATATTTTTTAAAGATTTTATTTATTTTTAGAGAGAGGGGAAAGGAAGGAGAGAGGGAGAGAAACATCAATGAGTGGCTGCCTCTTGCACGCCCCACACTGGGGACCTGGCCTGCAACCCAGGCATGTGCCCTGACTAGGAATCGAACCGGTGACCCTTCGGTTCACAGGCTAGCGCTTAATCCACTGAGATACACCAGAGGGGACTGCAAACATTTTTGTTCAGGATATTCTGCCCTTTCTTTTTCACCTCTCCTTCTAGGATTCATGTTATTATGTATATGTTAGTATTCCTTTTTTGTGCTTTCATAATTTTATTTATTATTACATATTTTACTGTTATTCTATTACAGTTGTCCCAATTTTTCACCCTTTGCCCTCCTCTGCCCAGCCCATCCTCAGCTCCCCCAGTCATTCCCTACCCTGTTGTCCATGTCCATAGGTCATTCCTTACATGCTCCTTGACTAGCCCCTTCCCCTTCTTTCCACCTTTATCCCCCTCTCCAAGCCCCTCTGGTCCTTGTGAGTCTGTTCCTTGTTTCCATGCCTCTGGTTCTATTTTGCTCTTAGGTTTATTTTGCTCACCAAGTTCCTCTTATATGTTGCCCCACATGTCCCTGAGGCTCTGTTCATTCTTCTTTGATCTGTTTCCTCTACTCTTCAGAATGGACAGTTTTTGTAGGTCAGTCTTCAAGTTAACAGACAGATTCTGCCAACCTGAATCTGCTGTTGAGTCCCCGCAGTGAATATTTCATTTCAATTATTGTATTGTACTTCCCAATCATAGAATTTCCATGTGGTTCTTTTTATAATATCACCTTCCTTCTTGAAAACCACTAGTTTGTTCATTTTCATTATACTTTCCATTAAGTCTTTATTCATGGCTTCCCTTTGTTCTTTGAACATATTAATAATAGCTGCTTTGAAGACCTGTCTGCTAATTGCAACATCAGGAGACAGAGGAATTCAAATCGACTATTTTTTTTTTACTGAGTATATGTCCTGCTCTCACATTTGTATAATTCACTTTTTGTTGAAAATTGGACATTTTTGAATATATATGAGGAGTTTTTCTTATATATCTGGTTTCCTAAGGGTGAACTCGGTGTCCTTGTAGTTTTGTTGTCAGTGTTTACGCAGAGGTTGTGCTCAACCACCTCGAGTCTCTAGGGGTTCCATCTCCTGCCAATAGATCTGTGTATGGGAAAGGGAGCACATTCAAAGTTTATACATTTTTAAGTTTGCCACAACTTTTATTTTCCACTGAGCTTTTTCATATCTCCTCTGTGCACTGCCTTGGGGTTAATTAATGGTATGTGACTGGCCTGAGCCCTCTCAAGTCTCCATTGTCTGCTGCGCACGTACACAGTCTCAGACAGGAATACAGTTTTCACAGCCTCAGGTTAGCAGAACTAGTGGCCCACCATACCGGCCCGCCTTCACCAAGATGGTCACTACTGCCAACTATGTCACTGGAAGTGCTCATCATGCACCTCTCCGTATCACATGAACCTCGTCTGCCATGACAGTGCAGCCACAATTCTTACATCTTGCCCCACCATGGGCATCGACCAACCTGTGTGTGTGGGGGGGGGGGGAGCATGAGCATCACCAGGCCAACACACCATAGGTTCTCACTTTTATTATCCAATAGTTTATTCAAGTATAACTGATTCTTAGATTGTAGGCCTTTGCTTGATTTCCAGGGTGCTGAAAGTGTTGTTTTTGACAACTTACTTGTCAAGCTTAATGCATCATAGTTGTTTTTTTTTAAGTGAATTTGTAGATACTCACCAGGCCACAACCAAAACTCCTGCCTAAATCACTGACCTTTTAATAGCAAAACTTTATAGAAATGTTATACATTAGGAATTTGCACTATTTCACTTAGGATTTCAAAAACTTAATGTAAGAAAGACAATGTAAAAAAGTCTCATGAATAATTTTATATTGATTATATATTGATAACATTTTGATATATGGGGTTAAGTAAAATATATTATAAAAATTAATTTCACCTGTTTATTTTTCTTCTTTAATGTGGCTCCCAAAATTAAGCAAATATTTATGCATCCTGCATTATAATTCTATTAAGCAGTAATAGTCTAGATCTAACATCCAATTTATGGGAAATACTAGGACACAGAAACATCAAAAAATGCAATAGGGCTGCAAACTCTATAGGAAAAATTACCCAGTTTCTATCTTCAACAAATATATTGCAAGGAAAAAAAATGGAAAGGGAAATGAGATTAAAAGAGATATAAGGGAGCCCTGGCTGCTGTAGCTCAGTGGATTGAGAGCGAACTGTGAACCAAAGGGTTACCAGATCCATTCCCACTCAGGGCACATGCCTGCGTTGCAGGCCAGGTCCCCAGTAGGAGGCGTGTGAGAGGCAACCACACATTGATGTTTCTCTCCCTCTCTTTCTCCCTCCCTTCCCCTCTCTCTAAAAATAAATAAAGAAAATCTTTAAAACAAAAGAGAGATATAAGTGATACAGCTATAAATTGTAATTGTACACCTTTGTAGGATTCACATTTTAAGAAGGAAATGAGAAAACACATACATTTATGAGCTAGTCTGGGGAACTGGGAAGTGTACAGCATATTTGATCATATTAAAAATTATTGGTTTTTTCTAAGGTGTAATATGTAATATAGTTAGGTTAAAGAAGATTCTGTATTTCTTATAAGCAGACTCTAAAGTTTTATGAATAAAATTATATATAACACATTGGAATTACTTCAAAAAATCTAGGGAGGTAAGAAAGGGAATTGGGTGAGGGGGTAGATGAAGCAAAATTGCCCATGCATTGTAAATTTCCAAAGTTATATGATGAATGAGTGTTAGGTTCATTCAATTATGCTCTCTACTTTTATATGTTTAAAATTTTGGATAATAAAAAGTTTCCAATAACTGGTAATAATTTGGCAAAACACTAGAATGCAATATTAAATGAAACAGTAGGATACAAAACTGAAATTAATAATAGAAAATTGTTAAAATTAGTTTCATGAGAAGAAGGGGTGATTGCAAAGAACTTTAACTTTCTATTAAATTCTGTTTAATTAACTTCTACTAATTTTTAATCAGAAAAACAATATGCCTTATACATAAAGGTTTATTACCAATTATTTGAACAAAAATTTAAAATTAGAAGGAAATATATCAAAATACAGGGTGGGGCAAAAGTATGCTTACAGTTGTTCATATGGAAAATAATACAATAATTAATACAAATAAGAATAGCCCTGCCTGGATTGGCTCAGTGGACTGAGTGTAATCTGTGAGCCAAAGAGTCACCAGTTCAATTCCCAGTCACAGTACATCCCTGGGTTGTGGGCTAGGTCCCCAATAGGGGGTGTGGGAGAGGAAACCACACGTTGTTATTTCTCTCCCTCTCTTTCTACCTCCCTTCCCCTCTGTCTTAAAATAAAATAAATAAAATCTTTAAAAAACTAAGAATAATAAATTCTGTGTTTCGCATATTTAAACAGTAAACCTACTTTTGCTCCACCTTGTACTAATGGCAATTATCGCTGTGTTGTGATTATGAGGTATATTTTTATTTGTGTGTGTTTTGTATGTGTGATTTTTATTCCCTGTTCCCCACATTAAATATATATTACTTTTTAAATTGAATTTATTGGGATAACATTAGTTAATAAAATTATATAGATTTTAGTGATACAATTCTATAATGTATCATCTGTACATTGTATTGTGTGTTCACCAGTCCCAAAGCCAAGTCTCCATCATTTATAACCCTTTATGCTCCTCTACTTCCTCAAACCCCCCTTTGCCTATAGTAATCACCATACTATTGTCTGTATATGAGGTTTGTTTGTTCTATTTTTTTTTTGCTTAATTCCTCCACCTTTTTCACCCAAACCCCCTACGTCCTTCCCTCTGACAACTGTCAGTCCATTTCTGTATCTCAGAGTCTATTTCTATTTGGTTTATTTTGTTAATTAGATTTCAAATACAACAGAAATCATATGGTATTTGTATTTCTCTGACTGGCTTATTTCATTTGGCATAATGCTCTCCAGGTCCATCCATGCTGTTGCAAAAGGTAAGATTTTCTTCCTTTTTATGGCCTAGTGGTATTCCATTGTGTGAATGCACCACAGCTTTTTTATGCACTCATCTACTGATGGGCACTTAGGCTGTTTCCAAAGCCCCTATGTTCATTGCTGTGATTGTAAATAATGCAGCAATGAACATAGGGGTGCACATATTCTTTTGAATTAGTGTTTGGGGTTTCTTTGGATAGATTCCCAGGGGTAGGATCACTGGGTCAAAAGGCAGATCCATGTTTAATGTTCTGAGGTATCTCCATACTGCTTTCCACAGTGGATGTCCCAGTCTGCATTCCCACCAACAGTGCACTAGGGTTCCCCTTTCTCCACATCCTCACCAGCACTTGTTGTTTGCTGATTTATTGATGACAGCCATTCTGAGAAGTGTGAGATGGTATCTCATTGTTGTTGTGATTTGCATTTCTGTGACGATTAGTGATGTTGAACATCTTTTCATATGTCTATGGGCCCCTCTGTATGTCCTCTCTAGAGAAGACTCTTTTTAGGTACTTTGCCCATTTTTTAATTGGTGTTGAGATTATTTTTTATAATTCTCACTTGAGGATATGCTTGCTGATTTTAGAGACGGGGAAGGGAGACAGAGAGAAACATTGATACAAGAAGCATCAATTAGTTGCTTCCCATACATGCCCCGACAGGGGAGTGAACCCATAAACCAGGTGTGTGCTTTGACCAGGGATCAAACCCACAACCTTTTGGTGTACAAGACAATGCTTCAGTGAAATGAGTAATCTCGCCAGGGCATTGATGTTGAGTTTGTAAATTCTTTGTAAATTTTGGATATAAACCCCTTATCAGATATATCATTGGTGAATATGTTTTCCCATTCAGTCAGTTGTCTTCTCTTTTTGTTGATGTTTTCCTTTGCTGTGTAAAAACTTTTCAGTTTGACATAGTCTCATTTGTTTATTTTTTTCTTTTGTTTCCCTTGCCTGAAGGGAAATATCAGAAAAAATGTTCCCACAAGAAACATCTAAGATTTTACTATCCATGTTTTGTTCTAGGATTTGTATGCTTTTGAGTCAAACGTTTAAGCCTGTAATCCATTTTGAGTTCATTCTTGTTTATGGTATAAGAAGGTGGCCTAGTTTCACTTTTTTGCCTGTCTGTCTAACTTTCCCAACACCGTTTATTGACTGGACTATCTTTACCCCATTGTATGTTCTTGCCAGTGGGCCATTCATTAGACGGCATATATTAATAGCTTGCATTTTTGCAAAGCACTTGTAGACATTTTCAAACATTTAAATTTCACATGCAGTATTATTACAGTTTATACGTTTACACCCCTCTGACATGCCACATGGGGAGGATATTATTACTCCCACTTTCGGATGAGAAAACAGAGCCTCACATATTTGTAAATCATAGCAAGGCAGTAACAGACCTTGGATAAGAACCTAGGTTTCATTACTCCTATTCTAGTGTTCTTTTCACTATAACACCATGGCTTCCCATAAAGAGTATCAAACTCAGAATACAATTAATTTAGTAATGATTAACTACCTCACTCAGGCCCAATTGAATTGCAGTTATTTACATCAATTGACTATACTATCCATTTTGCTTAACTGCAACCAAGAGCCATGTGCAGGAAAGAGGCACTGAGATGAAATAACAGGGAGGAAGCAGTAGAATTCTGTGACATATGGCATGCTTGCTGATGAAATCAAAGGTATGTTTCATGCCAGCTTTTGGTCTGCAAAGTGTCTTTCATTGCAGTAAGAGGTATACCACATGCCAAGAAATGCACAACCTCCAAGCCCTTTCTTTTGAAATCTAAACCCATGAGAGCATGGACTTGGCATGACTTGATGGAATACTGAATGCAATATGCTTGACCCATTTGTGGGTACAAACCACCCAGAGTATCCACTGTGGAGGATTCTAAGTTGTCATCTGGATTCCCTATCAGCTCAGAAAAACTGGGGATACAATGGAGTCTTAGGTTTATCTTTGGCTAGAGAATAAGGATTATAATTTCAGAGAATAGAAGTAATATCCAGGAAAGAAAATAAAAGTTAAACCAGGAGGCGTTCAAGAACATTAAAAGTGTAGGGCAGAAGTCACTAAATGCTTCTATACGGAATAATATCTTTGTCACTTTATTTTGCCATGGAGGGTTGTTTTGCCTGTTAGTTTGATACAAAAGATATAATCATTGCAAATAAGGTTACCTCATCTCCAGCAAGGAAGGGAGATGCTGAGAGTGGGGTACCATGAGCTATTTGAGGAAGACACTTCTAGATTTTGAAGAAGAAAGTTTTGCTCTGCTATAAGAACATTTGCTAACAGTTCTGTAGAAACTATCAGGTAAAATACCAATTGAGAAAGAAGACCTTATGTTTACGTAAAGGGGTCACTGGGTGACAGAAGGGTTTTACCAGAAGTGTCAGTCGCTGTGGATGACTTTTCATTTGGCAAACCTTGTCTTCCATGCAGATGACTCCTTGCTGGGAAGTTGGTGTGTATAGGAGAAGAAATGAAACATTACGGCCCTAACCAGTGTGGCTCAGTTGGTCGGGCGTCACACCGCAAAGCAAAAGGTCACTGGTTCTGATTCCAGGTCAAAGCTCATAGGAGAGGCAACCATTTCATGTTTCTCTCCCTCTTTCTTCCTCCCTTCCCTGCTCTCTAAAAATAAATAAATAAAATCTTCTAAAAAAGAAATGAACTATTTTAGAGTTCATTCCGAGTGCAGACATCTACTGGCTACAGGGAGGAATACGCGTCCTTGAATATTTCTTTTACAAATAATGAGAAGCCAGCATATCTCAGAGCTTTTGATTCAGACAGACTAGCTCTTCCATTCGCATAACTTCATGTTTGCTTACCTATAAAACTGTAATAACAACATATACTTGCATGCTGGTGTGAGAATTGCCAAAAGCATATGCTGGCTGTACTTTGCAGCAAAAAGTATAACATATATACAGCATCAAGTAACCAACAACAGCTAGATGGTACAATGCTTCAGTGGGTTATTAGATGGTGGCACTAAAGGCATATTTTTGTAGTTTTCCTTTTATTCTCTTATGTTTCTTTTATAGTGAGCACATTCTAATATTCTAATGAGGAAAAGAATCATGACACATCATTTTAAAAATAATACATGTAAAGTTCCTGAGGCACACAATGAGCACCCACTTCCTCATTGTTGGATGAATCACTGCTATCGTCAATGAACTAATTATCATATTACTGTTCCTACTATAGTTGTGAAGATTGAGGCTTAAAGAGTTTTAGCAGTTTATTCAACTGTATATATCTCAAAAGCAAGTAAAATGTCTGACACACTGCTTGAGATATACACATATATAGCTGCACCTCATTCCATGAGTCGTGAATAAGTAGACTTGGTTGAGAAAGCCAGCAACCCAAACTTGAGCAACACACAATAGTCTCTCACTTAATCAGACTGCTTGAAATGGAGCAGAAGTTTGAAAAGAGGACAGTGTGTGCCAGACGTAATAAGAAGATCTGACAGAGAGTCATGGAATCACACCAAGAAAAGGAGAAAGTGATAAACATTTAAAAATAACAATGCTCTTCAATAACAATTTACCAATTCTCATAGATTACAATAGGCACGTACAATTTTTCTTGAACATCAGCATATTCTCTCTCGATCACACACACACACACACACACACACACAGTGGAAATCTCTTCCCCTCACTTCTTCAGAATCCCAATGTCTTTTTGCTGTTTCCAAACTGAATTAAAAGTCTTACTATAGCACCTTCCCTTCATCCCTACTCCAAATCGATCCCTCTTTCCTCTCCTTCATCAAACATGTTTCTACATACATGTTTCTCTCATGTCTTTTCCAGATGTCTACGTGTCAACAACTTATTCAAAATGATTAATGACTAATCAGAGCTAAATGAGTTATTCCTCCCGGAAGAAGTTCATTTTTACAGAGGTCATTTGGAAATTCAGCATATTTGATTAAAGGTATTAATTTCCAGTTTTGAAACTTACGCCCCACAGGAGACCTTTAAGGAAATTACTTTGTGTGGAGCAGGCTTTCCTTTGGGCCTGCAAAGGCAAAGTATTCCAGCAACCCCTGCCTTTATGGGACTGAGTTCCAGCTGGACACGATTCTTCAAGCCTGAGGACAGAGGCGGTACTGGACTAAATCCTCACAGAATGTCTTCATGGATTTAATATTAAGTAAAGAGAATTAAGTTCATCCCTAGATCGAAACTAACACATGAATTTGTCCCCTCTACAGCCTCAGAGGGACTCAGTGTCACACCCTTGGTTGCTTGGACATATGAATTAATACTGCTGCATAGGTTGAGAATTTGGCACTTCTTATGAACTGTAGTATTCATGTGCCTATACGCAATTTCTCTAGTAGCATTCAGTGATACAAAGGTAGGGCTTTTTCCTCCTCCGTCAGTCTTCAGTCTTAATAAGCCATTGACTTCGAGTTTCTGAAAAGGAATCGGTATTTCTAGAACTTTATTTTTCTTACTGAGGCTTATTTGGTGTTTGTTTCAAATATCTAGGTTAAAAAGGCCACAGTAACTGACTCTGACCCTTTCGTCTCCAACAAAGCATGTGAATTACAGTCAACACTCTAGGTTCTGGCGTACTGTCAGCAAGAAATGTCTATTGATTGGAGCTTCAGACGGTACCATAATAGATATGTCTCACAATGACCCTGAAGAACAGCATAAACTGGAAGTGCCTTCTGGATATTCAAAGAAGGACTATCTCCATTCATTCCAGCATTACATTTAAATATAGTTAACTGAACTCTCACTCCCTGGAAGTGGTACAAAGCATATTATTTGATTAAAGGGGGCATCTGATTCTTCAGTCCTGAATTTATAAAAGCACTACCATCAAGGCATGAACTTTCGAATGCCCCCTCTAAGCCCGCTACAACTTTCTTTGATGCAGTGTCACCTTAAAGCATTTACTCATGAGCAAGTGTGACTAGCACATGGGTGACATCCACCATGCTTAGTGATAAGTAGTCATTTATATCTCTAAGGTGTCTTGACATCAGAATACACATCGGATGATAAATGCGGCACGAGCCGTAATCACTTACAAAGTACTTGTCACAGAAAATGAACGAGGGCGGGCTCTCCTTTGGCAATGCTGTCAGTGTTCCCTACAACACGCAGCCTGGACTTCCAACTGTGTTTAATTAAGAGAATATTATAAACACTAATTAGCTGCGTTTAATTTTTCAAGCAATTTAAAGTTCATAGTGTAAAGGGGGGAAAATGAAAAACAATAGACATGGTCTCTGTGCAATGTAATTAATGTGTGGGAAGTAGTCACTGGAGCACGGCATAATGAGGTTGACAAGTCAGCAGCCCTGACATTTCTACACGACATCACAACTCAAATATCATTTTTAAAAAGCACTGGAAATTCAACGTGGCACATCGAGTATACTGAGCTGCAGTGCTGGTTGGGAGGGGGGAGTGCTAGCAGAAAGTATAAACTTTAAACTTTGATGCCCAATGCTCAGGACATCAGTTAGAAAGAATGGTGTACAAGCTGTGACATAAGGAGATGTGACCGCTGTTAATTTTTACAAATACTACTACTACTACTACTAATTCTACTCAAAATCAGGTAAATGTTAAATAAAGAGTTCTTTCATGTTCATTTCTTATGGTCGCTTTTGCCTGGTCCTTACAGTCAATGAAAATGAAATATTAAGGTGTGCGATTTCTCCAATGGTATCATAAAATACTTCTGAATTTTTTCATGAATCTTTCTGAGCATAATGGTCAGGGTGATATTGCTCCTCTTGATTAAGAAATGAAACACAGTTGTCACGATCATAATACCTAAACCTTATCCTGAGAAAGATTTCGAAAGCCTTGATTCTTTCAAGTGTGGAGTGGTTTACTTGACCATACACCATTATTTTTGAGGCATTCTCCTACGAAATACTTGAATGCTTCCCTGTGAATACAAGCCAGTATTAATGCCCAGCAGCTTTAGAAGCAATCATATTGTATGCAGCTTTGAATTATTACAGAATTATTTCAATGACTTTTCTGTGAAACAAGGACCTTCTCAGTAGATAGATGCGTCTCAGACTTCTCAGCACTGAAACTTCTTAAGCTGTTAGATGCCTTCTCATTCTTCAGTGGAATTAAAAGCATGCCCAGCCCCACCATTCCTTCACCGCACCTTTCCTCAAGCTCTGGGGTCCTTATGAATCCATGATCTTAAAAGGCTTAGTTTGCCTATGTTTCTGCTACATTGTGCCTTGCCTTTTGCTACAATTTTTTTTTTTTACTATGCCAAACTGAGATCCCATTATGACAATACTAATCACTGTCTTCAACACATAAGAAATTCCAACAAGATGCCTTGACTGGTGTGGCTCAGTGGATTGAGTCCTGGACAGTGAACCAAAGGGTCTCTGGTTCAATTCCCAGTCAGGGCAGATGCCTGGGTTGTAGGCCAGGTCCCCAGTAAGGGGCCCATGAGAGGCAACCACACAATGATGTTTCTCTCCCTCTCTTTCTCCCTCCCTTCCCCTCTTTCTAAAAATAAATGAATAAAATATTTTTTTAAAAAAGAAATTCTAAGGAGAATTGTATGATCACAACATCTCTATAGTTAACCAAAGTTTTAAAAAATCCAGTGGCTTTCCTATTAAACATCTGATAATAATCTCACCTCTATGAACCTATCCTAATTTAAAAATGCATAATATTGAAAAAAGTCTTATATATGTGAAGACGTTAATTTCAGCGCCGTTTAGAGAATTCAAATACTGGGGGGAAAATCCAATGCATCAAAGTAAGTAAACAGTTTTATTTTGGTAGAGTCACTTGATTTACTGTTATGTGCCCATTTGTAAAGGCAAATTATGTAAAGATTTGGAAATATGTTTATGATATGTTAAGTGAAGGAAAAATAAATATACCCTATTGTTTATAAGTGTCAAACAAATCTGTGCATAAACAAGCACCAAATGAAAGCACTTAAAAAGGACCAAATCACAATGCATAAATATGACAGCCGTTAAGAAGTTGAAATTGTGGTTGATGTATATTGTCCACAAGCTCTCCCTTATATATCTTTTAAATTTCAAAGTTTGTATGAGGCTGTCTTAAAAGACATCAATCTAATTTTCAGCTGAGATTTTATACTTCCTAACTACTTTTATGTTTCACTCCCCAACATTTTAGAAAAACACTTAAAGGACTGTGAACTCTGGATTATTAATTCAAACACTCACACTGACACCAGATTTTTGGTTGTTCTTCAAACCATCTGAAAATTACTGTAGCTCATCAAAGTTCAAAGGTGGCAGCTATTTTTGGAGTCCAGTTTGACTGACTCGAGATAATAGATTGTTTCTTATTGATTAAAAATTCCCTGGAAGAAAACGGCAGCAGTTTACACAGTCATGTGCCATGTAACGACATTTTAATCAATGATGGACTGTATATATGGTCCCATAAGATTACAATAGAGCTGAAAAATTCCTACTGCTTCGTGGTATCCCAGCACAATGCATTACTCACATGTAGGTGGTGATGTTTGTGTACAGTGTGTAGAAGGTCTACAGTAGTGTACAGTAGTATCCTCGGCCTTGACATTCACTCCCCACTCACTCACTGACTCACCCAGAGCAACCTGCAGTCCTGTAAGCTCTGTTCATGGTAAGTGCCCTATGCAGGTATATCATTTTTAACCTTTTATATTGTATTTTTACTGAACATTTTTTATGTTTAGATAAACAAATACTTACCATTGTTTTATAAATGCTTCCAGTAACATGCTGTACAGGTTTGTAGCCTAGGAGCAATAGACTATACCATATGGCCTAGGTGTGTAGTGGGCTGCACCATGTAGGTTTGTTTAAGTGTACCCTATGATGTTCACACAATGATGAAATCTAAGGACACATTTCTCAGAACATATCCCTGTCAATAAGTGATACATGACTATATAGAAAAATATGGCTTTTATTTGTAATTTTAATTGTTTGAGAAGGAAGGATTAGTAGATTATGGAAGAGACAGAAACAAGCGCCTGGAGATTGAGAAAGACTGTCTATGCAATCTAAAGGAGGGGCATGCATAATTACACATCATTTGAGACTGACCTATTTCTACTTACCACCCAGTAAGGTACAAAACGTAACAGGAATGAAGGTGAGAACATCACTACAGATCCCATAGAGATTAAAGAGGATAAAATAGAGGAATTGAAGGAACAACTTTTTTAAAAATTATTTTATTGTTGTTCAAGTACAGTTGTCTGCACTTACCCCCCACCACTCCCCCTCAAGAAACAACTTTATAGCAACATATTCAAAGTCACAGATGAAATGGGAAAATGCCTTTAAAAATTGCCCAAACTGCCCTGGCTGGTGTGGCTCAATAGGTTGAGTGCCGGCCTGTGAACCAAAGGGTCACCAGTTTGACTCCCAGTCAGGGCACATGCCTGGGTTGTGGGCCGGGTCCCCAGTGCGGGGCACATGAGAGGCAACCACCCATTGATGCTTCTCTCCCTCTCTTTCTCCTTCCCTTCCCCTCTCTCTAAAAATAAATAAATAAATAATCTTAAAAAACAATTAAAAAATTGCCAAAACTTACATAAGAAGCAATAGAAAACCTCATTACCTCCATAGCTACTAAAGATATTAAACTTATAGTTTTCAAACCAATTCCAAGAGCATTTTTGACCCAGATGGTATTACTATTGAATCCTATCAAACATTTCAAAAATAACTAATAACAACTTTATGTGAGCACTTCTTCCCAGCTCTGGTGCACTGGGCTGGGAAGCCAGGCTTGGTTTACAGCCCCTACACTTCTCAGGGGGGAACCTTTACAGCTGAGATATCCTTCCATAATTTCAGCTGCCTCCCACCCATGTGAGCAAGGCCAACCTTTTTGGGTCTCCATATTTCCTACCAGTTTCTATGTGCCTTCTTCAATAAATCCTTGGTTATAAGACTTCTATGCAGGTAGTCAGGTGGTTATTCAGGTTGATTGCTCTATACTTTAATTGTACTTCCAGTGTGGTCCTAGGAGTAAGTGAATGTAGCTTCCACCTACTCCACTGACATCTTGGATTTCAACAATCTTAAACTATTTTAGAAAACAGAAGAGGAAATATTCCCCACTCATTTTACTAGGGCAGTATAACCCTGATATTCAAGCTTCACAAGGACTTTACAAGAAAAAAATTATACAGCGATACCTATCATAGACACAAAATCATTGACACAATATCATTAAATGCGATCCAGCAATATATAAAAAAGGATAATAAATCATAACCATGCAGGGTTTATCACAGGGAAGCAAGGTTGCTATGACATTCAAAAATCAATGTTATTCACATTATTGAGAAGCTAATATTAAAAAATCATGTGATCACCTCAGTAAGTGCAGAAAAGTATTTGCAAAAAATTAACACTCTTTGTTTTAATTTAAAGAAACCCTCCTGTAAACTATAAAGGAAATTTCCTCAAGCCTCTAAAGGGCATCTTTAAAAAAAACTTACAGTTAACATTATACTTAGTAGTGAAAAACTGAAACTTTTTCTCCTATGATTAGGAACAAGAATAGGATGTCTAGTGTCACCACTCCTATTCAATAACCTCCTAAAGGACCTAGACCACCCAATGAAGTTAGCAAAAGAAATAAAGGGGATACAGATTCTAAAGAAGGAAGCAAAAATGCTTTTATTTGCAAATGACATGACTGTACACATAGAGAACCCTAAGGTACTGACAAAGTAGCTATTAGAAACTAATCAGTGAATTTAGGAAGGTCACAGGATTCATGGTCAATATATGAAAATCAATTGTACTTCTACATACCAGCAACAAACAATGGAAAATCAAATTTAAAATGCCAATTACCATAGCATCAAGAAACATAAAATATTTCAGAAAAATTTAACAAGAAATATCCTGTACCTCTATGCTTTAAACTATGTGACATTACTGAGAGAAATTAAGCAAGATCTAGATAAATGTAAAAATATACTGTGGTTATGGATATATATCAAGATGTTGATTCTCCCCAAATTGCCTTCCCGATCAAAATAACAGAGGGCTTTTTAAATCAAAACTGATAATCTGATTCTAAAATTTAGGTAGAAAACACAGGACTCAGAATAGCCAAAACACAATTTTGAAAAGGAACAATATTGAAGGAATTATGCTGATTGTAAAACTTCTTACAAAATGACAGTAATCAAGAAAGTATAGTATTGTATAGTAGTGTAAGAAAAAATAAACAGATCAATGGAACTAAATGGAAGCAATTTCTAAAAGTTAAGTTTTCTGCAGGGGAAAAGAGTCTGAAACCCCAGATCTGATTTGAAGATATATAAAATATATTTATTTATTAATAATCCTTACATTCCCATTATGTTGTTCGTAGTTTCAGGTATATAGTTGGTGTTCATCAATCATTTGTTGAATAAATGACCATCTTAAGCATTCATGCTAGGGCAATAAGCCATTTGGGAGAGACTTAATTAATTCTCTGTAGTAAAAGACATCATCCTCTTACTTGAAAATAACCTAGCTCTATAAAATTCAAAATAAATCATTTACATATAAAAGCTGACTATGCGCATATGTCTTAGGTGAAGGTACTAAACTTTTTTAAATGCCAGGTATTGTACTTCTTATACACCCCTTAAAGATATAACTGACCAAAATATAGTATGCCATGCTGAGTTAAACTGAAGCCTTCTAGAGGAGAGAAGGGTATAGTGTAATGTTTTTTTCTCCTCTTCTGAGATGCCCCACTACATGCTTCCCTTTCCCAGTATCAAGAGAAGTACATTCAGTGTGGCATAGGGTAGGGTGCAGCAAACAAACGTTTCACAAGAATACACTGTGGCCAAATTTAAGAAGACAACTTTAATTCAAATCCTAGTTAATTAATCTAATTTCATAGCACCTTGCATCTCATGAGGCTTAGCCATTCCTCTTAGCCCAAAAGGCTTGAGGTTTTGCTCTAGAGAATCAACAAAGGTGATATAAAACTAAAGCAAGACAGACCTGACCTGTGTGGCTCAGCTGGTTGCACGTTGTTCCCGAAAGCAAAAGGTTTCCAGTTCAATCCCTGGTCAGGGCACGTGCGTGGAATGTGCGTTCGGTCCTGGACAGGGCACGTGTGAGAGGCAACCTATAGATGTTTCTCTCCTTCTCTTTCTCCTACCCTTCCTCTCTCCTCTACAAATAAATTTTTTAAAAGTAAGGAAAGACAGCAATAGATCCTAATTCTGGCTTTTAACAATTATTCATCAAAGCTGGCACAACGTAGAGGTGGAGTGGCAGCTGTCCCTATGATGTCAGCCCTGAGATGTGTACATCACCACCTTCCTGCCCACTCCCGCAACTGCAGCTTGATTTCATCCAAGCTTTCTCACCCTCAAGATTCATTCATTTGCCTTAAGGGATTATCTCCAGAATTGCTCCATTAAAATGCAAATACGTTATGTAGGAGGGGTGACACATTAACATACACACAGTAATTATCTGCTGCTATCATCCTATCAGGATTAATTTATCAACTGTCCAGCAGAAATAAAAGCCTTGAGGGTATCACATATAGGAAAGATACAGTTTAATGTGGGTGGAGCTAAGGATGAGCTCAAGTACCCAAGACCACGTAGCACATCATGGTTAGAGGATTTGACGAGCAAAGGAAAAGCAGTCACTCAAACAGTAGTCTTCCACTGACTGCCTATAACATGACAGCCACGGTGCCAGTCAGTAAGGCTAGCACCAAGAACACATTCCTTTTCAACCTTTCTCACAGATATGGAAAAGAATGTGGTGCCTGGAGAGAAAGGCAACGTGAACCCTCACAGAATTGTGTTAAGGACTGAATGTGATAATGCATGTTAAGTGGTTAATGTAATGCCTGGCCCAAAGAAAGCTCAAAAAATGGTTGCTGCTAGGATTATTATTATTATTAAATTGGTTCTGGTATCAATTCCAATGTGTGTGGGGGTCCCTCACACCAGCAAGCAAAATCTTGGGACAACAGCTAGGTATCCTACAATTCAACTCAATTCTGAGTATTTGCCTGGAGAAAGCACCAAATTCCACAGGTTTAAGGTTAAGTCAACAACAAGACTTCCCCCACCCCATATGTCAGTCTCAAGTCCAGGTTGCTACCTGTGCTTCTGAGGGGTGGTCAAAGTTCCAAGGACTCCCTCATTAGGTTCAAATAATTTGCTACAGTGGCTCACAGAACACAGAGAAATATTTTACTTACTAGATCACAAGCTTATTATTATAAAAGGTGAGGTAGGAGGGAGGCAAAAATCGATTTCACCCCTGCGTAGGAAATTTTCTATAGGATTAGCCCTGGATAAAGAGATACTCCCTAACCCTTCTCTGTTTTCCCTGAAATAATCTGGAATATGTTTTCCTCAGTGCAACTATGCAGCAACCATCTCTTTTTCTTCCCAAAGGAGTGGTCTCTATATTGAGGTGGTCTCTATTGAGGATCTTGAAATCCTCAATAGAAGGATTTCAAGCCAGACATAGTGGGAAATGGCTAGGGTTGGAAGAGAGCACATCTCACCACAGGGAAGGGCATGTATGCTTTCGGCCAGCACAGCTCTCTTCTTGTGGATCCACAGTTTTGTGAGACTGTGAGGTGTGTGTGGGTGTGTGTATGTGTGTGTGAGAGAGGAGAGAGAGAGAGAAAACAGAGAATTCAGATTCATGTAGCAAATTCTCATAACTGTTTCATCACAATTTTCAGATTTTCAGTTAAATGATTGATAAAAAAAAGTAATTTATTCCACTTAGCATCCGGCACCCACCCCACCCACGTTCCTGAATTTGAGACCAATTATGAACTAGACAAGTGGAATAACACAAAAGGCTCTAAATGACTCAAACGTCTGGCATCATATCAGCTTTGCTGCTGGACTTGCTGTAACCCTGTGAACTCTTTTAGTATTTCATTATTGCTCCTTCACAGTTAAGCCACATCCTTGGTCCTAATTCCAGAAATCTAGTCTCTGTCTTGCCTCGTTGTAACATTATTTCCTAAAACTGTTCCCCCAGGGTGTGGGTAGTGCCTTCCCTTCAGTCCTTCTGGGGGAATAGAAACCTGGGTCCGAATCTCAGGCTCCATCATCCCCTAGTATATAGCTAGACTTGGCATTTAGTGACTACCAGAATATCCACCTATCTCCTTCTCTGATGCATGTTAAACTTACTTGTTAGGTTTTGTATTTATTGCTCAGCGTGTCAGAGGCAGTTATCTACATGTCTCGATTTCCTCATATTTTCTCTCCACTGCTGAGTTCTGGATCTTGGTAATGCTCTGTCTAGTCCTTCTCCGTCTGCCTGGCTTCCAGATTTTCGCCACTTGCTATGGGCTACCTTACTGCTGGCCAGGTTCCAGTCACAATAGGCAGAGCTACTGGTTTTGACTCAAGGCGATAGGAAAATTTCGCACATAATTCGTGAAAACTAAGACTTGACAAACTCCCTTCTTTTCTCCCTCCAACCACCTCAGTCAGTCTATCGTGTTCAATAAATTTTAGAAAACAATAATGTAGCATGGGAGAGAAAGGACCTCATTAAATAAATCATGGAAATGTCAACCTACCTGTCTCAAATTGAAAGAATTTTATGAAAAATATCTTTGGCTGTAAGCTTAGCTTTGTTATATTCATTCATAACAAGCTGTAAAGAATGGAAATGAACTAGTATTTCATAAGGATGAATTATGGGTATGACTCGATTAAATTTTTTACTTTTTCCTGATAGTCAATTACTCACCCAATTGCCATAGTCCATATACTCAGAAGCCTCATTTTGCATATACCTAGTATACGTCATATTCGAACATGCTTAACCCTTGAACATCCCTGTTAATGGCAAGGGGCAGAAAATCACTTCATCAACAATATTGCTCAAAACCTAGATTTTCTGAGCTTTAGGAGTAAATTATTTCGTGCTTTTACCACACTCTCACACAAACATATATTGAATTGTGGCTATAGATAAAATATATAACAACCAAGGCGGAAAAGAAGCTATTTCTGAAATTATGGGCAGCAAGGACAAAGTCAAATGATAATTCAATACAGATAATTCATAAAGTTTGGATAAGCATGTTTCCAACAAAAATAAAATTAATAACCCTGGCTGGTGTGGCTCAGTGGATTGAGTGCCAGCCTGTGAACTAAAGGGTCACTAGTTCAATTTCCAGTCAGGGCACATGCCTGGGCTGCGGTCCAGGTCTCCAGTAGGGGGCGTGTGAGAGGCAGCCACTCATTGATGTTTCTCTCCCTCTTTCTCCCTCCCTTCCCCTCTCTAAAAATAAATGAATAAAATCTTGAAAAATAAAATAAATTTAAAAATAAAATTAATAAATGTTCAAAACATCAATTAAGCAAAAAAATCAAATTACAATATAATATATATCATCTAATTTCCTTTTCCTAAATGTGTGTGTGCCCATATACACAGCATCCCTATTGCTGGGCTGTCCCAACAGTCACACCTGAGGCTCCAAGACACAGGCAGTACCAATACCCATAACGATAGGAAGCAACATTAGCAAAAACAGTAACTTGTACTCAGAGAGCAAGTGCTTAGTAGAGTTCTCATTTCACAATGATTGTTCTGATTTACCGTGTTTAGGTTTTGCCTTACTGGGTAATCCATACCCTTCTGACCCCTTAGGTGGATGGCAGGGTCTGTGATATTTGTAATTCATATAGTTATGTCTATTCAAGTCTACTGCATCAACTAATTTTACTGATTTAAAAAAATTTAATATACTGTAAATGATTTGAGAGAGAAAGGGGGAGGGAGAGAGAGAAACATCAATGTGAGAAAGAAACATCCACTGATCACCTCCCATAGGCACCCAGACCGGGGATGGAACTCACAACTTAGGGATGTGCCCTGACCAGGAATCAATCCCCCAAAACTTGGGGGTACAGGATGACACTGCAACCAACTAAGCCACACAGGCCATGGCAGAATTTTATTGATTTGGCTCATTAACTCATGACACAAACAGTTCTTCATTAAAATTCACTGATTTTTTCTTGCAATTGACCAAGTTGGAGGGTTTGTGCCGACCTGGTGTAAGGGTTGTTGTATCTCATGACTGACGTGCAATGCTTTAGTCCAGCCACAACAGCCGAGTGGAGTAGTTGCAACAAAAACCGCGTGTTCTCTCTGGTCCCTTACAGAAGAAATTTGCTAACCCCTGCTCTAGAAGAGACCTCAATGATTCACAGACCTTATCTTATAAATTAGGAAATTGAAGTGGAACGGGTTAAATGACTCAAACCCAATATATCTGATTAAAATGCATAGTCTTTGTTACCCTGCTGGCCTCCCCCGAAACAATAACAGTTCTTCTATAGTGTTTCTCATTTCAAGGACTGGCACAATCTACCTAGTCATACAAACCTAAAATGTACAAGCCATCCCTGACAGCCTCCACCTTCATCATCCCAGCTTAGATCCAATCTAAGCTTTTTCAATTTTACAGCCTCCCAATTGAATCTTGCCAGTTCACTCCATTGCCACCATCCTAGTCTAAATTGTCGTCACTGTTCCCTGTACCATTCACGGCAACCATCTCCTAAATGGCCTCGCTGCTTCTCCTCTGGCCACATTCTGATTTGCTCTCTATGCTGCAGTCAGTGATCTTTTCGAAATGCAACTCTGATCACAACCTATCTCTGCCTAAAACTCTTCAAAGACCTCCCATTGATCTTAGGACAAACCCTTTAACCCACAAAAGCCCTACACTATCTAGCCCCTGCTGGCCTCTGTAGTCTCATCTTCTCCCACCTTCATCCTCACTTCCCCTGCTCTAACTTGCTTTTAATCCCTTATACTTCCCAAGCTGCCTAAAACCACCAGGACTTTGCACATGCTTTTCCCATGTCTGGAATGATCCTCTCTCTCCCCCTTTGTCTAGTTTGTGCCTTTAAGCTTTAATCAACACTTCTTTGGGGAAGCCTGTTCAGACTTTCCTGACTTATTCAAATTCCCCTATTCTGTGCTCTAATATAGCACTGTGTCTTCCACACACTTACTCTCACAGGTACAGTTTTACACTTTATATCTCCCCCCCCCCTTTTTTTTTTTTTACATAACAGACTCACTGCTTTTCCCCAATACTTTCAATTTGTTTCTGAATTTCATTTTTCTTTTAAATGACTAATGTTTTTATAGAAACACCACAACCTTTCACAGACTAAGTTGCTATTTATTCGGAAGGAAAAAAAATCCCAGATCACTGTTCTTCTTTTTCAAAAAAGCATAAACTGAACTATATACATTTTAATACTTTTAAAGCTATGTGCAATATTAAAGAAAATTTATAAAATGTTTTCCTGAAAAAAGTACTTATAGAAGCTTCTTATTTTAAACTAATAAGCAGACTATTAATAGTGAAATCTTAGAATTGTGCATATTCTTTAGAAAAATCCGAGTTATAATCCTAAAGTACTATAATCATCTAATAGGTGCCTGATCTTTCAAATTCTTTAATCCTTCTCCATATTAACTTTTGACCTAGCTTTTTGAAAACATTCTTAATTCCCTGGAAATATTTTACTGACACAAGAAACTAATTTATTCAGGTTGCCCTATGTTAACAACTATCTCACAGATGTGGTTGGGTGCTGAGTAGTCCATAGGAAAACATATGTCCAATACAGCACTCCTAAAATAGAAATTCCACTTGAAAGTCCAATTTTATTTTCTGGATTTCAGGATTAGAAACCTAACAGCCGCTTACCAACCTATTCCATGTTAAATCAAGAGGGGATTTACTGATTCCATTACAGCTAAAAGGCAAATAACATTAAAAAAAATCAACCACTTTTATCCTTCCAGAATAATATAATTGTACTTTCAACTGAAATTCAACCCCATATATCATTTATCATGAAATTCTGACTTTCTCAGAATCCCCCTTATGTAGGCAATGTATACTCATCAAATAACCTATTTCAAAGTTACAGCAGGCCAATCAATCACTTGATCAGCTTAGCACTGTATGTGACATTTTGGAGGATATATAAGTGCATAAGTTGTGGTCCTTACCCATTTGACCATTATATTCTTGATGAAAATATCTACCTATGTGAAGCTTTTATCAACTAACCTCCAGCATCTAGCACCTAATCACAAAGAAACTGAAGAGAAAGAGTAGCCAAACATAATACTACAAGGAAAACTTTCAAGCAAGGGTGGGACATCAGTGGATTTAAAGGATGGGTGGATTAAAAAGTGTAGAAGTATAGACACACCAGCTTGATTAAATCACAAGGAAAGCTGCAGACGAGGAAGAACATATCTGATTTATTAAGCAACTACGCATCCAAGGAACGTGGAAGGGATTTTTATGACAGGATAAGGTATATTGGGGCCAGATTATGGAAGGCTTCGGATGATAGGCTAAGGAGTTTGAATCTGAGCCAATAGCAATTACAACTATATTCCAAAACCTCTCCAAAGCACTGGTTTAGCTGAGAGTGTCATTTGTCTATGGCCCTGAGATACAGTTAATTCCAACTCTTCAAGGTGAATGAGCTGAATAATGGAGCAGAATATGGTAAGTATAATTAATTAAGGAAGGAAGGCCTTTTCATTTTAGGTTGGGGCAACTGGAGGCTTCGACTATAGGAATGAAATCTAAATGGCAGCAAATAAATTGGATCACAGGAGAGTCCAGCCCAGATTATCTCACTTTAAAACCAAATGTCAAGTATCAACAAATACAGATGTACATAATAATTTGGCTGTTTCATTACTTTATATAATGAGAAATCTCAAAACAGAGCAGTATTCCACAGAGACAAAAGGTCTCAATTTAATGTACGTTAACACTATTGGTATGTCCTCGTCATGAACCCTTCCATTAATTTAGGTCAAGTGAACTATAAGAACTTTGACAATGTACTCTGTCAAGTGCTAAAGTCTTGCATTCCCTGGTATATTTAGTGCTGGGTACGATGCAGTGGCTCTGGACACCAAAAGGAGACACAGAGGAGACCTGAACACAGATTGGGCTGTAATTTTCTATTTTAGATCTGATTACTCCCTTGTCCCATTTTCAACATAGATAGTAAGATTGGTCAAGTAGAACAACCTCTGACCATTTTTAAACCACTCTGGACAGCCTCCATCTCCTAAACCACTCTGTTTTCATCTGTGTACAAGGTCAAGGCAGTGATCCTTGAGTTTGTTTATTAACAGCATCAGTTGTCCATGTTCGTTTTAGACGGGGGTGGGTTTTTCAATTGCTTCGTGTGTGATCCTGACTTATGGCCAATCACCATGTGACTTCAAACTAGAGTTTCATTTTAGAAAAATGAGATTTCCCACCAGTATGTCCCCTAAGTGCCTTTCAATTTCCTTCTAGTTCTTCAATGCAGCTCATTATGTTATTATAGTTATTTATTATTGTAATTTACATGATACTAGATACCATAAAGAAGTATAGTCTCTGACTTCAATGAGTGTAATAGGATATAAACGTTGAAACTGGCTTCAAGGGGTTTGAAGTTGGAATAGAATTAAATAGGAAGCCACTAAGAGGCTTCAAGGAATGAGATTGGAAACAGATAAAGATGATTTTAGCTGGAGTGTTCTGCATAGTCACCTAAATAAAAGACAACTGGGGTCCAAACAATGAAATCTGAACCCAGGATTTGATTAAACTGGGTAGACGTAAACAAGGCTTTCCAAAGAACCAATGATAATAAGAGCAGCTAACGTTTATTAAGTATTTTCGGCATGGCAGGCTCAATGTATAACTGCTTTCCGTGTATTCTCATTTAGTGTTTATAGCATCCTGTGAGACAGGCTTTATTATAACCATTTGACTTATGGAAAAAGTGAGGCACAGAAAACTTGTTCCTGAACTTTCCTAAGGTTAAATGCCTGGTTGAGGCTCTGAGACTTGGACATACACTTTATTTGTTTTTAAATAATGTTGGAAATGAAATTTATTTTTGTCAACTTGATTAAAATGCTCAAAGGATTACTCTAAAACAATATGAATATTTCTCACTATTTTTTTTCTTGGAACTGTAAGTTTGTGTCTTTTCTAAAGGTTCTTTATTCACTTTTTGTGCTCTTGGTATTGAGTAGAGCAGAAATAAATCAGTGATTCCCTTTGGTTTTAATCATCCATTTCATAAGTGTTTCTCTCTTACTAAAAGTACCAGCCAGGAGTATGTTATAAAAATTATTTATCGCCCTGGCTGTGGCTCAATGTGGCCGCCCAGGTATGTGCCCTGAGTATGTAGCTCAGGGGATTGAGCACCAGCCTGTGACCCAAAGGGTCGCAGGTTTGATTCCCAGTCTAGGGCACATGCCTGGATGGCGGGCCAGGTACCCAGTAGGGGGCGCTTGAGAGGCAACCACACATTGATGTTTCTGTCCCTCTCTTTCTCCCTCCCGTCCCCTCTCTAAAAACAAATAAATAAAATCTTTTAAAATATTTTTAAAATATTATTTTATCTTTTTATTAAATTTGCTGGGGTGACACTGGTTAATAGGACCATATAGGTTTCAAGTGTACAGTTCTATGATACATGACCTGTATACTGCATTGTGTGTCCACCACTCAAAGGCATATCATTGTCCACATACAAATTTTAATATATGACTTCTGAGAACACAGTAACCATGGATTTATTTTTAACAATAGAGCAAAATTCATTCAAACAAATGAGAATTGTATTTTTCAAAGTAGTCACCATAGAGAGCCCTACACTTATTACACAAACACTTTTGTAATTCTTCTTTAGTGATTGTGTTCTAAACCTGAAACACATTTGTGGAGGTTCAGAACAAACCCCCCAAAAGTGTCTCAGTGGCACATGGATTATTTTGAGCTAGAGGCAATGGAGACCCTGCGGGCTCAAGAGAAACTTCTGCCCTTAACTATCTCAATGAATTTAAATTAGGAGCCTGACCCATGACAAGAGTTACCACCAGAAATGACTCGATACTTATGTATACAGCAGGGCAAATGAACAACTATGTAATATGTGCTCTCTGTGCTATGGCTTTCTGAAGCGCCAAGGTGCATTACATCATCCCTAGCTCATAGTATCTTATATATCCATGTTCCCTTTCTGTTTCTAAACATCTCTTGTATGTGGGGGTCTCTGACTCTCTCATATATGTGGGGTTCCCATACATATGCACATTTTACATTTGGTTACTTTCTCTTGTTAATCTGTCTCACACCCATTTCATTATTAGACAGAGAAAAGAACCTTGAGAGTAAACTTTGTTCCTCCTCCACACACCCTTTTATTCACTAGTGTAAATCTTTGAGGTTAAATTTAAATTTTGGAAATACCTAAAAAAATAAGTTGGAATAAAGTCCATCAAATGAAGTGAGTTATCAAGCTAGATAATCCATGGATAATCATTTGGAGTTAAAAAATATGATGTGACATGAAGAAATGAGATGGAATTTTTCTGGGAAAGCATCCCCCCAAATTCTGGAACAGTGGCAGCATCTGTAAAATCAGTCACCACTTCCCAAGAAGAAAACTGAACTCTATAAATTCTGCTTGTGGTATGTTTGTTCATATTAAAATGTAAATGTTGTTTATATTAAAATTCAGAGTCTATTCATTCTTACATCACACATTTTCTGTAAGAGAATGATATTTCTACATATGAGATATAAGTCACAGATACCTTATAAGTACTATAGCTACTCAAATATGTGGAAATCAACAAGGACTACAGATTAGTTGACAATGGCTTCATGGAAAGAAGTACGGATGACCTGGGCTCAGAGAATTAGTTAAACTTCAGTAAGTGAGGGAAAACATCTTCCATGTAGGGGAGAGAAATCTTACTTACTTTCCATTCACATTCATCAGCTAATAAAAGTGGACTCGAAAAAGATTCTAGTCCATATGAAACAGCAGCCCTCCTAAAGCCCATTTTGAAACCAAATGCCAACCAAAGCAGATGCTAATATTAGAGAGCAATGAGAGGCAAACATAGCATGGTGGACCCAGATAACAGGGGGACGGGTTACCTCATGAATTCTGGCTGGGGAGTCTGAACATGATCTAAAGCCAGCCTGTTACCCCCCCACCACCACCACCACTTGTGGTTTTGTAACCTCCAGAATCTGCCATCTAACAGATGTCTTGCTCTACAAAGGCAATTTAAGAAAAGTAACATGGATTCTTCAAATTCCCTCTCCCTTGAGTAAAGGCCCTCCCACTGACCTTGCTTTAAAGACAGGGCAAGCTGCAGGAACTGGAAGGGACCATCAGCAGCTCGCAGATGAGCTCTTAGAAATGCCTTATTGTCTTTCCAAAAAATGAACAGAATTTCTGGTGGAATTCAGTAAATGCAAAGAATTGGTTTTACCAAGTATGGGCTTTCTGGTTGATGGATAATTATTTTCTACATAAAATACAGCCTTAAAACCTCCTTGCTATTTCATTAATTAAAGTAAATACTTGTTTACACTACTGTACTGCAAATCTTTAAAATGCAAGATAATAATGAATCCCATTTTGCAGTGCATTGTAAATCATATTAGTGACTTCTGGTGCTCTCCAGGTTTAATAGGTGATAGTTTATTATTCATGTTCAGCATAAACTAAGTCATTAAGATTACAAATTTACAAGTAAGCTACAAAAATTATGCTTGTCTTCAAGATTACGGTTTTAATAATTGAAAATACTATCTGACCTAGAGCAAGGAAAACGTTGGAAACTTGAAAGTTCACCTGAAATTCACAGTTGAGAAAAAAAGTCTCAGAACGCTGGAGCCATCTTTTTATTTACGTCAGGATAGAAAACCTGAACAAAGGAAAATTACATTGCTTTGTGGTATTTATATTCCTGGGATCCCTTTAAAAGTGTATTTCCAAAATGCAAATGTTATGAATATGAGAGGAGAGTTAGCTTTTGGCATGAACAGAAGAGGTATGACTTAATATCAAAATAATAAGTCTTTTTGTTTGCACTGAGTGATAAACCACATACAAAATTCTAAACCCTATTTGAGTCCGCTTTTTCACATAAAATGAGAAATGACCATGTATATGTGGTATTTGTTACAGCCAAATGGTTTTTTGCTGGCCAGCAAGTCCAGCCATTTAAGGGGTATATTTGGAAATAAAACCTTTCTCAAACTCATCTTTAGCTGATGACTCTCTGAGGTTGAGGTTCCTATTTCTAGTTTTTAAGGCTTCCAAAGGCTTCTAATCACAACCAAAGAGAGACTGACTCCTCTGGAATTCGATTTACTATAGTTGAATGAGCTCACTTCCCGCCGCCCCCCACTTGTTTCCGCTCAAATTAGTGTCTTGATTAAATTCCAGAGGAGACTTTGCGTACAACAAGTCTGCCAAGTGTTTGGCCAGTATCCTGAGAGAGTGTGCTGCAGACATCCCATAATTACATGTGTTTTTCGGTCTATCTTCAATTATTCTCAAATTCTAAATTTTAAAGGATCCTTGTATGTATAAATTGGTGGGATGGGTGGAGGCAAACACCAGAAACAATGTGGATTAGCTAAAATACCCTTCCTAGCCTACCTTGCAAGCTAATAGGAAGCAAGGCACACCATAGTTAATTACCTGCTATCATCTTCTTTGGTCCCACAGTGCCCTTTCTATATGAGATGGGGCTTCTGCTTGGCATACTGTATCTGGTGAGATTCATTGAGAGAAGTGATAACCTTAGGACTACATATTTTCTAGATCTCAAGTTTCCTCATCTCTAAAAAGAGGGAGTTGGGACTAAATGACCTCCAAGTTCTTTTCCCCACTGTAACTATGATTCAACGCTCTTTGAATCTGCTCCGTTATTTGAATTAATAATATACACACAACTAGAAAATTATCTTCAACAAACAAATTATAAGCGCTGGGAAAACAAAGAGGTCTAAGAGTCTGAAGGAGGCTAGAAACCTAATTAGGGAGATAAAATATATTCCTACAAGGATACATAACAATGCAGGGTAGGAAAAGGCTGTATATCAAAATGAGAGGCATGGGTGCAGAGAGTGGAATCTCTAAACTCCAACCCCCACCAATCCACATAGGACTGTGAAGTAGGCAAAAATACAAACTTTCATTGTGTGGTTAGCCACTATGACTTTAGGGTTCTTTGTTACAGCAGTATTACTTGCCCTGACTAACTTTGTACGCACATATATTTATCTCTACCTCCATATCTACCTCTACTTCAGCTTCTACCTCTGTCTAGACATTATACACATACACGCGAACACACACTTCATGTCAAAAGTTGACTCGTACTCCCTATCATGAAGGTTTCTATGACCCGAGAATTACTAGACTGATCACACCTGGGGGAATACACAGCTGTTAGGCTTTCTTCCCTCCTAGACTACGAGCCCCGGGAAGGCAGGGGTCATGTCTTTTTTATTCATGACAGCATCGTCAGAACCTAGTGCTGGGAGCATAGTAAGTGTCTAGTAAATATTTGTGAAATATTACTAGACATTCAATAGTAGTGAATGAATGAAGGCTTAAAGTACATCGTGCACCCAGTCCTTGAGCTATCATTGCATGTATCACTTTATATTGCGATCACTATCTATATTGCCTGTCTCCTTTACGGAGCAAGGTGCTCAATAAATACTCCTTTAATCGAGGTCTGAATTAGGTGAATTTCTTTTAATACCGTGAGTGGAGAATACCTTCTGGGGCCAACAAAAGAGTTTTGGGGTTGTATACGCAAAGGCCCTCGGTCAGACCTGTTCCCTAAATCACTTTCTCTCCCCGTGAGTGATTGATGGCCCTTTCCTGCCTAAGCCAAAGCTCAAGGGTCTCGGTACCCTCAAATCTCCTGAACCATGTTCCTGTTCATCTCAAACTTGCCTTTAACCTGACCGAGACTGAAAGCCTGGTTTCCTGCCTGAGTCTCCAACATCAAAAGAATGATGGTGGCCAGGGGCTGGAGGTTAGGGGAAGTGGGAAAAATGTTGGTCCAAGGGTAAAAACTTCCAGTTATAAGATGAATAAATTCTGGAGATCTAATGTATAACACGGTGTAGATTGTTAACAATACTCTATTGTGTACTTGAAATTTGTGAAGGGAGTACATCCTAAGTGTTCTCACTGTACAAAAATAGTAACCATTCGAGGTAATGGATGCGTTAATTAGCTTAATTGTATCCCTTAAATAACATACAGTTTTTATTTGCCAATTATAGCTTACTAAAGCTAAAAATAGCATCAACATTTATTGCTATGCATTTGGCTCACAAAATTAAGCCCTCTCCAAATGGGTTTTAGTTATAAAATGTTTCATATAGATTTAGATTAAAATCAACCAAAAGAAAAGAAATGGTCCACTTTGGTAACAATGATCCCTCATCTTTTCTCCTTACTAGACTCTGTTGTAGCAACTGCCAGATACAGACCCAGAAAAGGGTCCTTCCTTTACTACCCCAACTGATTCTATTAACTAATTAAAGGGCCCTCTGGTTTTGACAACTCACTTCTTCATAAACTGACTTAACTCTTGACTATCCCAAGACATTTGTTAAATGGGACTGGGAATTTATTACAGTCCTAATTGCTCAAGAATTGAATAAATAGAGCCCTGGCTGGTGTGGCTCAGTGGATTGAGGCCAGCCTGTGAAGCAAGGGGTCGATAGTTCAATTCCCAGTCAGGGCACATGCCTGGGTTGTGGGCCAGGTCCCCAGTAGGGTGTGTGCAAGAGGCAACCTCACACTGATGTTTCTCTCCCTCCCTTCCCCTCTAAAAATAAATAAATAAAAATATTTAAAGAAGAGAACTGCATAAGTAGAAAGTAAGCAGGAAAACAAACATTGTAAATGGTAAGATGTATTCCAATAGTGATTCCATGTACAAAGTACATGCCCTTGATTTGCCAGTAGGACAATGTCAGTGAAACTCACTACAGCCGTCATGATTACAAATGGCCATGGTGTCTATGAAGCCAAAAGCTTCTGCTATTTGTTGATGGGGCAGCAGAAACAGGGAGAGGGTTTGAGAAAACCACCTGTGATACTATACCTGATCCTGTCTTTCCATGAACATTAGGGAAGAACCTTTGCCAAGAATTAGCATGAGAAATGAAATATGATAAACAAAATGGCCTTCCTCATTTAAAAAAAATGTAAGAATACAGGGGCTTTATATAGCTTTGCAATTAGAATACATACTTAAGGCCAAGTATACAACTAAAGGAAAGTCCCCAAATTTCCATTTCCTCATCAATCTCCCCATCTATAAAAGTAATTCTCCTCTTCTCTAATTAAACAAGTTCATAGTGGAATGCAAAGCTTTATGAATTCCTCTAAAGAAGCTTGATCTAGGGTTTTATTTTCAAGACATAACATGTTAGCTACTTCTACCTTAAAGCCTCAAGGGGGGAAGATTGGGCTGCTTTATAACTTTTGGAAGCCTTGGTCTAATGACTGTATTCCTTTTTTTTTTTTTTAACCCAAACTAAGAGGGATGCTTCTGCTTCAGTGACCAGTTCCTACTTAAATAGCAACTGAACCCAAACTCTGTGATCCAGTAACTTGTGTGCTTTTATATACACTGCAGACATGGAGATGGGCTGCCATCCACCATCCACAGATAAACAAACCCTGCTAGAGAATATCCTTGTCACAAACACCAAGATAATAAGCCAACAACAACAACTCAAATGACATGTCTAAATATATTGGGTTGGCCAAAAAAGTCCATATGGTTTTTTCCATAAAATAAAAACCACATTTTTCATTTTTCATCAATAACTTTATTGATTTGGATATTCTGAGTATGCCGGCTATCTCCTGCATGGTATAACACTGATTGCTCTCAATTAACGTTTCCATTTGATTGTTATCAACTTCAACTGGTCTACTCAGTCGTGAAGAATCGTCCAGAGGGAAATCTCCAGCACACAACTTCGCAAACCACTTTGACATATTCTATCAGTCACAGCACCTACTCCATACACTGCACATATCTTTTTTTTGTCTTTCAGTTGTGTTCTTACCTTTCTTGAAATAATAAAGCATAATATGCTAAAAATGTGGTGTATAGTCTTCCATCTTCAATATTAAATTGGCTGCATAAAATTTCATCAATTTTGATAAGTATTTTTTAAATGCACACTGATGACAGCTGTCACAATACAATCTAACAAAATTGTTTTGAGTGATGCTAAAGACAACTAAGCACTACTGGAGCCATCTTACAGAAACAACCAAACAAACTTTTTGGTCAACCCAGCACTTGCAGAATGAACTTACAGGTTCTCATTGTATCCTCTAAGCAGGATGGGACCATTGTTGCATCATTAAAATAATAGCTACATTCTCAGTTCCTAACTCAATCTGCTCAACATGTCTAAATAGTGTTCTAAAGATGGAGAAGCAGCATGGCAACCAATGGCACAATCCCTGTTAACATTTTCCTATTATCAAGTGAAGAAAGCATTTACACAATGCTAATGGTAGAAATTTCAAACTGCAAGTCTATGTGTAGATCAGCACAATAGATAAGAGCAGTGATTTTCACAGCTGAGCAGGCATCAAAATCATGGCAGGGGAACCTTGTTATGACACAGATTTCTAGACTACACTCCCAGAGTTACTGATTCAGTCCAGAAGAGGACTTGTGGATTTGCATTTTGAGCAAGTCCACATGGCAAGGTTGATGCCGCTGGTTCAACAGAGACACTTTGAGAATTACCGTGTTACAGCATGGTCATAATGATGCTAAAGTTTTAAATTCAAATCTCAGCTCATTTCAGTCCATTGTTGTTTGTTTGTTTGTTTTTAAAGATTTTATTTATTTATTTGTAGAGAGAGGGGAAAAGAGGGAGAAAGAGAGGGAAAGAAACATCAATGTGTAGTTGCCTTTTGCGTGCCCTCACTGGGGACCTGGCCCACAACCCAGGCATGTGCTCTGACTGGGAATCGAATCAGCGATCCCTTGGTTCGCAGGCCAGCACTTAACCCACTGAGCCACACCAGCCAGGGCTCAGTCCATTGTTTTAACACTGAGGACAATTCTGATGTGACCACCCTAACCATACTTGACAGTTCAACAAATGTCTGCCTTTGGTTATAGAGAGGACAAGATGGCAAAATAAGCATCGTTCTTTGCGATCTTATAGTCTGTCCTATGAAATCATGCAAACATGTCTGAATTAGTAATTGCACCCAGCTTTACATAAAAAGAGTGTAACTTTTTTGAATTGTAAAAACTTACCTGAAAATCTTCAAACATAAAATAGAGTAGTATAATAAACACCTACCTATGTATCAACTCTATTAAATAATTACTTACATTTTGAAAAATTTGCTTAATTTATGTTTTAGCCAGAGTATTTTAAAGTAAATCCAAGATGTCATGATATTCGGTTGGCCAGAAAAAAATATTTTTTTTCCTAACGATGCCTCTAGTAGCACTTAGTTGTCTTTAACTCCATTCAAAACAATTGTGTTAGATTGTATGGTGACAGCTGTCATTATCAGCGTGCATTTAAAAACATACTTCACAAAATTGGTGAATTTTTATGCAGCCATTTTAATATTGAAGATGGAAGAATATACGCTACATTTTCGGCATATTATGCTTTATTATTTCAAGAAAGGTAAAAATGCAACTGAATAAAAATATATTGTGCAGCGTGTGGAGAAGGAGCTGTGACTGATCAAACGTGTCAAAGTGGTTTGCGAAGTTCAGCGCTGGAGGTTTCTCACTGGACGATGCTCCACGGTGAGGTAGACCAGTTGAAAATGCCAGTGATAAAATCAAGACATTAACTGAGAACAAATAATGTTATACAAGGTGGGAGATAGCTGACATATTCAAAATATCCAAATCAATAGTTATTGGTGAAAATGAAAAATGTGTTTTTTATTTTACAGAAAAAACCTAAATGGACTTTTTGGCCAACCCAATATTTCTCACCCTCCATACTCATATTTCTGTACATAAAAAGAACATACACTTTTATACTGTACTTTTACTTTCATAGGCTAGACCCACCTTGGCCAAGGTACAATCTACATAATAGTCACTCTTCAGGCAAATGGGTGTTAACCACAAAAAGAGTTGTATGTCAAAATAAGTTTGGGAAACCCTGGGCTAAATAGACAGGTTTATTTATTGCAAAACTGTTTAAAGCTCTAATAAACTAATATACATTGGGAAGCTCCAAGATGATGCTATAATAAGTATGTACTATTTTTCTATTATATCAAATAATAAACTTTGGATTGTTGTTATTGTTGCTCTGTGTATGTGTTTTGTTGTTTAAGGTCAATCTCCAGAAAACATGTTTTGATAAATGCATCACTAGGTGAATATAGGGCTTGCTTTGCTTTATGTGTTCAAGAAAACGTTCAAGGAAAAATGATATAATATTCCAGTAAGAGAAACTAGGAACAGATTCCTGTCCACTTTCGAATATTAAAATGAGACTACTCATGTAGAAGTGAATTGACTCCTTACGAGTTTAACTTATTAAATTCTATTTCCTAATTAAATATATTTATAACTGTCTTTTAAAATAAAAGTATCATATAATTATAATAACTTAATCACATCATAGCCACAACCAGGTTTTTAGGTTGTAATAATTTAATTAAAGTATTCTCTTTGATATGTAGTTTGATAATCTCATTATAGTCATTTGAAAGTGACTTAGCTATTCACAAAATAGTATAATAATTCTATCTGCAAAAACATGCCAAATAAAAAGAGAAGTATATTTAACATGAATTACACTTGGTTATCCCGAAAATCACTGCAAATGAAGGCCAAAGGAAGGATGCAAAAACAGTGCTGTGGCACAAGACCACAGATGAGTGTGTACGAGGTCAAGACAATTCACAGGTATTAGCTGAGTTTGTTTGGTGTCTAGCTGATTGACTAACAAGGTTCTTTAGCTTTGTGTAAATACATACAAGATGGTTAGGTTAGCAAGGTTGTCAAGCGACTGATTTATAAAAAATAATCAACCAGATATTTTCAACGTACTTTAAAGTTGGGCATTGTATAGACTGACTACCAATTTAACAGGTAATATTTCACCTTACCTATGAGTATTTTTTCACCAGGAAGACAGAACCCCAAAATGTTCAGTATCTATAATTCTGTTCTAGTGCTAGCTGAGGAAGAAGGTTTAGAAAAGTCCTTCATGAAGTAACATAATCTTCCTACACTGTCCTGTCCTCCAAAGCAGCTGGTAATCTTTTTAGATATTCGATGATGATAAGCAGAAAACATGAAACTAATTGTGTCAAAACTCAACATGTTTAGGCAAACAGGAGCAGGCATTATAAATTAAGAGTAACTACAAAATGATCGTTGTAGGTTAGCATTTTAGACATTTTATCTAAATTTTATTGCTGTAGAAATTTTGTTTCAAGATAGACTATGCATTTTAAAGTGAGCCTGATAAATATCTTAGTATTTAATTTTAATAGTAATCAGTGCTTAATGCCTTAGTAATCTGCAATACCCTTGAAATACATAATTCATATTACAGTAACCACTACAAATCCTGAGTATTCACTTCTGCCTTTGCTTAACATGAAGAAGTGATGTTGGATATCTAAGTAATCAGTAAAATGCTGTTTTCAAAACTTTCCACCAAAAAATTTCACTAGGTAATTTGTGTTTTCCTTTTTATTTAAGAGGCCAGGACATGCCACAGTGATAAATGATGGTCCATGCTTGAGTGATGTTGTTAACAGTGGTGTTAGACCTCGGTTCAGCAACCTCAGTTCTTGAGTTTGGCTAAGAAAGAATTCAGAGGTAGGGACTCTAATGCAAGAAGTTCATTTACAAAGTCAGAGAAGTAGAGGAAGTGACTCAGCTGGGCTGCCTAGACTCAGGAAACAAGGTACAGAGGCAAAAGAAGGGCCTTTGGAGCTCAGGAGAAAGAAAATAAAGGTAACACACCTAAGGGAAGAAGAGGAGGAAAGGCAAAGGCATGAGACAGAGAAGGAGACAGAGAGAGAAAGTGGGAGGGAGAGAGAGAATGAGAGAAAGGGGGAGAGAGAGAGAGAGAGAGAGAGAGAGAGAGAGAGAGAGAGAGAGAGAGAGAGAGAGAGAGAGAGAGATAACATGCATGCACATTGGTGCCCCTTGAGTTAAGGGTTTTTATCTGTTTTCTAAATGCAGGAATTTTAAGGACCATCTCAGGGGAGGATCTCAATAGAATATCCATCAGCTTTTCAGGTGTGCCCTTTCAGGGTTGTGTGTGTACTGCTTGGTCAGCACTAGGGTAGGGGGTCATTATTCATTGCACCTGGTCCTGATGTCAGCCTTGGTGTCCCTTGGTCTGGTTTTGCTGCTTTTCTGGTCTTGGAGCTGAAACACAACTGAGGTCTAAATGTTTTCTCTAGTTTGACCAAAAATCTGTCTCTTTGGTCAATAGACTGGAGGCTTTGTTCCCTAAGATTATTTGATGCTGATCAGAGCTTCATTGTCCTGGGAGCTTAATGCTTAAGGGAGCGGTCATGCAAGGGCTTCTATGGGATTCATGTGAGGCTTTTTTCCAACCCCTTTCTTGTGCATCTAAGGGAGTCTAAACCACAAGGCTAGTGATATGAAAGGTCAGGGGGTCTAAACCACGTGACTAGAGACATGCTAGGGGAGAAAAGATCACCCTGGGGGCAAGGTCCTAGCCTGTAATAGTTGTTTCCTCTAGTTCTGTTGGTTGCTAGGCATCCAGAACTTTCTGCCCCGGTGATACTCTGTACCTGGCCTATTGTTCTTGCTCTGCTCATGCCTGTTTAACTGCCTACTCTATCAATATTATGTGATGAACTCAGCAATCAGTTTAAGTTTGGTATTTATTTTAGGTTGATTAAATCAGGGGTAAAGATTTCTGAGTCAGACTGCTCTCCAACTTGAAAAGAAATCAATAAATCCTAGTTAATCGGCAGACAACAGCCTAACCAGATTAAGTGTGTGAACCCTGGGCTGCTACCACAGCTCAGTAAACCTAATCCAAAAGTGGACGATACAATAAAAACCTGGCTATTACATACTTCTTTGCATGACACTAAACCTATCATTTGGGTGAAAATAAAACAAGTATCTATAAGGAGAGTTAATACATATCTGTAAGCTTCTTTCCTGGGGCTATAATTGCCTAGATATTAGTCTTCTCATGAAAACGTCCTCCTTTAAATCTAATTGTTTATATATCAGTAGATATTGGAGCACAGAAGTGTGCAACAATGTAATTCCATGGAAATAAAGACAAGCTGTAGTTCATAATAAAGATTATAGTCTGACCCTCAATAGTTTCACCAGGTGTCTGTCCGCTCTGAGTTTTAGCAACTTCATCTGCAAAATGGGAATAAAATAATCACGTTCCTGTGTTGAAAAGATAAATGAGAACAAATGCAAAGTATTACAATGTTACCATTAATAATAAGGATTAGCTAAAGAACATATATGTATAGCCCATGGACACAGAGAATAGTGTGGTAAAGGCAAGGGGGTGGGGGACTGGGGTGGGTGGAGGTGGGCAAAGGGGGTGAAATGGAGGCCCTCTGTAATAGTATCAATGCAAAAAATGAAGGCATTTCATATTTGTGAGTAGCCTGCTGTCTTTAAAGGCAGCAGTGTTCTGCTTACCTACAAAAGACCCAAACAGCTGGTCAACTTAAGAGAGGAAAGTGAAAGGTAACAGAACTTTTTGAAAGGTTGGGGGGACAAAGTTTGCCACCCCAAAAATGTGCCTTTAGATATATTGATTTTAAGCTCACTATTAAGAAAAGACTCAAGAGAAACCTTCGACTCTCCTCACTTCCTGCCTAAAGGAATCAAATGGAAAAACCTGCTTCAGGAAGGGGACATTAACACATTCAGCTTAGCAGATAGGAATTAAGTGTGTCACACCAGGAGCATCCAAGTAAAGTGTTTGTTAGACTTCCCTCTGCGGCCCACTTTTTCTGGGCAGCCCTGGGAGATGCTGACTGCCACATGCTCGCTCTTTCTCATCAACCTGTGAACTGCCTACTTTCTAAAATCCCGGAGTCCTGCCCGCCTTTTCTCCTTTGCCCAGGATGGCACATTAACCTAAACTGCCTATTGGTCTCTTATCTTATGGCACCTCCGAAATGCATATTTTCTCCTATCAATCTGTCTCATGTTAATTTGGTTATTGGCCCAGCTAGAAGAACATGTAAGATGGGAGGGAAGTTATATTTCTTCAGCCCCCATAGAAGCAAACTATTCGTTTGGTTTTACATGGACCAGTAGTTTCCAAACTGAAGTTTTCTATTTCTACAACAGAATGGAAAACATTGTTTTCTAACATACATTAAAATAATTATGTAATTATTATTTAACTTCTGTTGGAGTTACTCATTGCAAAATACTGATTTTAGCAATAAATAAAAAAGAAAAAAAATAGCCCTGGCTGGTGTAGGTCAATGGATTGAGTGTGGGCTGCGAACCAAAGGGCCACTGGGTCGATTCCCAGTCAGGGCACATGCCTGGGTTGCTGGCCAGGTTCCCGGGTATAGGGCACATGAGACGCAACCGCACACTGATGTTTCTCTCCCTCTCTTTCTCCCTCCTTTCCCCTCCCTCTAAAAATAAATAAATAAAATCTTTTAAAAAAAAGAAAGAAAAAATTAGCTTTTTGGCTGGAACAGCCAAAACATGGAGTTGTCCCTTTGGCCACAGACATGCAAATCTAGAAGAAAGGTGATATTGTAGACATCACCAAAAAGGAATGCCTCATAAATGTTCCAGGGCAAAACTGGAAGAGCGTACAGTGTCCCCCAGCATGCGGTGGGCATTGTTGTAAACAAACAAGTTGAGGGCAGGATTCTTGCCGAGGGAATTAATGTACCTATTGAGCATATTAAGCACTCTAAGAGCTGAGGTAGCTTCCTGAAATGTATGAAGTAAAATAATGAGAAGAAAAGGAAAAAGGTACCTGGGTTCAACTGAAGCAGTGGCCTGCTCCACCCAGAGCGGCACACTGTGTGAGAACCAGTGGAAAGGAGCCTGAGCTGCTGGAACCCGTTCCCTGTAGATTCATGGCATGGTGAGTGTAAGAAAAAAAGAAAGAAACAAAGAAAAAAGACCTCTGTACTGTTAAAAAAAAACATAAAGATAAAAGAAAAATTTAAATGGGTAGCCTGATTCAATACTTGACTTTTCACTGATCGGTTTTGGCATCGCCTAGATCACTGATTCTCAGTTGGGGACCTTGTTCTCTAGGGGTGCGTTTCAAAGTCTCTACAGCAATGTTATATGGAGTGTAACTTAAAAAAGTTACTATCATAGTATAATTTTATATTTATAAAATGGAAAAGATAAAATATTTTCATAAAAGAATCTATAGAAAATAACACTCTCAATGGAGTTCAGGGACATAAGTTTTTATGTTTCTTAAAAGGAGATATGTGTTTGAATAGGTTAAAAATGAGTTTTGAATGTTCAGCCCCAGCTCCCAAAAGGCTCTGGGAAAGGTTTCTGTTATGCCTGAATAACTACTCTGTTAGCAGGCCGTACAAATTGTCAGCATTAGCAACCGGCCCACAGTTAGTGCACAGAAGATTCACCGACACCCATGAAAGAGGATGGTGAGCAAAGCAATCACCACAATTATTGAAAGCAAGCAATAAAGAGCAGGTTGTCAAAAAACAAATCAAGACATCCTTGGGTGTTTTGTATGACAGATAATCTAGGATTGCCGTATTTAGCGAACAATTCTCATTTGGGACATACTTATACTAAAAAGAAATATTGTCTAACTGAAGTTAAAAATTAACTGTGCATCTTGTGTTTTATCTGGCAATGCTTAGTGAGCCACACCTTCCCTCCAGCGCATCAATAAGATAACACTTCCTAAAGAATTATGCAATATATCATAGGAGCGTATATGTAATATGTCATAGCAAGCAATTCAACTGGATCATTTATTCAGAAAATGTTCTTGCTCCCAGTGTTGCCCAATAGCTCCTTAGTGAGAAAAAGCTGTGCTAGCTGTCACCACCAGAGATTCAACCTCTGGTGGAAACAGCAAATAAAAACTTACCCCTTTATGGAGAAAACCTTATTAACCTTTGAGAGGAAGCAGAGTTCCCATCCCAAAACATGCTGTTTTGATATAGTAATTATTTTAAGGTGATTATTTTTAAGGAACAAAAGACTCAGAAAGAGCTTTTGACCAATCCCCACCCCCACTCCACTGCCCTTACCTGCCTCAAGGAAAACAGATAGAAAAACCTGAGGGGAGCTATCACCATGGCATAATATGAAGTAAGTCTGGCAGACGGGGAAGAACCTACAAGGTCTGTTAGACTCTCCATTGTTTCTGAGTGGACCTAAAAGAATTTGATTACCACATTCTTGCTCTTCGTCATCTACCTGTAAATTGCCATCTTTCCCTTTAAAGTCCCAGAGCCCTGCCTCCCTCTTTTTAGTCCAGAATGGCATATAAGCCTCAACAGCCCAATATGTCTTGGGTCTCATGTTCTTATGAAACCCCAGTATGCACACATATAATAAACTCAGTCATTTTCTTCTGTTAATCTGTCTCATGTTAATTTTTCAGTCCAGCCGGAAGAACTTACAAGGGAAGAAAGAAAATTATTTTTTCTCCTCCCACAACTTTAAAGCTTGATATAATACATGCTTTGATACACTATCTACACTTTCTTCATTTTGAGAGTTCAGCCTTGTATTGGGGCATAGCCCAAACTGCCATTCCTCTACTCACCCCAAGTCACTGGAAATTAGGCTTGTGGAAGTAAGTAAGTACATTAGAAGAAACATGGTACAGGAAAGGGCAGTTAGTCGGCTGGGGTTCAAGGGACCAGAATTCTCTTTCCTTTTCTACCATGAACATATTATGTGACTATGCAAAAGTCATTGCACCTCTTTGGGCGTCAGGATCCAAAATATTGAAATTAGAAAGTTAGATTTGTGATTTACTCATCGGTTGTTTACTGAACACCTTTAATATACTAGAGCTGGCACTAAGGAGTTGAAATACTCCTATCAAGGGGCTCATGGGCCAATATGCCTCTATAAGTGGATATTCTACAATCTGGATTTTGAAATGATCCTTCAGCCCTTATTTGGACAGAATGCTCACGATGTTACTTATCCAAACTTCCCCGAATTCCTTGTAAAAGTTTGAGTAATTTAAAAATTAAAAGCATATTGTTTTCTGTGATAAATTTTGCGACTCCTTCCTCAAAGTTAATGTTAACCCATCTAAAAATTAACTAAATTACAAGCCTTAGAGATGATTATACTGGAGGTGATGTAACCTGTTCTTCAGAGTGTGGCACAACAGTAATTTTAGAGTGTATATAACCTTTTGAATAATGTTTTAGTAAGAATTACTTGAGTTACAGGTCACACGTAAAGCAGTTTAAAGGCCTTATTGACAAACACATCCCTATAGACTAATATGAATGAACAGATCTTAGCTTGACAGTTCAGCTTGGATGAAAACATACAATTAACAGATTGAACAAGCAATATAGATGTTTCCCATCAACCTTTGACAAATGAAAGGTAAGCAGAGCTGTGTGCCTCTCATAAATTGCTGACTTTGTTATGCTGAGGCTTGTGTTATACTGAAAACACTTTACATCTGTGAATGGAAAATGAAAATCCTGTCAACCACAGCCAAATGTGCTTCCCACATAAGATGATGTGAGCCACTTTACTACGGACACAAAGTCAATGAATACCCCACGGGCCCAGGCCAGTGCAGGTGGGCATTTTAGGGTAAATGCCAGGGCAGCTCAAAACCAAAAATGAAACAAAAACTAAAGCAGCCCTGGCTGGTGTGGCTCAGTGCATTGAGCACTGGCCTGTGAACCAAAGGGTCACCGGTTTGATTCCCAGTCAGGGCACATGCCTGGGTTGTGGGCCAGGTCCCCAGTAGGGGGCGCGAGAGGCAACCACACATGGATGTTTTTCTCCCTCTCTTTCGCTCTTCCTTCCCCTCTCTCTAAAAATAAGTAAATAAAATCTTTAAAAATTAAAATAAAATAAACCAAACAAACTGCTCAGAAGTTGCAAATTTACACTAAGACTAATTTTATGTTCAAAGAACAATTTTCCTTTAAAAAGTAAACCAGTAACAATGTTGATATTTACTCCCATGGGTAATCATGTGTGATAGTATATAAAACCAATCATATCCTCTCCTTTGGTCCTAAACCATCATGAAATTTCAGATGGAAAAGTTTATTCTCATTATTTTTCCTAAAGTAGCACCATATTAAGCAATCTTACTTAATCAGACACAAATATAGTGTCTGCTGTGGATATTAATTAGTATTCAGACTCTTATCTTATAATTACAGGTATAGCTTAAGGTGGAATGGTGTAATAAAATGAGTAATTTGGAAATCTGGAACAAAACTTCTGGCTCCAAGGCCCTATCTCCACAATAACTGAACAGTTCCCTGAGTGGCTTTGAGTGATCTACTTGATGTCCCTGAACCCCAAGAATTCTTTTCCATAAAATGAGGATATATTAGTACCCACATCACATGAGGTTCACATGGAATGATATTGGTGAAAACATCTCTTAACTTCTAAGTATTATAAAAGGTTAATTATAACAATAATGACTGTAATAAATCCATGGCATAATTGTCCCTCATCGGCATTTCTGAGCATTGATTGGAAAACACGGGTTGGGTTTTGATGTTGAGCAAAATCACAGTCTCTGGAATAAGATCTGCCTCCGTACTAAGGTTAAGTTCGCAGTTTGGGTGTATCTTCTCTAACAGCGGCCATGATCCACTCCTTCTCACCATGCAGGTCTCAGCTCCAGAGTGACCTCCTCAGGGAGGCCCTCCTTGAACGCAGTGGCTAGAGTAGTGCCTTTTATTTCAATCTCTATAAAATTGGTTTATTTTATTCTATGGAATGCGTTGCCACCTGAAACTACAACGTAGTTATCATTTATCTCCTCTCCATAAGAATGTGAGTTCCAAGAAGGTACAGAATTTATTTGTCTTGTCTACATGTTTACCTCTGTATTCCCGGTGGTTACACAAGTACTTGGCACACAAAATTATTTCATAACTATTTACTAAATACAGAAGTGAATGGATTAGCGAACTCCAGCAAGCAATACAACTGATTTTTTCCCCTTTCGATCAAGAAAGTAGGCTTCTGGCCTATCAGTTCTTGGGCTTGAATTTTTCCAAAGTTGTTCCCTAGAGGGTTTTTGGCCTAAATGCAACACCCAGGTTTATTTTTTTCCTAGTCAAATGCTTCAAAATTCAAGCTAATTCTCCAGGTGAGTAATTAGGATAAAACTTAATTCTTCAGATGAATTCTAAAGAACTGATTATCTCTCCAGAGGCCATTGGGCTGCATTTAATTCACCATTTCACTGTGGACTCTGAATGATCCAATTTATAACTCCCCATGAATCAAATTAACTAGATAACTGCCAAAATGTAATCCCATTCGGAGAGTGAAATATCTGGTTTTATTGTCTACATTAGTTAAATGAACTCCATTAGTTAAACTTCACTTCCATTTGTTCTGTTTTAAGATAACCTTTGTTGTAAGTTTTGGGCCCTAAAAATGAATGTGGTCCTAAAATTTGCTCAAGTTTCCTTAGATTATTCAAAATTTTAAATTTTCATTCTTTTTCCCATTCTGCCAATGAATTACAACTTGACACACTTACCCCATAAGAACATAAACATCTCACCAAGGCTTTACATTATAACTGTAAATAAAGTGCCAAAGTTTTCTATATGATTCATTGGTAATAAAATATAGCTCTAGCTTAAAGTGGTTGCTGCTACATAACTTTCAAGGAAATTAAAGTTTTTGCCTTAGAAAACTGTTTTATGGTCTTGTAAAAATTTCTGAGCTTTTTGTAAGGCTGTCTATTAAAAATCCATCCCAGGGGATTATAAACATGAATTAAAGACAAATAATTCTTTTGCCTGGGCTTTTTCCCAGGTCTTAGGTACAAGTCCTATACTATTTATCCTTTTCTTCCAGTAAATACTTTTACATTTTCATTCTAGTTCCCATTCTTTAAACATCTGGCTACAACTATACCTGCAGTTTTCTATGAATGCGGACAATTATGGCAGGAGCTATCGTTCTATTCTTGCGCGTTAGCGCCCGTTACCGTTATAAGGCCTGCAAGCAAATAGCTCAGAAATAATAAAAACAGATTTAGAAATGAAAGTCACAACACTTTTGTGCTTACATAGCACCATTTCCCCCCTAGTAGGTTTCTTTATGAAAACCATTTCATCAGTCCTCTAAGTAATAGGTTGGCAAGCTTTTCTTTCTGTAAAAAGACAAATAGTAAAATTTTAGGCTTTGCAGGTCATGTAGAATCTGCCATAACTACACAGCTCATCCCTTATGCAAAAGCAGGATGTAAGTAAATGGGCATGGCTGTGTTTCAATAAAGCTTGGTTTATGGGCACAGAAATTGGAATTTCATATAATTTTCACATGTACCAAAATCCTATCCTTCTTTTGGCTTTTTGTTTCAGCCATCCAGAAATGTAAGTCATTCTTAGCTCATGAACCATACGTAAACAGGAGGCAGGCTGTGTTTGGCTGAGGTTTGTAGTTTGCCAACCCCCACTCCAAGCAGTCCCAGGACACTGAACATGACAGCAATCAGTATCCCCGTTTACCTCTGATGATGACAGATACAGCACTAAAAAACCAAGGAAGTTGCAGCAAGTTCAGAAGAGTTTATGACCATTCATTCATTCAGCAAATTATTTCTTGAGTGCTTATTTGACTATAAAGGAAGGTTGCTAAATCTTCCCAAATTTCCTCCCAAAATTCAAATATTAATATGTGCCTCACACCTGTAGGTCAAATAATTTCCTCCACAAGGACAAAGTCTTTGCTTTAGCACTTAGTGACTCTGTACTTGATGTGGACTCCAACCAGCGGGGTCTGTGTGTTGTGGCTGCGACAAATTCACACAGACGGTGGAAGTCCTGTGGAGAAAAAGGAATGGCATGGCCACTCTCTGAGTGAGAGAGGGCCCCGACCCCTGCCTGGACAGGCTTTTATTGCTTTTCTGGGCACATTGCATCGGGGATGGTCCTCATTTACTATGCACATATACTCAGTGACTAAAAATCCCATATCGATTTTTCAAAGAAACTAAAGCTATAGGAGAAATAAAACCTGATCCTTACACGTTTCAGTCCTATTTATACTGATGTGATCTAGTGCAAAGGGGGAAGCAAAGCAAAACAAAACAAAAAATCAACAATAACAACAAAAAACCAACAGAAGTGGTATTCAAGGTTCGGTAAAGTTAGGGTGAAGACAACATGGAAACTTCCAGGTCCAAATGTATAAAACATATAATCTATTGAATAGTTTTAGGTTAACTCCTCAAAGAATTAGGTGGCATTATCATATGGGGCCAAGTAGCAAAATTATTACTCTAAGTAGCGGTTTGATCCTTAGTTTTAGAAAATTCAATACTATCCCAATGCTCTAAACGCTCCGGTCTCAAATAGGATACATAATGGACCTTTAAAAGAGCATTTCTATGACTACATTACTTTTAAAGTTTTCTATTTAGCACCCCAAGCATCAAGGGGTGCTATTTAATTTAGAGCAAGGGAGTTCCTATGAAAACAGACCACTTATTCCTCTGACGTATAAGTTAAAGTACAGCAGATTATATATTTGAAAACCTTAGGTCTATATTAAATATGTGTATATTCTATATGGATCCCCAAGGAATACAATTTCATAACCTTTTTTCTTTTTTTCTTTTTTTTTTCTTTTTTTATTTTTTTTAATATATTTATTGATTATGCTATTACAGTTGTCCCATTTCCCCCCCACTCCACTCCATCCTGCCCACCCCCCTCCCTCCCACATTCTCCCCCTATAGTTCATGTCCATAGGTCATACTTATAAGTTCTTTGGCTTCTACATTTCCTACACTATTTTTACCCTCCCCCTGTCTATTTTCCACCTATCATCTATGCTACTTATTCTCTGTACCTTTCCCCCTCTCTCCCCCTCCCACTCCCTTAATGACAACCCTCATGTTCTAGTTGTTTGCCTAGTTTGCTCTCATTTTTGTTTTATGTGTGGCCGTTAATAACTGTGAGTTTGCTGTCATTTTTACTGTTCCAATTTTTGATCTTCTTTTTCTTAGGTAACTCCCTTTAACATTTCATATAATAAGGGCTTGGTGATGATGAGCTTCTTTAACTTGACCTTATCTGAGAAGCACTTTATCTTCCCTTCCATTCTAAGTGATAGCTTTGCTGGATACAGTAATCTTGGATGTAGGTCCTTGCGTTTAATCTTGGGTAATGTAATTATGATGTGCCTTGGTGTGTTCCTCCTTGGGTCCAGCTTCTTTGGGACTCTCTGAGCTTCCTGGACTTCCCGGAAGTCTATTTCCTTTGCCAGATTAGGGAAGTTCTCCTTCATTATTTGTTCAAATAAGTTTTCAATTTTTTGTTCTTCCTCTTCTCCTTCTGGCACCCCTATAATTTGGATGTTGGAACGTTTCAAGGCGTCCGGGAGGTTCCTAAGCCTCTCCTCATTTTTCCAAGTTCTTGTTTCTTCATTCTTTTCTGGTTGGATGTTTCTTTCTTCCTTCTGGTCCACACCATTGATTTGAGTCCCAGTTTCCTTCTCATCACTATTGGTTCCCTGTACATTTTCCTTTGTTTCTCTTAGCATAGGCTTCATTTTTTCATCTGTTTTTCGAACAGATTCAACCAAGTCTGTGAGCATATTGATAACCAGTGCTTTGAACTGTGCATCCGATAGGTTGGCTATCTCTTCGTCGCTTAGTTGTATTTTTTCTGGAGCTTTGAAGTGTTCTGTCATTTGGGCCATTTTTTTTTTTTTTTTTTTGTCTTGGCGCGTCTGTTACTTTAAGGGGCAGAGCCTTAGGTGTTCACCAGGGCGGGGTAACGCTGGTCGCTGAGCTGTGACGCTGTACGAGGGGGAGGGGCCGAGCGGGAGCAATGGCGCCGGCCTCACTGTCCTCCGGCTTTCAATCTTTCACTCCGCTACCCACAATCAAACTGGGCCCCTCTGGTGCTGGTTCCCGAGTAAGTGGGCCTGTGCACACTCTAGGCCCCTGTGGGTCTCTCCAACGACCTCTCCTGTGAGGCTGGGAGTCTCTCCTGCTGCCGCCCCAACCCCCAGGGGCGCTTTCAATTAGAGGTTTGAGGCTTTATTTCCTGGAGCTGGAGCCCTGGGTTGCACGGTCTGCTTCGTTGCCTGCCGTTAGTCAGGTTTATCTGTGGGCGAATGTGGTGCCGCAATGTGCTACCCGCTGCTCTGCCTGCCCCACTCTCCGCCACTCTGAGTCCGGCCCTCTGGGTTTATCTGCGCAGATGTGGGGCCGCAGGGTCTGCTAGTGCTCGGACTGCCTGCGCCATTTGTCCCACACTCCGCCAGTCTCAGTCCCGCCACAGCCACGCGAGTCCTCTCCACCCCGGTGCCCGTCTCCGCCCCTCCTACCAGTCTGGATGAATGGTTATTTTCTATTTTCTTGGTGTTGGTCCCCCTTGCTGTTCGATTCTCTGTCAGTTCTGGTTGTGCGAGGAGGCGCAGTGTGTCTACCTACGCCGCCATCTTGGTTCTCTTTCATAACCTTTTTTCATTTAGCTTTCTTGTGTTCAGTTATTATCCTTCTTAATGTATATGTATTTCAAATCACATATTCTGCGTATGGAATGTGTAGAAATAATATACACTAAAGAATTAAAGGAACAAAGGGGCCCACTAAGTTTTGGACCCCCTCAGTTCTGTAAGCCGCGAGTATCAAGCTGTGCGATCCAGCACTGAGTTAAGTTTCAGCCAAGGATATGTACTGGCATTCTATTTAGAAGACTGACCACAGTCTTAATGGTTCTTCATCAAGCAGGCAGCTTAAGACTTTGGAGAAAATAATTCTGCAGAAAAGTAACTCTGGATAATAAAAGACGATGACATACATACAAATTTACTGAGTAGCTTATGCCTCATGTACAATGACAGAAGAACCTTAAAAAAAAAATTCATTCCTCAAGGTATGGGTCAGTTGATTGGGTGAAAGGTTGCAGTTCCATTCCCAGTCAGGGCATGTGCGTAGCTTGTGGGTTTGGTCCCTGGTTAGAGTGCATATGAGAGGCAACCAATCGATATTTCTCACTCACATCAATGTTTCTCTTCCTCTCTTTTTCCCTCTCTAAAAAGAAATAAACCAGGTCTGGCTGGTGTGGCTCAGTGGATTGAGCGTGAACCTGCGAACCAAAGGGTCGCTGGTTCAATTCCCAGTCAAGGCACATGCCTGGGTTATGGGCCAGGGCTCCAGTAGGGGGTGCACGAGAGGCAACCACACATTGATATTTCTCTCTTCTCTTTCCCTTCCCCTCTCTCTAAAAATAAATAAAATCTTTTTTAAAATTTAGTGGAGGGGCGATGGTATCAGTAATGCTCGATAATGCTCCTGGATGATTCGGTCTAACGTGTGTAGCCCCTACTCTCAGTCCTGGATGCATTTTCCAATGCCTCCCCCTCAAGCCAAGACCTATACTCTTATTACCCATTACAATATATATGCTTAGAATAATGTAGTTAGTGAGCTTTATTATTCTCATTTTAGTTGTTTTTGCAGGGGAGTGATTAGCTTTCACTAAATCTCCTGATAAGCACTGAGAATGCAGAGCGTCCTGCCAACTCCCAGTTAATTTCATTTGGCCTCATGATTCACTGTTACTTGAGTGAGCTAGTTATCAACAGGCAGCATTGCCTTCAGTTTCATACTGACATGTTGAAGTTTTAAAAATATTGAGACTATTCAACACAAGGCAAAATTCTTATTTTATTTGGGAATAATGACTCTGAAGAGCCAAAAACCAGAAGACAATGTTCCTGTAAGTATAGTGCAGCATGACTATAAAGCAGAGGAATTTTGAAGATTGCACGAAGAAGAGGGTTTAGTTAAAATAAAAGATTAATTGAAACCATAAGTACACACACTGTTTTGGGGGGGCTGGGAAGTGGCAAGCGAGGATGTGATGTCAGTTCTTCAGTGTTGCAGAGGAGGATGAAAGATACTGAAGGTGAAAATGACTCATCCCTCTACTCTCAGTACATAGAAATAATAGGTAATTCATAAAAAGAGAAAAGCAAAACATAAAAAGCTAAATTCAAAGACAAGATCAACATCTCTTTGGACTAGGAACAGAAGAGAAACTGCAAAGCAGTGGGAAGCCGGCCAGGTGTGGGGTGTGGAGTCTAGAAGTACGCAGTGCTGCCCAAGACTTCAGTTCCAGAGACGGTTCAGCAATAAAAGTGCTCGGAGGCAGCCGAGATGAATAGCCAAAGGCCCTGAAGGCAGGGCTCTTGAGCGTGGTTACAAATTGATACGGAACTGCTAAGCTAGGAAGAAGAGAGAACAGGAAAGGTACAGGCTCCCCACTCCAGCAATGCGGTAGGGACGCACTGGCTCAGAGACGCGGTTAGTGACACCCTAAAGCACAAAATGAGCACTAAAAGGTCAACACCAAGATGACAATCCTAAACCTCCAGGTGTATAAAAACTTTAAAAACACTGCTAACTACCTCTTGAGTTAAAGATGAAATCACAATGAAAATTTTAAAAAATATATTTAGAACTTAGAGAACAGAAGTACATACTGCATATTAATACGTGTGGGGTACACCTGAAGGTACAGAATGAGGGAAACAGATAGCATGAAATGCCTTTATTAAGTAACAAGAAAGGTAAAAAAAATAAGTGAGTTCAACATTTATTTCCAGAAGTTAGAAAAATAACCTCAGACTAAACAAGTAAAAGGAAGGAAATATAAGCACAGAAATTATTGCAATACAAAAAAAACTGTAAAAGTAAAAACTGGTGAATTTTTGAAAATTATAAAATAAACAATCCTTTGGCAAAACTGATAAAAAAAAAGAAAAGAAAAAAAACAGACTAAAAAGATAAAATACTGATATAATAAAAATTACAGAAACCAAAATATAACCATAATCATCTTTATGTAAACACTCAGAGTAAAGAAATACAAATTTAAAAATAAACAAAAAACATTAAGCAAATGGAATATATAATCGAAAGTCTCTGTCTTTACAATACAACAGGTTCCCACCATTTTAAATGCAAAATTTACCAGACTCTCGAGGAGCAGATAACTTCCGTCTATATAAACTGTTTTGGAGACTAAAAAAAGAAGGAAAACCATTCAACGCACTCACTGAGGCGTGTGTAGCCACGATACAAAAGCCTGACAAGGGCAATTCGAGAAAGGAGCATTGCAGACTAATCTTACTCGTGCAAAAATCCTCTACAAAATATGCAACCAAATCCTGGACTGTAAAAACTGATAATACGTCCTGGCCGGGCTGAATTTGTCCAAGAAATGAAAGGCTGGTTTAACATTAGAAGAATTAATGTAATTAACCAAATAAAGAAACAAAAACGTATGTTATGTGAATAGATACAGAAATGGCAGTTAACAAAAATTAAGATTTATGTTTAAAAGTGTTTTTACATATAACCGATTAGGAATATAGCAGTAGTCCCTTGACTTCGTGAAGGCTCTATTAAAATCCTGCAGTAAACATAATAATCAACAGTGTAATTGTAGAAGTGTTCCCGTTAAAGTAGGGACAAAAACACCTACTCTCACCCCTTCTATTTAACACTTTAATGGACGTCCTAGACCATGTAATAAAACAAAGACAATACATCAGGTATAAAAATGGAAAGATGAGTCAAAACTCTTATTTCCAAAGCTATAACTGTCTACATCGAAAAATCCAAAAGTAAGTACAAACTATTAGGAAAAGAAAGTTTAGCAAGGTTGCTCGAATCAAAATCAATATACTAAAATCAATAGCATACAAGTAATAACCAATTAGGTAATTCAATAGAAAAAAAGTAAGATTCAATTTATAGTATTAACAAAAGCAAAAAAGAACATAAGAATAAATCTAGCAAAAGCTATGCAGAACTTTTATGGAGTAAGCTGCAAAAATTATTGAAGGGCATAAAAAATTATAATGAATGGAGAGATAAAATATGTTCAGGAATTGGAAGATTCTATCTCATAAAGATATGAATTGTACTAGAATTAATCTATAAATTTGATGCAATACCAATCAAAGATGCAGGAAATGAGCTGAAAACAAGTCACAAACTTGGAGACAACAATTGCAAAGATCATGACTGCAAAGATTGGTATCCAGGATTCATTTATTTTTTAAATTACAACTAAACAAGAAGTAGGAAAATGAACAAATGATACCAACAGGCAATCCTAGGACAAGGAAATCTGAATGGATGATAGACATGAAAAAGCCCTTCCTCATAAGCAATGCATAGTATATGAATTACGTCAGTGAGGACTGGTAACGTGAAGGCAGACTGGCAAGAATTTAACACTAACAAATTTCACGTACTGATGGTTGGAATCTCATCTCATGCACTTTGGAGAGCAATTTCACAATACCTAGCAAAGTTGAGGATATTCATTCTCTTTGACTCAGAAATTCCACTTCCAGATGTATACTCTCTCACATAGCCCTGGACTGTATGGCTTAGTTCATAAACCAAAAACCAAAAAAAAAGTCACATAAACCAAAAAGTCCAGGTTTGATTCCCAGTCAGGGCACCTACCTAGGTCTGGGGCGCATACAAGAGGCAACCAATTGATGTTTCTCTCCTATATCACTGTTTCTCTCCCTCTTTCCCTACCTCCCTTCCCCTCTCTCTAAAATCAATAAGCATGTCTTCAGGTGAGGATAAATAATAAAAATGAAAATAAAAGCAAAATACTCTCTCACACAAACAGATACAAAAATACTCATGAGAACCCTGGCTGGTGTGGCTCAGTGGATTGAGCAACAGACTGCGAACCAAAGGATCCCCGGTTAGATTCCCAGTCAGGGCAGGTGCCTGGGTTGCGCGGGCCAGGTCCCCAGGAGGGGGCGCAGGAGAGACAACCACACTGATGTTTTTCTTCTTCTCTTTCTCCCTCTCCTCCCCCTCTCTAAAAATAAATAAATGAAATCTTTAAAAAAATTAAAAATATAAACTGTTTCCCCCAAAATAATAATGAGAATGTTTACTGCAGCACTGTTTACAAAACTGAATTTGGGAAACACTCTAAATGTCCATTAACAAGGGAGGATCAGAATAAAACAGAGCCTCACGTACCAGTACATTTCAATCCATGAAACAATGTTAACAGACAAAAGAACACTGAAGAAGAATATGTGTTTAAGGAAAACCTATCTAAATGTTGTAAAAATAATAATAAAGCATAAAGGGGCATGATAAATCTCAAATTTAGTACACTGGTTACATCTGAGGGTTAACATTAGAGAGGAAAGAAGTGGGATGGGGTCCATAAGAAGATTCAGTTTTGTCTGTAATGTTCTAATTCCTGAAAATAAATCTACAGAAAATATGTTAACATGTTAGGTTTGAGCTCAGTACAAGAGTGATGGGTATATGAGTATTTGCTGTGTGAAATCCCTGTACATCTAACATATTTCATCAGTAATAAAAAATCTATTTAAAGTAAAATGAAAACTTTTTCATAGAAAGCTCCTAAAAACTTGTCTCCAGTTTAGAAACCTGTATGCCATGAAAAATTCAGGATAAACTCATCCAGAATTAAAAGTTTTGTACTCAGGTTCTAGTAAAAGTTGGCATTTAGCAGCTGTATGCTGACTTCACATGCCACTGAAGATTTCCAAATGTTAACTCCAAATATAATAAATCCATGCAGTATTAACTGATTTAAAGGACCAGACAAGCAGATTTAAATATATATGAATACAATGTAATGTAATGCCACCCCCCAAAAAAAATACTGGGACAGGAGAGAAACCAAAGAAACCTAAAAATTGTGGGCTGAGTGAAAATTTAAAAATTTATTACTAATTGCTGCTAAGGTAGGTACTTGTAATGACATTTGGCTTTACAAGTCAAATATCTTACAGAATAAAATTACCTACAACTTCCCATATACAAGACAACAGGGAGAGGAAGGGGAGAGTAGGGAGGGGGAGAAAAGGGAGAGGGAGGCAGAGACCATGCTCCAGGTGTCTGAGACTCTGGAATTTCCCACCCAAATATGTGGAATCCATTTCCAAGATTTATAAGGGTTTCTACCTCAAATCCTTACACCTACTTAACGGTAGACATGGTTTTTGTGTACACATCCCCGGGTTCAACTGGATCAAGAGGGAGCTGTTTGCAGGACATGTGAATGGAGTTTACACATTAGCTGGGATGTCAACTGTGTCTATGTGAGGACACTTACAGGTGTCCAAGTGTAAACTTGGCCCTCTAGATCACTATGAAGGTATATTTGTCAAGGTAGGAGGATATAATACATTTTTATTTAAAAGTGAGTCAGTTTAAAATATAGTTTTAAAAGTTTTAGTCATATCCTGGCTGGTGTGGCTCTGTGGATTGAGTGACAGCCTGCAAACCAAAAAGTCTCTGGTTCAATTCCCAGTCAGGGTTGCAGGTCTCCAGATCCCCAGGAGAGGGCGTGGGAGAGGCAACCACACATTGAGGTTTCTCTTCCACTCTCCCACCCTTCCCCTCTGTCTAAAAATAAAAAAATAAAATATTTTTTAAAAATTATGGAAGTCAAATCCTGAAATATTTGAAGAAGGCTGGCATTTGGGAACCCATAAAGCTAAAATAGAATGTTACTTATGGGGAAAATACACATCTCATTTGTAACTATATGGTTTTATTTGCTCTGTAAATGTATTTTCTCTAATTGGTCTTTTGTTAGCCTACCAAAACACTTTAGTTCACAGAGATGTCAAAGGAAATTTAATTATCGAGGTAAAAAGCTCTAGTTTTCTCTGGTTTTGAGCCACAAAAATAACTAGCTATATCATCTAGGATTTGATATTCTATACATTTTTAGTGAATTGTTCATGAAAATGTTCAATCTTATCCTTTCTTTCCCCTGGAATGCTTTTTGAAACCATGTATGACAGATGCCAAAAGTTCTTGATCTCCACTTAAACAATCTAACAGTCGTTCCACTTAATGTTATATGTTAACACAAATTATACAGAGTAAAATCATAGTGATGTGAGCAAATTGTGATTTTTAAATATCTAAATTGTAAAATGTTTTAATAAATATAATAGTTTCAATAATTTGCAAACAATGATTTCCAGTAATGCTAAGTGTCAATATGGTGGTCCCTTGGGACATGAAATGAGTAAATAAAAATACTTTGAAACTCACATATTGATCACTTTTATATAAATGTCTGCTCGAATAAAAATATTTTTTTGAAATACACTCCTTTAAAAGTTTAACCAACCAAGGAACCTTGTATTAATATGTTAATATGATTTTTATTTATTTCTTTTCTAATTTTTATTGTTATTCAATTACAATTGTATGCCTTTTCTCCCCATCCCTCCGCCCCACCCCAGCCAAACCCCCGTCCCTCCCCCACCTCCACCCTCCCCCTTGATTTTGTCCATGTGTCCTTTATAATAGTTCCTGTAATCCCCTCTCCTCACTGTCCCCTCCCCACTCCCCCCTGTCTATTGTTAGATTGTTCTTAACTTCAATGTCTCTGGTTATATTTTGTTTGTTTTTTTCTTCTGTTGATTATGTTCCAGTTAAAGGTGAGATCATATGGTATTTGTCCCTGACCAGCTGGCTTATTTCACTTAGCATAAATAAAGTAATAAAAATTAATGAGTTGTTGGCATGGTACATTGCTATATTAACTATAGTGCCCTTTTTCTGGTTATCTTAGCATGTAACAATTGATCTGAGAAATAAGGACATATATTATTCCTTCTCCTAACCCCCTTCCAACTGAAATTTTTAAATACTGACAGCTGAACAAAAGAATCTGTGAACCAAAAGGTCACCAGTTCAATTCCCAGTCAGGACACATGCTTGTGTTGCAGGCCAGGTCCCCGGTACTGGGGCCTGCAAGAAGCAACCACACATTGATGTTTCCCTCCCTCTCTTTCTCCCTCCCTTCTTGTCTCTAAGAATAAATAAAACCTTTTAAAAAAGAATCTGCAAACAGAAGCATGAGTTTAATATAATTCAACTCATCATCAAGTTTTTCTTTTCCGAAGCTAGAAGGTATTGCTCCTCTGTGAACTTCATCCATTCATATATGAGAACCTTCAGATTTAGGGTTAAATATTTCCTCTTATTCCTCCATTTCTCCTAGGAGCAGAAGAGATTGATCACTGAGTTTATTTTTATTTTCATCTTCCAGTACTTTAAGTGTAAGGTTTTTAAATTGTGAAATAAGGGCTAGAAGATAAAACTAAGCTGATCTTTTTAAATCATAAAAGTAATAGAATATGTTCCATTGCTACTAGACGGATAAGGTGAAGTGAAAGAAAACATTAATGGCTTTCGGTATCAAAATAATATTGCACCACTTAAAAGTGAAGAAACAAAACAGAAAATGTGGGTGGGAAAACACACAAAAAAGAAGGAAGAATAACATATTTCCCAACTAAATTATGGCAATAATTTCTTAACTAGTCACCTGTCTCATGTATGTACCTCCTTAAATCCACTTATATACAAATAACCAAATTCGTCTTGCTAAAAGAAGACTTCCATCTTGTTATAACACTGAAGAAAAAAAGCCCTTGGGAGCAAAATGCTGGGTACAGGCTCAGGTCCAGACTCTTCAGCTGAGTCACTCCTACATATCCAAACATTCCTTATACTATCCTCCAGAACAGTCCTCCAAGCCTGACAGCACGCCACTTCCAAAAATTGTGCTTATGTAAATCGTGACTCTTACTTACAAGGCCTGCTGTACTCCCAATCAGTTTTGAAAGCCCACCTATGCTTTAAGGCACAGACCAAGATAGTAATTCACACAGCTTAACATAATGTGGTCTCTCTTCCCAGAGCCCTAGTATACTAGTATTCTGTTCTAAAGATTCTTGCAAGTGATTTGATGCTCTGCTGAATTATTCTCCAATTGTTGTTTCATGAATTCATTTCTTCATATAATATTCACAGAGCTCCTGTAATGTACAAGGTAACGTGTATGAGAGTATAAAACAGCGACTCTCATTTGGCGGGGAGAGTCACCCCAAATTTGAAAATGTGTGCAGGTGGTTCCGATTGTTAGAGTGACTATGAGATGCCAGAGTGGCCGGGGGTAATAATTATCATTCAGTGCTGTGGGGCAGTTCCATTATCTGAAGAATTCTCCGTCTTCAAAGGTGAGTATGAAAAGACCCTAAAATGAAAAAGAACAAACTGACAGTAACAAGAGGGGAAGTAGGAGGGGATAATGGGGGATAACAGTGGAAGGGCCATCAAGGAACATGTATAAAGGACACATGGACAAAGCCAAAGGGGGGTAGGTTCAAGGGTGGGAGGTGGGGATGCGTGGGGTGGGGGTGTGGCTGGGGGAAAATGGGGACAACTGTACGTGAACAACAATAAAAAAAGGAAAAGAAACAGACATGAGTTATGGCCTCGATGAGCTTATGAGTTCAAAGGGAATATGGCATGAGTGCCCCACATAAAAGTGTTACATCTCCACATGGAAACCATTCGGTATCAGGACTGTGCTGGGTATTTTCTCATGGTCCCTTGTGGCACCTAATACTAGTCAGGATCCTTGGTAGCTACTAGGTAAAAACTTACTGACTTGAAACATATTTTTAAAACCCTAAAGTTCAATGTATATTATGTCCTCCAGGGGACGGATGGTTCTACAGATAATCATGTCATCCTCACTGCATTTTGAAATCAACGAAGAGGACAAGTGTGACAACAGAGCATGCTAAACCTCCTGAGGGCCAGCTATGAAGTTTTGAGAGTGGAAAAATCAGCCTCCGACAATAAGTAGTAGGAGACAGGGAACAAGAAAGTGTCGGTAAAGCATTGGAACTACAATTCCTTCTCTTGAACCATGGGTGGATGAGAGAGCATTTTACCTTGTACAGATTGGTGCTGAATAACTGCAGATTTGCTTTCTTTTTTCATATCCTCTTCCTGACTGTAACGATCATAAAGAGCATACATTGCAGGAGAAAAATTTACTGAGCTCATCTATGCAACATTCCTTCTTTGTTTATAACCAAGTTTTATTCATCTGTACCTCTTGTTGGGCTGCAACACTTAAGTAAAATGACAAACAGTTTTCATTAAACATGTCAACAATGAAAAAAATGCATATATGCACAGCTAAGAACACTACTTTGGATGTATATTGTGCGTTTCTTCTAAAGGGAGCTCATTTTTTTTTGCCTTCACCCTTATATTAGCACTATGGGAGAGACGTCGCCACCCCATTTTATAGCTGTCAGAACCTGGTCCCCAGAGATAAAGTAACTTCTTAGAAATCACATGGTCTGTGTCAAGGCCTGGACTAGAAGCCAGTGTTCCTGACTCCCTAGACAATATATTACTAGGGAGACTTTATTTATCTGCCTTTATTGCTTCATAGATAAGAAGAGTCCTCCAGGAAAAGCAACAAATCTACATACCACCCGAGATGCTAGACTTCTACAATCTGTTTGGTTTCACAGGATTTTCGATGTTACAATGCTGTTCGTGAACTATACGCCAGAGGAGGCGTGAGAACAGAAATTGTCATTTGCAAAAATTAGCTACAATCTGCAATGATCAACAAATTCTAACTCAGTAAGTTGAGCTCTAAAGGAACAAGCTTGGGACTGTCTCATGCCTGCAACTCGCATAGAAAACAATAAAAAATTTGATCTAAGCTCACTGGTAGGATTATAGTGACTCCCAAACTAATACAAGTCCAACAGGGCTGTAGATTCTACTTTAATAGAAAATAAATATCCTGTTATATCCAATTAGAAGCTTTGGAATGAAAAACCCTAAAGCAGATTGACCAGTGAAGATTAAGGTTTTTACTACAATATCTTCCTATTAATATTCTGGATAAAACATTAAAAATTAGATACAGAACGGTTAACTTCAGAGATATCTACTTAAATTAATAGAAAGTGTAAGTTAGTTTGTAGGAAACAAAAAGAAAAGCAAAGAACAAAAAGAAAATGCAGTTGACTGGGAAAACTGGATGTTGGACTCCTAGGATATTTTGGGGTAAAACTCTCTGTGCCTCTCAGGCCATCCTAATGAACCAAGCGAATGTAACATTTATGACTTGTCATTTCAAACAGATTACACACTCCTTAAGGGCAAGGAGAATCCCTCAAAGGTTCATCATTAGGAGAAACGAGATGATACGTGTAAAGGCATTGCTCAATGTCTCACATATGGTGAGTGACCCAATAAATGAAGGCATCTATATCAACATTTTTAGTCCCCAGGGCGCCAAGCACAGTGTTTGGATACAGCAGGTAGTGTTTATAGGGTTGGCCCCTTGAATAATGCTGGGGTAAGGGGCAACAACCACCCCCAGTCAAAAATCCCCACGTAATGTTTGTTTCCTCAAAACCTCACTCCTAATAGGCTACTGCTGACTGGAAGCCTTACCAGTCAATACAAACTCAATTAACACATATTTTGTATGTTATATGTATTATATACTTCATTCTTACAATACAGTAAGCTAGCTGGAAAAAAATGTTAAGAAAATCAAAGAAAAGAAATACATTTACAGTATTTACTGAAAAAATCCAGGTAGAAGTGGACCCGTGCAGTTCACACCCATGTTGTACAAGGGTCAACAACTGTACGTGCTGCTCTTCAGCATCTAATTTTAAGAGAAATAAAATGCTCTCTAAATTCTTACTAGTAAAATAAATAAAATTGACTATAAGCAGTATACTACATTTGGGAATCTGAAAAAGTGAACATGAATAGAAGCATAAAGACCAGTGTTGGCCTTCAACACCTATGATGTAAAACATTTTTCCAGATTTCTTTGTAGACTTGATAATAGCACCAAGAGTCCCTTAAAGAGTTCAATGCATTTGATGCAACCAGTGAAATGCAACTTCTAACCTCATTAAGCTGGTAAATATAGTTGATCCTTGGGATTTATCGATTTAACATTTGCAATTTCGACTCTTCATCGAGTGACACCGTGGGTCCGTGACCTATAGTAACTTGTAACGTTGCTGAGCCATGAACTTGGATCTTTGGTGGTGAGAGGCTGGTATTGGGAAGTTGATACAGCTAGTGAGGGGAGCTGGCCAACTGCCCAGCGTCCAAAACTCTATGCCCTTCTATACGTGTTGGGCTGTACACAGCAACTCCACTGATGTGATAAAATTTAACTTTATTTCTATGTGAAAAATGGCCCTGAAAAGAAAAACAACTGCTACTGCTAATACTGGCAGTGAAAAGGAAGTGCTAGTTCTTAGCCAGAAAATGGCTTTGTAAATGACTTTAGTCTTGTATTTATAGAATCATTAATGATCTGAAAAAGGGTCTGTTAAATTTTTCAGTTATACTTTACTGCATTTTATGAGGGAAATTATATGCTAGAGTGGTATTTGAGGATGTGGGGAGTCAGGAAGATCTCAGGGCCTATCCCTTGTGAATGGAGAAGGTGTGCTGTCTCCCATTACGGTGCTTCATTAGAAACAATAGCATGTCACTCTCATAAGTTTATGAAGAAGATTACGGGAGCTACTTCATGTATCATCTCCCAGACTACTCTAGAGACTGAGGGTTAGTAATCCAATTACAAAGACAATTGAATCATTATTAAAATTTCAGAGAAACAATTAGAACACATGCTCACTCTAACAAAAACTCTGGGTCCTTATTTTTTTAAAGATTTTATTTATTTATTTTTAGAGAGAGGGGAAGGGAGGGAGAAAGAGAGGGAGAAAAACATCAATGTGTGGTTGCCTGTCGCACGCTCCCTACTGGGGACCTGGCCCACAGCACGTGCCATGACTGGGAATTGAACTGGCGACCCTCTGGTTCACAGGCTGGCACTCAATCCCCTGAGCCACACCAGCCAGGGCCAGGTCCTCATTAACTGACATTTCAGAGAGATGTGTCTTTAAGTCGCAGGGACATTATGTAGCAGTTGACAGTTAAAATTTTCTTACTCCTACCTGATTTATCTTTGAATGTAATTTATGCTTGGTAGTGCTTTTGTTTTGTTTTTAATTTTTATTCATTGATTCTGAGACAGAGAGAGTGAAAGAGACATCATTTTGTTGTTCCACTTATTTATTCCTTCATTGGTGGATTCTTGTATGTGCCCTGACCAGAGATCAAACCCACAAAATCCACCTATCAGGACAGTGCTCTAACCAACTGAGCTACACAGCCAGGGCAGTAGTACTTTTCTAATATTCATTTTCGGATGTATTTGTTGAAAGCCCAACTACTATATCTTTAAAAAGAATGGTTTTCACCCTAAATAAAGCATCATGGTTTTGCAACATATTTGTGTTGATTTTTAACATCTGAGAATTAGAAACACATTTAAGTTTGAAATGCTTGTGCCTTAAGGTATCAAAATGTACAGAGACTTGTAAAGGGAAAATAAAGACAAAGACTACCTAGAGTTCCGCTCTAGCACAGAGTGTTGGGAGAGGTTAGGGCATAGTATATTCGTATTCACATATATTCTGATGCCCATCCAAACTTGGACTGTCTATGAGAATATTCCAATCGCCAAATGGGACATTTAACTTAATGAACGCGGGTGTTTTCTGGTGACAGAGAAGCAAAAGGACAGGAAATGCTTCAGCAACCTGTGGTATAAAATAATCTTAATTTTCTCTATCAGAGCAATATTGTGAAACATGGTAATTTATTTTTTTTCTTTTCAGTGGCACCATCAAGCTCCCACTCTGTGAAGAATGATTTCATTCAAATCCAAAAGAAAATGTATCAATAGTGCCTCATTCTGTACTCCTGACTTCCCCCAAGGAGTTTAAGTATATGACCCCTGTAGACATCTTCCCGCTCAGGGTGCAAGGGCAGGTAGCAGTCAAAGGAAGAGCTTAAATATCATTCTGTACTAGTTCATTGAGCAACGGATAATAGCTACCATTTAATGAGTATAAATTATTTGTCAAGCTTCATATGCTTTAGTTAATTTCTAAATTTTAACTAATGGGTATGTTTTTTTTGCTAACCTTATTTTACAGATCAGGATATTTCTATTCAGTGAGGTTTGTTCATTCATCCATTTATGCATTCTGTGAATAATAAGCGAACATCTACAATGTTAAATAAAATGCTCAACTTGCAATGTATAATCTCCTGGGCTCCGGCACCTGGGCTCTGCTTAAAACAAGACTTCCCTCGAGAGAATGGTTTTGTTTCTCACTGGCGCCCCTCTCTTCCTATAGCAACACCTATCTAGAGACCACGCACCAAAGTTACTGTACATGCCACTGGGCAATGAAAAGTAAAACATAAAAACCTTACATTGCACTATTACCACTGTTATGAGCGAGATGGGCAGTGACCTTCCCAAATCTAAGAGAGATCATACTCTCAAACCAGAGTATTTAACCTAAACTATACTTTATAACATGCATCCTTGCACCTTCCCAAAAACCCAGCTGATATTCTTCAAGGCCACACAGAGCCCTGCTTGTTTTATTTTCTGAATCTATTTTACAGTTAGTAGATATCACCAGTCAAAACCTTTGATAGCCCTGGTGAATGTGACTCAGTTATTTGGAGCATCGTCCCATAGCCAAGGGGTTGCAGGTTCAATTCCTGGTTGGAGAACATGCCTGGGTTGCAGGTTCAACCCCTGGTCCGGGCATGCATGATCCCTGGTCTGGGCACGTCTGGGGGGACAGCTGGTAGAATACTTCTCTTTCACATCGATGTTTCTCTCTCTCTCCTTTCCTCTCTCCTCTCTCTCTAAAAGCAATGAAAAAATGTCCTCCAGTGAGGATATCTTTTTTTAAAAAGTTTTATTATGTGAGTATGCCAAAACAATCCTTTTTATAACTTCAACCAATGCTTCTAGTTTCGTCTACTCGTGCCCAACTAAGTAAATCCCTTCTCTCCTTGGTGTGTTTGTTCTTCAAATACTTTATAGACAGTTTGCATGTTTCTCATTAGTCATTACTTAGCTGAGCTCTATGTAATTAATCCTTTTAATCTTTACTCATAAATTAGTCACTCTTGGGATGTCCTCAGTACTGTGCACAACAGTTTCCCAGACTTTTGTTACAAGGTGCCTTTACTTCACATGTCATGACAACAGAAGCAACTAGGAAAGAACTTGCTGTGCTCTGCATTGGCAGACAGACCGCCGCATTCAGAGGTATAGTCCTGCAAGGGCTGTAACCTTCATCCCAAGAAAGCAAGACGGAGTCAGGGAAACAACAGAGCCTCGTGGTCCAGGTGTCCACATGTGCCCAGCCATGCTGTCCTCACATTTCATCTTTTTCTCATACTAGTCACTCTTGTAGATTATTGCTGTAAGGAGCTCTTAATAACTATATATTCTTTAGAATATATTTTTCCAGGTGTGAAATAGCTTTGCTTAGCTAATTATAAGATGTTTTGATGCTCTTTGATTGGTTAGCCTTCCTTTGTTTTCCTACTTTTTTCAGTATGACTCTGGAGTCAAGACAGTTTAATTCCTTCATTTGCCACTTTGAGCTCTGTGTGTTTAAGCAAGTTACGTAGCCTCTCTGTGTCTCAATTCTGTTATCTGTAAAATGGAGGTAATAGCCCTGGGTGGTGTAGCTCAGTGTATTCAGCATGAACCTGCGAACCAAAGGGTCGCTGGTTCGATTCCCAGTCAGGGCACATGACTGGGTTGTGGGTCAGGTCTCCAGTAGGGAGCACTCAAGAGGCAATCACACATTGATGTTTCTCTCCCTCTCTTTCTCCTTCCCTTCCCCTCTCTCTAAAAATAAATATTTTTTTAAATGGAGGTAATAATAGTGCCAAACTTCACTGATGTACTCTAAAGATTAAATCAGAAAACATTAAAGCACTCAGAACAGCACCTGACTCACAGTAAGTGCTACATATATACATTTGCCTTGTAAAATCACCTTATTATTTATAATGGCTATTATAGGTACATGGAATAGTCTACTATCCAAACTGAGACCTCCATTATAATTTTCTCTGTGGGCCACATTCAACTATATGCAACAGGTATTGTGGTCACATGGACATACACACCTGTGTTGAATTATGACATGCATATCTACAGCAGACGATTTATAAGTTAGATTTTAAGTCGCCGTATAAAGTTGGTGTTTACACTTTATTTTTTATCTCACGAAACCACTATAATTGACCTAGACCTCTACACCAAAAGTGAATAGTAGGGAAGGGACACTGAATGTGAACTTAGTAGTACGTCAGCCAATGGTAACTACTAGGATCATCCGTGACAAGCTGGATTAAAAAAGCTGAATCTAAAGAAAAAGCTGTAGCAATTTAGGACCAAAAAAGTCAAATAACTGGAGCTCTATGAAAATTAGGATCATAAAAAGTCACGATACGATATTTATTTGTCTGCATCATTCCAGAAGACTAAGCTAAAAAATCAAATACATACTCAACATATATTTAAATAAACAGACTTTTGTTTCTGGAAGGGACCACTTTCTACATGTTACAGAGAGGGATAACTTACAGAATTCAAGTGACTTTGCTGAAGTCATACAGTTAGCAAACAACCAATGAGCCAAGTTATCATGCCTCTATCCCTACATTCAAGTTGTGTACCTATGAATATACTCCAATTACACTCATTATCTTGTTCTTGACTATACACCTTTAAGTGGATTTATAGCCAAGCTCTTATCAGTTTTATATTTGGTGCGGATAGATATTAGATGAGGTTTTTTTTTTTTATTTGTAGCAGGTTTAATGATGATTTGTATTTCTAAAAGACCAGTATTTTGACACCCAGACATAACCAAAACCAGAATTTCAGATATCAGTGTAGTTCAGACAAGGAGACACCTTGCAAGAAGATCTTCTGGTGCCACTCAGGGAGCCAGATGCGTCCCTAACCTTTATGGCTGGTCCCTAATGCATGAATCTATTGTGTCCATCCAACATAAGTGATCATCAGTATGTATTCTAATTTTCCTGCTAGTAATGATATAGATAGACTTTAAATTAAGCTTCCAGTGAATTTAAATGAAAACAGACATAGCCGAACCAGAAACTCATACATAAAAAATATGCACACAAAGGTTCTTATTGAGGCTGAATATAACTAGATGCTGTTATTTAGTGAACAACGCAGACAATAGATTCAGATGCCTAAAAGTATAGTGAGTCCAGATTAAACTGCAGTTTATATCACAAATTAAAAAGTGAATCATTACTTAAATCTTAGATTTCATTTTCCATGTGATACAAGACCATCTGTTTAAAAAGACATTTATGAAAATGTTGAGCCTTTTCTTATTAACCTTGATGAGATTGGATATATTTCTTGGTAATTCCCATATCATTGGTACAAAGTATACTATCAGTGATTTAAAATAATTGTAACTAAATTCCTCAAGATGCATTGCATGAAGACAAACCAGACTGCCACGGCATTATCAAAGTTTAATTGATCTAATTTAGATCTCATCTTATCAAAGCGCATTATAATTCTGTCTTTCTTAGACCAAATGATTGCAATCTTGTCACTTGTATTTATACATGTCATTAACATATCAGAAACCCTTCTGATATCAAAGGGTTGCGGCTTTTGAAAATCTTCCCTCTCCTTCACTGATCAACCACTAAATTATTTAGTGGTGCGTTCTGCACGCAGGAGTGGATTTACCTTGAAGATTAAGCCTCAGGGCCCCTCACTTCCGTAGTCCTTTTCTAAATATTCACTTTCGCACCCAATTTATCATTTCTGATCTTACATCCCTTTTTAAAAGGGGGGCCCCCACATTGTATAAACCTCAGGTCCCAACAAAACCTTCATCTTCACCTTCCTGTATGTCTTCCAGAAGAGGAGTTTCTGAATCTGAAGAAAAAGCTGTAGCAACTTAGGACCAAACGAGTCAAATAATTGGAACTCTATGGAAATTAGGACCATAAAATGTCACGATACGGTATTTATTTATCTGCATCGTGGTCAGCACCTTTGCAACACTAAGACTGCAGTTCCCACATGCTGGGAAATTGAAACAGTCCAGCCACTGCAAAAACCCAGTCAGATGTTTAATACAGGCAGCTCTCATGGGTTACAATATTTTAAAGCATCACTAGACATACAGTATGACATCAACTGTCCTAATTAGTATATTCAGATGAATAAGATTCCATTTGGATCCAGTGTTTCACCGCACAGTAACTGTTCTATTTGGACTCGCTCATTACATCTATTTTGCCATATATAACATCCTTTCCTCTGATGTTAAAAGTCTGAGCTGAAGGGAAAAATTGATACTATTCATCATTTGGAGCTTTGCAATAAAATTTAGGCTCATGACCTCAGTAAACTGGTTTTCACCAGATATTGCTATTTGTTTGCAGAAAGTAATCTTCTGGAATTGGGAAAATCTGACCCACAATTCATTTCCCCTTCTATTAAAGGCCACTTTACTTGGATATCGCTTTAATGTCAATTGGGGAGTCGCTAAAACAATAAAAGTTACCAATGATACAACACTTTTACCCAATCTTCACAGTCAGCTGTCTTTCAGAGATTCTCTTCAAAATTTGGAAAAGAAGATTTCTGTTTCAGAACCATCCTTCTTCTTTTCCCTTGGTATTATTTTCCCCATGGCTCTCATTTCACTGTTTAATACTACCATAGATTTATTATATAGCATGGTGATAAGAATACCTCCATAGAAGAGAAGAATCCCCAGTGAGTTAAAGAATAAATTAATCACGAAGATGAGATGCATAAATGGAAGGAGCCCTGGATTAGTAATCAGAATGGGCTTCCAGTAATACTTTCTCCACAAAAGAGCTGTGGGACTGTGACCTCATTTCAAACTCCATGGAACCACTGAGCTTCTAAAACACTGATCATGAACAGAGAAGGGGAGCCCTAATGTTCTGCCTTCCATCTGGCTTCCTCATTGGGCTGCCACATTAAATCTCATTGAATGAAAGGATTCTAAAACAAAACAAACAAGAAACAAAAGAATCCAACTTTAATTAAAAACTAGAGATAACCTCAAAGATCTTTTCCAACTCTAACATGCTGGGTTATAGGATTCTTAAAGAAATGGAGCATTTTATCTTCTCTCTGCCTCTAAAGAATAAATGTGTTGACTTGTTTTGGATATATGCACAATCCTTAGGGTTTGTTTGTTTGTTTGTTTGATTTTTAAGGCTAGTGCCTTGGCCACAAACCATAACCAAAATGGTGGAAATTTCAAGTACAAGTGTAAGGCAAAGCAGAAGACACTCTTTAGCAAATAAGTCTTGGTAGCATCCCTCAGGGGGTTATAGATTCCTTTAGCTTAGCAATGTCAAGAACAGCTGAAGGAAGCATGGATAAATACTAAAGAGGATAAAAGGGGGAAAATTGAAGAGGATATAACCATATGGGTAAATGCTGGCAAAGCTCATGTATATAGAGCAGGTCAAGTTGAATGTGTGTACTTTAATGACTTTTAAAGATTATATAATTCATTGCACACGATAATAAAGCCTTTCGTGTCTGGACATACCCTGCACTTCAATTGATGGGCACCTTTCCCTTCAACAACTTCAAGTATGACTTTAGTACTCTCAGAGAAAAAAAAGTACTTGAAAGCTGAGGTTGTTCATTAATTTCTCTTCATCACAGAATTAGTCACAGTTTCAGTTTGAAAGCAACAATATACCTTGAAGTGAATGCCAGTAATGAGCTGAGTTACTTCTAGCTTTTTGAATCAGGTTTGGACAGAACAGTAAAGTAGGGGTTTGTACTGCTGGAGTTTGTAGATCTGCTTGTCCATCTAAGTCCTCTTTTCTTATTTCTATACCCCTCCCCTTGTTAGTCTTAGCAGGCAACACCAGTAATTTTACAGACCTCTGACTTGGTAGCAAAATAGACAATAATAGAATCTTCAGACTTGCTTCTCTCGCTCCTAAGCCAAGCCAAAACTCAACCTTCTTCTACATTAAATGGAGGAATGGAGAGCTAACATACTACCAAATCTTCTAGCCATATGAATAATTTCAAATTTATTAAAAGATAATATAACACTAGAGATGTTATTAGTGATTCATTTCTTAATGGTTAGTTCTTTGATTTCTTTCTGAAATATACCTAAAATTAATGATATTCTACAAAATCACAAAGCTATAGAGTGCTCTCTAGTTTTGTTGCCAGTTTTAAAGTAAACTAGAGTCTAGATTAAGATGTAGTGCATCTGTACACACGTATCCATGGGAAAGCTTGGAGCTATGTCGGTGTTTGTTTATCCTTCACTCCTGAATGCTTTTCTACCTGTGGCTGTAGCTGATCAGTATTAAAAATCAGGGACATTATAAAATTATGAATTCAGGATTCAGAAAAGTCATATTCATAATTAATGTGTGTGGTCATATTAATTTCTATATTTTTTATTGTTCAATTACAGTTGTCGCACCATTTTCCTTGTTGCTCTCCCCTTCCCTGCCCACCCCTCCCATATTCTTCATTTATTGAGAGTTTGAGGCACATCAGTGACTCATTCAAATTAAGCCAAAAACAGTTTCACCAATTAATTTCAACTTAATTTTAATCAGAAGACCCCCTCCATATGTGTTGTGCATCATTTTTTCCATTTACAAACACTAGAAATCTATTTTTACTCTTAAAGAAACATCTTTTACTCTTGAAGAAGCAGAGCAACCAGTTCCTACATTTGCATTTCTGATTTGTAGGTAGCTTGCAAAAAATGGAAGAGTAGCACTAAAAACAGGGAAAAAAAATCAAATTCTAAATATTGCCAATCCATTTCTGGTGAAAAAGCAAGGAGTCTTACTAAGTATTCAAATCTGTTCACTTTTTACAGATGTACTGAAAGATGAAGGAAATAAGTACAAAAACACTCCCCTTTTAGAAGGTATTATTTTTATCTAGATGCATGTGTTTAAAAGAGTCAAGATTGCTCATGCAGTCATACCAACGAAAAATCTTTTTCTGACATCAGTCAAAAAACCTACAGTCTGAATCCAGGAGTAACTTTACACATGAGATATATTAAATGGCTCTCCGAAGAACTGAAGTGTGGGGGCCTTCAGAGGCATTCCTAACGGAGACGAACATGTCCTAGATACCTACGCTACATCTCTGTCATGCAGCTATGAAATTCCTAGTTGCCCTTTGCTACTTGTTAGCTTCTATGTAATCCCATCTCCACTGGTTAAAGCCCAGCACTCATGAGACCAAGGTGGAGGTTCGATCTTCAAATGGGCCAGTTATCTTTTCTCTGTTGCATGGATACAGAAGAAAGCCTAACCCAATCAGCTGCTGCAGAAATGCGTGCCCACAGGCTACAAAGGAACTGGCAAGGCCACCTGCTTTTCTAAACCCAAGGGGCGTGTCCCACTGACTGTGAATCAGTGGGGTCATTTTCATTTCCTATTTAAATCCTTCCATACCCCCACATGAATTTCCCTAAAAGCCAGGGAACTGACAAGGTTAAGAGTCAATATGTGAACCCATAGCATACGTGATCATTCAAGTATTCAAATGGTATGTGTTTGGGTGACGCGGTAAAAGAAGTATATTTAAATATTTATGTAAGCAAGGCTTATTACACCCAAGCACCATTTAACAAGGGGGATGTACATGTGTAAGAGCAATTTAGTTTTGAATATTCAAAAAAAGCAGGAATAATTTTTAACCTTCCACAATGTTTCCTGTTCAGTAGATAATTACGATATTTATATGCTTTACTTCTAGAGAGCACACACTGACTTCCATAAAATGGGATTCTGAAGGCTATTTTATTTTAGTTTTAATTGTATTTTTCCATCACCATTTAGTCCACTTATAACCCCCTCCCCCCACAATCACCACACTGTTGTTCATGTCCATGAGTCATTTCTCCCTTTTGCTCAATCCCTCCACCCCCAATTCCCAGCCCCCAGAACTGACAGCCTGCTCTCTATCTATGAATCTGTCTCTATTTTCCTTGTTGGTTCAGTTTGTTCGTTAGATTCCACATATGAGTGTAATCATATAGAACTTGTCTTTTTCTCTGACTGGCTGTTTAACTTAGCATAATGTTCTCCAGGTCCATCCATGCTGTTGCAAAGGGTAAATTTTTCTTCCTTTTTACGGCTGAGTAGTATTCCATTGTGTAAATGTCCCATAGTTGTTCTATTCACTTATCTACTGATGGACGTGGGCTGCTTCCATATCTTGGCAATTGTAAATAATGCTGCAATGAACATAAGGGTGCTTATGTTCTTCTGAATTAATGTTTTGGGTTTTTTTGGATATATTTCCAGCAGTGGGATCACTGGGTCAAAAGGCAGATTCATTTTTCAAGGTATCTCCATACTGCTTTCCACAGTGGCTGCACCAGTCTGCATTCCCACCAACAGTGCACTAGGGTTCCCCTTTCTCCACATCCTCACCAGCACTTGTTGTTTGTTGATTTCTTGATGATGGCCATTCTGACAGGTGTGAGATGGTATTTCATTGTGGTTTTGATTTGCATTTCTCTGATGATTAGTGATGTTGAGCATCTTTTCATATGTCTATTGTCCATCTGTATGTCCTGTTTGTGGATGTGTCTATTCAAGTCCTTTATCCATTTTTCAATTGGATCATTTGGGGAGGGGTGGTGTTGAGTTTTAGTCAATTAATAGTTGACAGAGGCAGTAAGACAATGCATACAATGAGCTAAAGATAGTGTATTCTGCCCTGGCTGGTATGGCTCAATGGATTGAGTACTAGCCTGAGAAACAAAGGGTCGCAGGTTTGATTCCCAGTCAGAGCACATGCCTGGGTTGTCAGCCAGGTCCCCAGTAGGGGGTGTGCGAGAGGCAACCACACATTGATGTTCCTCTCCCTCTCTTCTTCCCTTCCCTTCTCTCTGAAAATAAATAAATACAATCTTAAAAAAAGATAGTTTATTCTATAAATGGTATTGGGAACATTGGACAGATACATGCAGAAAAATGAAACTAGACCAACTTATTACACCACACACAAAAATAAATTCAAAACAGATCAAACACTTAAATGTTAGACCAGAAACCATAAAACTCCTAGAAGAAAACATAGGCAACAAAATCTCCGACATTAAAAAAAAAAAAAATCTCGGACATTGCTCATAGCAATATTTTATTGGATGTATCTCCCCAGGAAATGGAAAAAGAAAAAAAATAAACGAATGGGACTACATCAAATTAAAAAGCTGTTGCACAGCAAAGGAAACTGTCACTAACATGAATAGACTATGCATGGAATGCGTGAACATATTCACCAATATATCTGATAACAGGTTAATATCCAAAATTTATAAAAAACTTATAATGGCTATTTTATTTAAGAACTTTGTTGTGTTTAGAACTGATTTTAGAGTTATTTAAAAATAAACAGACATATCTCACTTATTAAATATTTAAGCATCCACCATGCTCTGAGTATATTGAGCAGAAAATGGTCTTAAAGTTTACATGAGAAGAACTGTAACAATAATCAGCTCAGTTCACAAGCTACAGGCTTCCATCATGAGTAATACACATTAGATAGAATTTACTACTAAGCTATCAGAGCTCACAATAAATCATTTTTAGAGAACCCAGTTGTTTTTATTATTCTACCTTTAAAAATAAATCATCAAGAAAATTTCTCAGGGAAATAAGATGTTGCCAAATATCTGGCCAGGTTAAATGAGAAAACAGTAATTCTCAATTCAAATAACATAAGTCATAAGCATATTTCAGAAATTAGAGGTGATTAAAACTGAAGGGCATTAATATGTGCACGGTGAGTGGGAGCACAGAAAAAGGCTCCTAGAAAGAATTTTTTCTATTCATTTTGCCTAAGTCACTAATTGCCACTAAATTACACTATATACCCTCTCTCCCAAATATAGATAACCTCTCTCAAATACCTAGCTTGGTATATAGTCAAGTACGGTCAGTTTCATTAATTCAAAGGTGACTTTCTAAATCCAAGTCCAATTTAGAAACTCCCTTTTTTTATTATACTTAATGAGGATTTTAAACTCCACCTTTTAATTTTTAGGTTAATTGTAACCCAGGGGACACTAGTTACCTTTTGACACTCCCCTAAATTACTTGTTAACTGGAAGACATATACTCAAACTGAAGTCAAGAGGGTCAGGCGGAAAAGCAGTAGCTTCAGGACAAGCAGGGTAGGAAAGGTTTTCTAGCAAAGCCACTTAGCAAAACCATTTAGCTAGAGGGCATTATGCCAATTTCCAAGGCAAAGAAAGTTCCTCATAATTTCTGCTTTATTTTTCAGAAGCAAAATACACTTTTTGCAATCGAGATCTTCTTTTCTTTTTTCTTTCTTTCTTTTTCTTTTTTTTTTTTTGAGTAGACCTAGCTCCGCAGAGTAAAACAATACAAGTAATGGCAGAAACAAATCGAATCGACACCTGTAATGTCCTTCCTTTCCCTTACGGAGTACATTTAAATCATATTTAGTTCATCTCTTTTCTTCTAATGGAGGGTTCCAAACCCTCTTTAAAAAAACCCTACTGTTTCATAAATCCGTGGTTGTATCCACTAAAACACACACAATTTTAACAGATAATACAACAACACAGGTGGCTATAGGTGGCAGTGCCAATCTACCACCAGGGACAGATTAGTGATGGCTTGGGGGGTGGGGAGGTGTTGTTTATAAGATGATGAAAATGTTTTAAAATTGCCTATGTGGCGGTCGCAGATGTCTGTGAATATACTTAAAACATTAAATGGGTGGTACCTTTAAGTGGGCAAATTATACGTTAAGTTGATTGTATCTTACAAAGCTATAATGAAAACTATAGGCAGGAAGTACATGTAATATTCAAGAATACAGGGTGGCCCTGGCCAAGTAGTTCAGTTGCTTGGAGCATCCTCAGGAACACCAAAAAATTACAGGTTCAATCCTTGGTCAGGGCACATACCTACATTGCAGGCTTGGGCCTCAGTCCAGGCCCATACAGGAGGCAACTGATGGATATTCCTCACATCAATGTCTCTCTTTCTCTCTCTCTCTCACTCTCTCCTCTCCCTCTCCCCATCTCCCTCTCTCCTTTCCATTCTCTCTCTCTCAAAAAATTAATACCATACCCCTGGGTGAGGATTAGAAACAAAGAATACAGGATGGCTACCTAGACCCTCAATTTCAGTTGCTAGACTTTTAGCTTATGGGACATTAGGCAAATTATGAAGTAACTTGAATAACATTACTAAGTTTCAATTTTCACATCTGTAAAATGGAGGAAAAATATAGTATCTGCGTGCACATACATCTGTTGTGAACATTAAACATGATCATGCATGGAAAAGTACTTAGCCTAATGTCTATAAATGATTCAGTGCTCAATTTTGGCTATTGTTCTACTACCCTTTGAAAACAGGTTTGTTGAGATCTAATTCATACATTATAAAATTAACATTTCATTTTTTTAAAGATTTTCTTTATATATTTATATATATATATATAAATATAAATATATGTATTCATATATATTTATTATATGTATTTATTATATATATAAATATATATGGCAGTTGTGTCTTGTGCTCCTTGCACTGGGGACCTGGCCCACAACCTAGGCATGTGCCCTGACTGGGAATCGAACTGGTGACCATTTGGTTTGCAGGCTAGTGCTCAATCCACTGAGCCACAGCAGCCAGGGCATAAAATTAACATTTTAAAGTATACAATTAAGTTGTTTTTAGTACAATCACTTAACTGTGCAACCACAACCACTATCTAAATCCAGAATATTCCCAACAATCCCTTACAAAAAAAATGCTCCATCTATTAGAAATCAATCCCTATTTTTTCTTCTTCCACGTGGCAATCAGTAATCTACTTTCTATTTTTTTAATTTTTAAAATCATATTAAGTTTATTGCTAATTCAAGTTTATTTTTTCTTCTAATTGAATTTTCATTGCATTTTTACATTACCATTTAGTCCCCTTATACTCTCCCCCAGCATCCACCCCTTAACCTCCCCCCACCGCCGGCCACTAGCTGTCACCCTGCTCTGCCTACCACTAGTCTGCCTTCTATCTCAATGAATGTGGCTGTTCCAGATATTTCAGATAAATAGAATCATAAAGTACATAGTTTTCTTTGTGTTGCCTTTTCACTTAGCATGTATTTAAGATTATCCATGTCATAACATGTATCAGAACTGGACACTTTTTTGGCTGAATGACATTCTACTGTAAGGATAGTTCACATTTTGTTTATCCATTCATCGCAGGATGGACATTTTGTGGACTTCTACCTCCTATCTACTATGAATAATGCTGCTATGAGCACTCTAGTAAAATGGATGTATGTTTGGGGGAATTTTTTGCTTGTTTTCATCAAGATGGGAAATCAAAACTCCTGTGAACTTTCTTTCCCACCATTTTATATCAGTACAGAAGGTCTCTAGGTCCAAGACGTGTGCACAGGATAACATGGCAACATTTTAAATGTTCACAACTGATAGGATATAAAAGTAAACAAAAATATCTTTTTAAATAGGAGAATACTTATATTTATGGATATTTATTAAATACAATATACTTACACTATTTATATATCTGATTCAAGTATAAGGAACATAAAACATACCAGTTTCTGGTCTGAAACATGTTTCTGTAGGCTGACATGATCACCGCAGGGAGTCTAGTTAACATGGCACCATATGTAGGAGTTTTTTTTCTTGTGATGATAACTATTAAGATTTACCATCTTAGCAACTTTCAAACATGCAATTCAGTATTATTAACTATAGTCACCATGTTGTACATTACATACCAATGACTTCTTTATTTGATAACTGAAAATTTGGACATTTTGACCCCTTCACCCATTTCACCCAGCCATTACTCTCCACTTCTGGCAACTAATAATATGTTCTCTATGAGCTCGGGTTTTTGTCTTGTTTTAGATTCCACATATAAGTGAGACCATATAGTATTTGTCTTCCCTCTCTGACTTATTTCACTTAGCATAATGCCCTCAAAGTTCATCCATGTTGTCACCAATGGCAAGATTTCATTCTTATTTGTGGCTAAGTAATATTCCATTGTATGTGTATACATATACATAACCAGTCTGTGTGTGTATCCAGCTTATGTGTGTGTGTGTATGTATGTATACACACACATATGTGTGCACGCGTGTGTGTGTACAGTCTGTCCAGAAGAAGTCCAGCCATTGTTAATATAACAAAAATGGTTTGCATGACATCCATATAACCTGGCAGCCAAGGAGAGTGGACTGGAATGCACATGTGTGAACAATGACGACTTCACTGCACTAGTCAGTGGGGGTGGTAGATGCCATTGAGTGAGCATGCGCACTGTGTGGCCGTCACATTCAAAATGACTGAGCAAGGAGAGCAATGAATCTGCATCACAGTTTGCATGAAGCTTGAACGTTCCTCCACAGAAATTATTTGAATGATTCAGAAGGCCGCAGCTGTGAGCAACAGGTGATGGGCAGCTTCATCATGACAATGCACCCACTCATGCATCACATCTCATGCAGAGTTTTTTGGCAAAACATCAAATCACTCAGGTGACTCAGCCCCACTACAGCCCAGATCTGGTGGCCTGCAGCTTCTGTTTTTTTCCCAAAAATAAAATCACCTTTGAAAGGGAAGAGATTTCATATCATCAATAAGATTCAGGAAAATACGAAGGGGCAGCTAATGGCAATTAGGACAACTGTGTGAGGTCCCCAGGTGCCTACTTTGAAGGGGACAGAGGCATCATTGTCCTATGTACAATGTTTCTTGTGTCTTTATCTTCTTCAAAAATGTCTCTATTTTTTCATACTATATGGCTGGATACCTTCTGGACAAACCTCATATATCTTTTTTACATCACTGTTTTCATTTTCATTGCATAAATACCCAGAAGTAGGATTTCTAGATTATACTGAAGTTTTACTTTTAATTTTCTGAGGATCCTCCATAGTATTTTCAATAATTACTGTAAATTTACATTCCCAACAGTAGTAGAAACTGTGTAAAAGGGTACCCTTTTCTCTATACCCTGGGTAATAATTGGTATCCCTTGTCTTTTTAATAATAAGCACCCTAACAGGTATGAAGTGATATCTCATTGTGGTTTTGATTTACATTTCCCTGACAACTACTGATGTTGTATACCTTTTCAGATACCAATCGGCCATTTGTGTGTCTTATTGGAAAAACTGTCTATTCAGCTCTTTTGCCCATTTTTGAAATCAGGTAATTTTATTTTTTTGTTGTTAAGTTGTAGGGGATATTTATATATTTTATATACTAACCCTTTATCAGATATATGATTTGCAAATATTTTCTCACATTCCCTTGGATGACTTTTAGCTTTGTCAATGGTTATCCTTGCTGTAGAGTTGCTTACTTTAATGTAGTCCCACATTTTTAGTTTCAATTTTCTTGCCATGCTTTTGGCATTGTATCCATAAGCACCATATATTCAAAAAATCATTCCTGAAACCAGTATCAAGAGGCTTTTAGCCATGTTTTTACAATAAAGTTTACGATTTCAGGTCTTATATATAAATCTATAAACCGATTCAAGTTAATTTGTGTGTCTGATGTAGGGTAAGTGTCCAGTTTCAGTCGTTTGCATGTACACATCCAGCTTTCCCAACACTACTCATTGAAGAGACTGTCCTTTCCCCATTTTGTATTCTTGGCGCCCTTGTCAGAGATTCACTGACCATATATGTGTATGTTTGCAGTCTTTTCCTTTTTGTTCCTCTAACTGGCTAATTTCAACTGACCTCTCTTTAAGTTCACCGATTCTTCTACATGATTGAGTAGGCTGTTGAAGCTCTCTACAGAATGTTTCTCTTCTGCCACTCACTGTATTCTTTTTTTTTTTTTTTTTGGTTTGGATTTCTTTATTAAACATTTCATTCTTTAATAAATTGTTTTCTTGAATATATTTAGTTGTCTACCTATGTCCTCTTGCACATCCCTGTTTCTTTAGGAGGATTATATGAATTTTTTATAAAGCAATTCATAGATCTCCATTTCATTGGGGGTCAGTTACTGAAGTTTTATTAGTTTCCTTTAATAGTGTCATGTTTGCCTGATTCTCCATGATTTGTGTAGCCTTGGATTGCTGTTTGTCCATTTGACGGAGCAAATACCTCTTTCATGCCTTAATGAGTAGTTTTCACTGTCTCAGGGGCACAGTAAGGCATGCCTCCTACCTGGTCCTTAGGCAGGCAGGACTGGTGGCTCAGGGTGCCTGAATCCCATTCACAGCTGCTTCATGGTCCATAGCCAAGACTGAGTTCAGCACGCCTCTTACACAGGGCATAGGCAGGTGTGACTCTTGCCAATTCTTGGCAGATGATGCTGGTGGCTGGACCAAAGCCAAATGGTATTACAGCTAAGTCTACAAGGAAACAGAGCTGTTTCTGGAAATTACAATTGGAGAATCTACCACCTGGGCGGGATCTGACTCCTCAAAATGGCCCACGTCAGTCATGGGCTCCAATAGGGTTTCACAAATACTTGAAGTTCAAAGTTCTCATGACAGCACACTTGCCCGTAGATGGCTATCAAATGATTTTTGCTGGGGGGGGGGCTATGAGAGCGATACATTCTGTTTCATCATCTTGCTGATGACCACACATTATTTAATTGTTATGTATTTTTATATCATTGACCTACAGATTTCTTTGTATTTTTTGACTTCAAGTCCATTTTCAGATATATCGTTTACAAATAGTTTCTCCAATTCTATGGGGCTTCATTTCAATTTATTGATAGTGTATTCCTCTTTTCCTTCCCCTGTACCCCTCGCCGTCCTATTATTATTAACTATAGGAAGTAAACAAATGCTCATCAAAAATACCGATGCAATCACAACCTCATTCATGTTTCCTTGTAATTTCTAAATGTTTTCATGTAAGCAACACTGGATGATTACTGCAGAACCTGACAGCCCGAGAAGCACAGAAATTATAAAAGTGACAGCAGAAACATCATTAAATGCTATCCAAAAATCAGGGTCACAGGAGACACTTAATGTGTTGTTGAAAATAACAAGTGAAACTAGCAAACCATGACTGGGAAGGCAGACAGACCAAAAATCACTGAAAATCTGGATGCCTCAAATGAACAGGGTCAAATAGGAACAGTACCAAATGGCTCTTCAAATGATTGTTTTTTCATTGCTTTACTTTTTATTATTCTATAAATTAAAAGAAACACAGAAACAAGAAAACATAATTAAAAGTGGAATGCTGTTGTAAAAAAGGATCCCAGAGGTGGAAGGTACACCCACTTCCTCCCAGGACCAAATTACAACTAAAAAATAAAACAATCAGCCTGAAAAATCAACTGAAGACTAGCTGAACAGAAGTGTTATAACCAACAATTTACAAAAGCAACATCATGTTAACACTGGCAGGAAGGGCAGAAACAAAAAAAGGGTCGACCTCGCTCCCATGGGCAGGTAGCAGCTGAGACTGGAGGATTATCTCAGATGCAAAAGTTCCCTCTGAGGAGGGTGGGGTCTCAATCCATGTCAGGTTCCCAGCCTGGAGTGCCACAGCCAGGAAGAGGTGCTCACATAACATCTGGCTGTAAAAATCAACGTGGATTCTGTCCGCCGGAGGTGAAATGGATAAATTCTTAGAAACATACGATCTTCCTAAACTGAATCAGGAAGAATCTGAAAATCTGAATAGAGTGATTGCACATGATGAAATTGAGGCAATAATCAAAAACTTCCCAAAACACAAAAGTCCTGGAATGAATGGCTTCACAAGTAAATTTTACCAAACATTCAAAGAAGAATTAACATCTCTCCTTCTCAAACTATTCCAAAACATAGAAGAGGGGGGAATATTCCCAAGGTCATTTTACAAGGCCAGCATTATCTTAATTCCAAAACTAGATAAAGACAAGACAAAGAAAGAAAATTATAGGCCAATATCTGTGACAAACGTAGATATTAAAATCCACAACAATGTATTAGCAAACCCGATCCAGCAATACACTAAAAAGATCAAACACGATGATCAAGTAGGATTTATTTTGGGAATGTGAGGTTGGTATAATATCTGCAAATCAATAAATGTGATACACTACATAAACAAAATGAAAGATAAAAGTTACATGATCATATCAATAGATGCAGAAAAAGCATTTGATAACATCCAGCACCCATTTATGATAAAAACTCTCAGCAAAGTGACAATACAGGAAACATACATCAACATAATAAAGTCTATATTATGACAAACCCATAGCCAACACCATACATAGTGGCCAAAAACTAAAAGTGTTCCCCTTAAGATCAAGAATGAGACAGGGATTTCTACTTTTACCACTCTTATTCAACAGAGTATTGGAAGTCCTAGCCACAGCAATCAGATAAGAAAAAGAAATAAAAGGCATCCAAATTGGAAAGGAGAAAGGAAAACTGCCATTGTTTGTAGACCACACGATACTGTAAATAGAAAACCCTACAGACTCTACCAAAAAACAATTAGACTAATAAATAAATTCAGCAAAGAAGCAGAATGCAAAATCAACACTCAGAAATTGAAAGTGAATGTTGTCCTCGTCAATTACTGAAGTATTTGGATGCAGGGAAGAAATATAAGGCATTAAGTTTTAACCAAAGACACTTATGCTGGAGAGAACCCAACCCAAGTCACCAAAACCTTGCTTTTCTCCTGTAGGAGCAAGCTCAAGTCCTACCATGTGCCAGTCAACCAAGTATATTAAAATATCTTATCAAAGGAAACAATCAGATTTCTCACCTCCTTTAAGGATAACAATAGTAATAATAATGTGAAAATAAACATTGCCAGAATATGAAAAAAATTGCAATTCAATGGGCAGATCTCCATGTTTCTAATGAGAGAATCAATTGACAGAGAAGTTAAGCAATTTTCCAGAGTTCTTGCAGCTGGTAAAGAAAAGATGCAGAAATGGAACCCAGGCAGCCTGGCTCCACCATACATGCTCTTAACCACTGTGCTGTGCTGTCTCAAAAGTTTCTGTTGCTTCAAAAAAATAAGAGGTAAAATTTTCCATCCCTCACTATACATTTTACCTAAACTTGTCAAATTTAACAATTTGGTGAGTAAGCTACACTGTATACAGATATTGAATTATAATATATAACTGAAACTTGTATTATATTATTAACCAATGTTATTTCAAAAATTAACTCAATAAATAAAATGTAAAATTTGAACGCCGCTAAACTATATGACTTCTAAGGACCTCTTTTTCTTTAAAAATTCTGTAGTTCTACAATGATATTAAGCTAATATCAGAATTTAGTCACAGGGTAGCCTCAAGATAAAAGCAACTAACCTTCCTGTAACATCTCTAGCTACAATCTGGGACAGCAAAAGAGAAGATTTCAGAAGGATGAACATTAGAGGAGCCTTCCTGGCCCACCAGACTGGGTTTCGGGCCCCTGATATATTTTCCTATAGCATTTGATAATTATCCTTCAGCATACTTATCACAACTTTAATTTATAGCTGTTTTTGGTCCCTCTTAACTTGATTTTTGAAATTATTTCATTGTTGTTCAATTACATTTGTCTTTATTTTCCCCTCACCAATCCCCCCACCCCAGCCGAACCCACCTCCCTCCCCTGCCTCCACCCTCCCCCTTGATTTTGTCCATGTGTCCTTTGTAGTAGTTCCTGTAAACCCCTCTCCCCACTGTCCCCTCCCCACTCCCCTCTGGCTATTGTTACATTGTTCTTAACTTCAATGCCTCCGGTTATATTTTGTTTGCTTTTTTCTTCTGTTGATTATGTTCCAGTTAAAGGTGAGATCCGTAAAGGCAGAGACTGAGTCTATCTATTTCATTGTTAAATACCTAGCACTTTGCATGGTGACTGGCATATAGTAGGTGCTCAAGAAATAGTTCTTAAATGAATAAATGCCAGTTAAGTGTGTTATTTTGTATGTTCATATGTCTATCATAGTACTCAGCAGATTTCTATAATAAGTTTCTGTTTACAAGGTGACTTTTCTTCATGATGGGGGGAGCAGGTTAACATCTTATCAGCTTCCTTCATACATACCACAATAGCTAGCACACAATAGACACATATGTCTTAATACACATACAATGTGGTGTCCATGCTTATATTGAATTTACTAAGGAAGTAAAATTACTCATTGGGTTTTTAACTAGCAATAAACTGAAAACAAATATAGGTTTAATATCCAGTTAACAAAAAAATGTGATTAAATTGACACTCCCGCTCCAAAGCAAATATTATTCCTCATTTGAAAAATACATTTAAGTCTGTACCAACATATCATAAAGTCAAAAAGCTCCAAAAAATTCAAGCAGTTAAAAAAATCTTTCAGCCTTGGCTGGTGTGGCTCGGTGGATCGACCCCTGGCTTGCAAACCAAAGGATCACCAGTTCAATTCCCAGTCAGGGTACAGGCCTGGGTGCAGACCAGGTCCCCAGTAGGGGGCGCTCGAGAGGCAACCATAGATTGATGTTTCTCTCCATCTCTTTCTCCCTCCCTTACCCTCTCTAAAAATAAATAAATAAAAATATTTTTTTAAATCTGTCTATAAATGGCCCATTAATTTGGCTGATTTTTTTCCCTCAATGACTGAATATTTCATATTAAGTACAGAAAGCATGAAAGCAGTAAAGGACAGAAAGAGGAAAACAGTAGATACCAGTTTCTGCCACAGGTCAGGTTGAAGTGCTTTTGTTTCTTTATTCAGTGCTGGCTTTCATGTCCTAAAGTGAGTCCAATTTTAAGGCTTCAGTTTGACAGGGGAAGATATCAGAGAATAGAAAGGAGACATTTGGAGGAGGGGAGGACAACCTTTTTCTATGCACAGATTTTCTTGGCAGGACTCTTCACAAGGGACGTATGAAGGGAAAATGTCTCTGACAGAAGTTAAGTGGCAAATGAAATTATTGTGGTTAAGGCCAGCATAATATGCATGCCATGCTAGACAGATACAAAATGCATCCCCATAAAAGCATGTTTGGTGTGATCTACAAGGATGTGTAAGGCTTTAGGGAAATACAGTCACTTTCTTTTCTAACGTCTGTCACCTTTCAAATTGTAAAAATCTCGTTTCTGAAAAGAAAAAAAACTCAGTCACACATCATGCAATCCCTACGCACAAATTATATATTAAGAATTGTGATCCTAGCCACCATTTATCGACTACTCAAAAACAGGCTAGTCATACGATAAGCATAAATTATAAAGCTCATCTAAATTCTGTTACATAATGATTATCATTATCTCAATTGTACAAAGAGAAAACAAAGGCTCACAGAATTTGGAGAACATTCACCAGATTCTTCCCAGGTGTGCAGCTAGTAAAAGGTAGGGCTGAGATTCAAATTCAGGCTTGCCTTTTCTTTATTTTGAGTTTTTTTAATGGGGGAGGAGATTTGAGGAAGTCTTTAATACAGCCAATCCACACCACACAGACACTTCTTTGCCACCCCCTTTTATACTTGTTTGCCCTGGTGATCAGATCTCCCTACTCCAACTTCTGTCCTCAGACTAGAGTTCCTGGAGGGCACAGGCCATGACCTCCTTTCATCTATCTCCAGTAACTGCCACAGTGTCTGGCACATAGTAGGTATTCAACACGTGCTCTCTGAATGAAGAAATGGCATTTTCACATAGATTCCATAAAACTATTTTAAGCCACTTTCATCCACATTTTACCCATTCAGTTACAGCGACAGGCCACATGTCAAAGAGGAACAACGCAGGGAAAGGAGCACGGAAGTCTTTATTTAACAACAGCTGGGGCTGTCCGAGAGAAGGCTTCACTGCAGACTTCAACCAGTATGTACTGAAAACAGTTCATCAACATAGGGCGGACCCATCACATGGATCTAAACAAATGTTGAAGGAAATACGCAGTTAATTGAGAACACTGTCCTTCATTTTGAAGATCAGGGCTCTTATCAAAAGTCCAAATAACTGGCCTCCTCCTGAGTACCCTATCATGCTTAGAAATCAAGGCTCACTTCCTCTGAATGGCTTTTAAGATCACTTTCTTTCGTGCCCCACGCATAGTGCCACAAATCCTCTTTATAGTCGCATTGAAATGTCTTTGCTAGGTCTACTGCACCAAGAAGTTGCACGTGTTACAGAATAAAAAATAACAATTATTATTGTGCCCTTCGTTAATTGAAATTTTAAGCTTCCATACTGGCCATCAAAGCCAATGAAAATAGAAGCAGTCTTAAGCAAGGAATTCTTGAACATTAGGATATAATAATGATTTCATCACGTGGCAGCTTTGGAAAAGGTTTTTTTTTTTTTTCAAGGAAGTAGCTTCATGTGAATGATGATGGAGAATGTCATAAGACATATATTTTGCTTCTCTGAAGAGATAAGAAATGAATTTAACTGAAACAATATGTCTGTTTAAAAAACAGACTGTAATCAGACATTTTAAAAAAATAGATTTAAAAAATAGAAGGAGCAACTGTACAACAGGTTATTAAAGACCACCAAAGAAACCCAGGGGGCTCTTCATCACCTCTGAGACTGTCACTATATCCCTCAGGGCTACTGTCAGAAGCAGAAGTCAGTTGGATGTACCACACTGCTAACCTACTTTGAGGCTTCTCAGGCTCTTAAGGAGGGGAACTAAGGCAAACTTTGTAAGCAAAACTCTGACATCCAAAAACCAGCACAGCAGAATTCATACATCCAAATGAGCCTTGGCTCCTTCATGGATTCTGCCGACTTGTGATGCCTTAAACATAGAAATAATGTTGTCATTACTGAAAACATTTTTAGAATTCCTCCTTAATGACTATCTTCAGTGTTTGTTTTTGAGCTGCTTTAAAAAATCAGCTTTACTACAGTTTTTGATCAAAGGTCATACCTCACATTTTAAAAACCTATATTCAACAGACTGGCCTGCAAATACAATTTGGTTGTTACCCCAAATCAAACCCGTCTTCAAAGAAAACAAATTCTGCCAGTAAGAGTATTTCATGACAATTCCCAAGGTCTAAAATCAATAGGCAAAAAGAAACCCTAAGAAAAATTTTAGCAATGATAGCACTGAAGTCAGGGCATAGCCTGAGATAATTATTCTCAAGGGACCCACATGCACTTCTATGCACATACTCTTCCAAGACAATATATTATATTGCATACACCTACCCACACTCCCATTGGTACTCCAGTAGAAAATTTGAAGACAAATACACTAAGAAAACTTGTACTTTCTGAGTCACGTGAACAGAGAGTTGTCTGGGAGGGGTAGTGCTGGTTTAAATTTATATATCCTGTTTGTGAAGATAAATCACTATGTTTTTATCTCTATACATACATACATATAGGATGGGGCAAAAGTAGGTTTACTGTAGTAACTATGCAAAACAGATTTTATTCTTGTATTATTTATTAATTACTGTATTATTTTCCATAAGAACAACTGTAAGCCTACTTTTACCCCACTGTGTATATTTTACTGTAGATATGTATTTCTTTCATAATTAGGGGAGAATGATGAGGGAAGGAAGAAAGGAGGAGGGAAAGAAAGGGAAAAAGGAAACATGAGAAAACTAAAATAGAAATGAGGGAGAGAAGAAAGGAGGGAGGGAGGAAAGAGAAAATGAAAGTACTCCTAATAGCAAATACACTATTGTCAGGCCTTTCTTTTTTTGAATTGCATTTTCTACTCTAAACTATTTTATGTCTTTTTGTCTCCACGTTAGAATTGTGTGTATGGTATATGAGAAAGGAGTAACAGAGTTAAATTAGCAAATACGTAAGTACTGTGGCAGCTGTTCTACTGAGTGAAGTGAGAATGACTTGACAAAGAGAAAAGATCTGAAATCTGTTCACTGTTCATGTTTTTATTGATCAATCTGTGACCAATTAAAAAGAAAAGCACAAAAAATACCCTTATCTAAAAGCAAACTTCAGCCCAGGCTGGTGTGGCTCAGTGGATGGAGTGCTGGCCTGTGAGCCAAAGAGTCCCTGGTTCGATTCCCAGTCAGGGCACATGCCTGGGTTGCAGACCAGGTCCCCAGTAGGGGGCATGTGAGAGGCAACCACACATTGATGTTTCTCTCCCTCTCTTTCTCCTTCTTTTCCCCTCTCTCTAAAAATAAATTTAAAAATCTCTTAAAAAATTTAATTAAAAGCAAACTTCAGGATGAGAATTAAGGGAAACCCAATACCATGAGGACAAGAATCTGTGAAGTAGAATAGTGAGCCCACTGGTGATGTGAGTATTTCTCCAGAGCAGACTTGATGGCCTCATTGAAAAATAATAAGGTATATAAATGTGTGATTTCAGCTTGGACTATATTTTCCATTGTACATTCCAATCTACTGAAAGCAAGAAAACAACAACTTTGAAGAAGTACCAATCCAAAAAGTGCCATAAACACAAGATAAAGACAAATGAAAATGTAGGGAATCCTGGCAGCAGACAAGAACCCAGGGACAAAGGGCTAATTTCCTTAATGTGTGAGAGCTTTTACAAATCAATAATTAAAAGACCAATACTCCAATACAAAAGGGAAGAAAGTGTACCGAAAATTCATGGGAAAATATACTTGTGGCAAATTACAAGATGTTCCACTTCATTAACAATAAAACTGAAATGAGAATTTTTTTTACCCATGATATTGACAAAGATTAATGAGTTTAAAAATACCCAGTGTTAATTTGGTGGAACAATCACCCTGAGGCGCTGTCTGTGGCATCTAAATTGGTCCCACTAGTGTACAGGGCAGTGCAGCGATCAGTACCTATCAAAATCTAAAAATTCCTTTGGAGTAGACAATTTCATGTCTAAGAATTTATCCTACAGATATATTTTGCACTGCCTTGTGAATAGATATGAAAGAGTGTCTATGCAGCATTTTCACAAGCACTGGAAAGAACTAAGAATTCCTCAGGAGGGAAATGTTTAAATAGAATCTGACGTATCCACATACAGGAGTAAGACACAGCTGTTCAAAACAATGTTAAAGGTGTATATATGCTGATACAGGAAGAGTCTGAAAACATCACTGAGTGAAAAATCAAGGGACCGAACAGTGTTTGGGGGAAAATAATCATATAAATAGAACCATATGTGGCCTTCTGTGAGTGTCTTATTCCACTTAGCATGCATAGTGTTTTCAATGTTTATCATTACTGTAGCATGAACAGAACTTCATTCACTTTTATGGCTGAATAATATTCCACTCTCTTTATCCTCTGACCACTTGATGGACATTTGGGTTGTTTCTACTTTCCAGCTACTATGAATAATGTCATTATGAGCATTCACATGCATCTGAATGCATTACTTTAAAAAAGATGTATTTATTTTTAGAGAGAGGGGAAGGGAAAGAGAAAGAGAGGGAGAGAAACATCAATGTGTGGTTGCCTCTCGTGCTCCCCCTACTGGGGACCTGGCCCACAACCCAGGCATGTGCCCTGACTGAGAATCCAACCACGACCATTTGGTTCACAGGCCAGCACTCAATCCACTGAGCTACACCAGCCAGGGCTGAATGCATTACTTTTTATTAAAAACTAGTTCAAGCTTAAAAATTAATATAGCCACCACAATTATTAGTTTGCTCAGAGGAAACCTCCCTTAAAATGCTAAGATCGTGGAAAAGTAGATATGGGTGGATTGTCTGTGGAGAGTTATTGCACCTTTAGTTATTTATAGAATGGAAATTTTGAGGTCTTCAATAGGAAAGAGACTTAAATGGGTCATTTTACTTTTGTGAAAACATATTACTTAGGATGAGTTTGTTACAAATACAAACATCTACTTGCGTACATTCACGGCAATGTTGAATTATAATACCACAGCTTCAGATTTAAAGTTTCACCTTCCTCATTTACATTCACGTCCCTGAAACATACTCCACAATCTGGAAAAGCAGACCCTGAAGAGTCCAAAATTTTCTTGCTATATTGACTTTTGATGGTTAATTTTATGTGTAAACTTGCCTAGGCCATGATACTCACTGGTCAAAAAGCAGCCTAGATGTTGTCATGAAAGTGTTTTTTTTTTTATGTGATTAACATTTAAATCAGCAGATTTTCTTTTTTTGAGTAAAGCAGATTAGCTTCCATGATGTGAGTGGGCCTCGTCCAATAAGTTGAAGGCCTTAAGAGAAAAGACTGAGGTGCCCCAAGGAAGAGGGAGTTCTGCTTCAGACTGGGGTCAGACTCAAGCTGCAACATTAACTCTTCCCTGGGTCTCCAGCCTGCCGCCCTATCCTGCAGATTCTGGATGTGCAAGCCCAATTCCTTAAAGTCTCTGTCTCTCCCCCCGCCCCCCTACACACACACACACACACACAATTGATAGATCTGTCCTATTGGTTCTGCTTCTCTGCAGATCCTCACCGATACAAGACTCAGTGAGTGTTAGTGTAAGGAAGTACTTTACAGATCATCTAAATCAAATCCTGTCATTTCATAGTTGAGAAAACTGAGGACCTACAACAAAGGAGAATAAGCTAAGAACTTCCTACAGTGATAATTTATTCTGAAGTTTTGAAAAGTACATGGGAATAGGTCACAAAGAGTCCCTATGCCTATGTAATTAGGAAAGGTGAGACGTAAAGCAAAACTATCAAGTTATCATTTCAACATATAGAATGTGTTGAAAAACATTCAGTTTCCCAGTTTCCCCAAACTACTTTATAATATAATTATATGGTTCCTGGAGGCTAGTTATAATTGAATTATAGGGTGTCTTGTTCACATACTAGCTGGTGAAAAAAAATTGCTCAGCTCTGCTTCGCGGTTCTCTAAACACCAGCTAGAATACTCATGAGGCAGCTTATAATTCAATTATAAGTCCCCTCTGGGAACCATATAATTATATATAAAAGACCTAAGCCATCATATGTTCTCCATTTATTTTTTGTTATGAAAGGATTTGTCTAAAGTCTGATATCAAATTTGAATAGGTCTGAGTCAATTTGCACCTCAAGATTTACACAGATATTCAGATAATAAAACTGTATTAACCTCGCTGAAAGACACTAGGAGTTGATCTGTTTACCCAAACAAAAACCCACAATATCCTTATTTCTCTTTGGAGATTGTGTGTCCGTGCGTGCATCCACTGCATACAGATCCGCACTTGAATTTTTAAATGAACTTGTAATGAAATAGTATTTTAAACTGCTGGCATAATTACTATGACTCAGATCTGAATGAAAGACTTTAGTGCACGGCATCAGTTAAGCTCCAAAAGAGTTTATATTGTACAGATATCAGGTACAGGGACAATTGATATTGATCGTAATCCAGGGAAACTCTCTGCCTCTCTGACCCATTCATTTACTCAGTTAGCAGACACTCACTGAACACGGCTCTATGCCAGGTATTGTGTTTCCCTCACTACTTGCAGTTCATTTGAGAACATCCCTGAATGTGTGTGCACCTTCCTCTAGAACCCAACTCATTATTGTTCTTTAACCAGTGAATCCCAAAGTTTGTCATTTATTTAATTCCGCAAGGATTTCACGTACAAGCCAAATGTAGCATGTGCTTGGCTACAATACATGGGAAACAAAGGAGTATCTACAACCTAAACCATACACTCGAACTTCAGAGTTTAGCTGAAGAGCTAGGGACAGCTTACAAGTAGAGGAAACTCAGAGGCTGGCACCAGGAAGCAATAAGAGGAATTAAATGTGTGGAAGAGGAGATGAGACGTGCCAAAAACTAATTCTGTATATCCTGTGAGTTTGCCTACAAAATGTTCTGAGACTGCAGCATAATGCCCCCAACAATTCAACCTTTCAGTGTCTCACCTCTGTTCTCAAGCAATACAGTTGAGATCTCAGGCTATGAAATCATACTGCTGGGCTTTCAGCTGTGAGATCTGGGACAAAGCACTTAAACTCTCCGTGCCTTCATATGCCTATACGTGATGTGGAGATAATAATAGACTCCATCTCAAAGGGTTAGTGTAAAAATTAGAGTTAACACAGGAAAAGCACCTTGACTATATTATAGATTGAAGGTTTATGTCCTCCCAGATCTTATAAATTGTAATCATAACCCCCAATGTAATAATGTTACGAGGTGGGACCTATCGGGGTGATTAGGTCTTTTGGATGGAGTCTTCAAGCATGGATTGGTGCCCTTATAAAAGACACCCCATATAGCTCTCTTGCCCCTTCTGCCATGGGAGGACAAAGCAATAAGCAGGCTCTCACCAGAACCCAAACCCGCTGGTATCTTGATCTTGGACATCCCAGCTTTCAGAACTACGAGAAATATATTACTGTTGTTTATAAGTCATCCAGCTGTGGTACTTTGTTATAGCAACCTGAGCAGCCTAAGACAGCATAGTTCATGACACATAATAAGAACTTAATTGCTATTAACTCCTTTAATACTTCTGTTGTCATTGGCATCTTCATAAGCTTCGCCATCATTATCCTAGTAGTAGTAGTGGGGGATGAAGTAGAAATTTCCATAGGATTAAGATATGGCCACAAATTAGAACTTTTTGACAAAGTCATATATACTTTTAAAGATTTTATTGATTTACACTTTAGACACAGGGCACGGGAGGGAGAAAGAGAGGGAAAGAAACATCAATGTGTGGTTGCCTCTTGCATGGCCAAAGTCACACAGTATTTAAGGTGATAAGAAAAGATAAAAACAATAGCATATTACTAAAAATAGGGTCTAACTAGTTAAAACTAATATAATCTGTGAAAGATGTAGAGGCCAAAAAGTTCAGGCCAAAAGATTTAAACATGGAAGAGCCCTGGCTGGTGTGGCTCAGTAGACTGAGCACCGGCCTGCGAACCAAAAGGCCACCAGTTCGATTCCCAGTCAGGGCACCTGCCTGGGTTGTGGGCCAGGTCCCCAGTAGGGAGCACATGAGAGGCAACCACACAGTGTTTCTCTCCCTCTCTTTCTCCTTCCCTTCTCCTCTGTGTAAAAATAAATAAATAAATAAATTCAAGCATGGAGGTTTTTTAAGGTATACCTAGGGCACGATTAAAAATGAGTGAATAAAAACACTGCTGGAGTCAGTGGTACAGTGATCCTACTTGTCAAACAAATCCTGGAATCAATAAGTAGATAGCCCTTATTTTCCATCTGTCTTTTCTGTCAAAGAGATTTAATTTTTGACTAGAAAGAATAATAGAATCATTAGTAAGAATAAATTGAAGTCCAAGATTCATGAGGAGGTAGTATTATAATAACATTTAGGTTTCTTAGCCATCATAAAAGATTTCTGAGAGTACAGAATTAGCCCTGAATGAGGAAGCAGCGAGCACCAGTGCTCAGCAGAGGCATCCTTGCAATATGCCTTGGCAGACTAATTCACTTTCCTTTTGAGCAGACTGACTAAATTGACAGGACAAGGAAATGCTTGGATATAAGCACTTCATATCCGTAAAGCAGTTTGCAATGCCTTTCATAATATACTATTACACAGGATTAAACAGTATATAAGATACATGATGGTGCACTTAAGTTGACATAATTGAATGAACAACCATACCACGGTTGTAGTTGGTTAATTTGTCTCTTTGTGATCTCCTTCCCCTCATCCTATTTAACATTTTTATTCAGGCCATGGGTGAAGAAATAGTTTTTAAATGACATAGAACTAGTCTGAATAGCTAGCCTATTGAATGATACAATTGTGACACCCCGAATTCATGCCAAGATGTAACTATGAGCCAAATATGACATGTAATAATTTCATAGACAGAAATCTAACATCTTGCATCTGTATTAAAAAATATCTCTGCGACCTAAGTACATCATGGGGAAAATTGGCTTTAAATTAGCATGTATAGAGAGACTAAGAAGTTTTAGTTGTCTGCAAGCACAATGATTTGGCAGGAAAATGTGGCTGATGTGAGCATAGGCTATGTGAATGGAATGTAGGCTCTAGAAAGATAAAGATGATATTCTGGATCTAACTTGGGTACCCAAACTATACCTGAAGTGGTGTATTCAGTTAGGGGCTGCCCATCTTTAAAAGTCTGAATCACTATATTGTATATCTGAAACTCATGTAACCAATATAATATTGTATACCCACAATATTTAAAATAAGAAAAAAGTCTTAAAGGCCATGGACCAAAGAGAGACTGTTGAGAAGAGAGTGAGTAGAATAGCTGAATGGCATGAAGTTATGTCATAGCTGCATATGTATAATGGCTACTTGTGAAGAAAATTATGGAAAGGACTCAAACAATAGGAATAGATGACTTATGTATAAGGATTCTTCTAAATCTAAGTCTGTGACTTAAACTGGACAAACTTGTAAGCAGCTGGGGGCTAGGAGTGAGAGCTGGTAGGAAGCTGGGAACTAAAGAGCACAGGATGGCTACAGGGTTAAGAGTATTACACAGGTAGATCTTTGCCTGGGCCCGCTTTTCTCCGAAACTCAGATAGTCTGGGACTACCTTCCATAGTTCCACCTACTTCTGGCTTCCAGCCCAGAGGCTCTCCCTCCAATAAACCTGATTCTGGGTCTAGCTACTTATGCTAATGAAGGGAAGCAGAAAAATAGTGGCAATTTTTTTTAACTTTTTAAAATTTATTTTTAGAGAGAGCGGAATGGAAGGAGAAAGAGGAGAGAAACATCAGTGTGTGAGAGAAACATCGACCAGTTGCCCCTCACACACCCCCAACTGAGGACCTGGCCCACAACCCAGGCATGTGCCCTGACCGGGAATCGAACCAGCGACCTCTAGGTTTGCAGGATGATGCCCAATCCACAGAACCAGACCAGCCAGGGCAGCAATTTTTAATATCCTTCATTATTGCTCTCTTCAAGTTACAGCCCCCAAAAGACTTGACTGCATAGGGAACATCTTCCCGTACTGCAAAATCACTGAGCTGAGTACCAAGGTTATATAAGACATGCATTTGCACATTTTCTCTGGGTCTCGATTTTGTCACCTGAGAAAGGAGGCAGTCAGATTAGACTCTCAGGTAATTTTCAGATTGAAAATATATTATTATAGAGAACCAAGATGGCGGCGTAGGTAGACACACTGCGCCTCCTCGCACAACCAGAACTGACAGAGAATCGAACAGCAAGGGGGACCAACACCAAGGAAACAGAAAATAATCATTCATCCAGACTGGTAGGAGGGGCGGAGACGGCACTGGGGTGGAGAGGACTCGCGTGGCTGTGGCGGGACTGAGACTGGCGGAGTGTGGGACAAATGGCGCAGGCAGTCCGAGCACTAGCAGACCCTGCGGTCCCACATTTGCACAGATAAACCCAGAGGGCCGGACTCAGAGTGGCGGAGAGTGGGGCAGGCAGAGTGGCGGATAGCACATTGCGGCACCACATTCGCCCACAGATAAACCGGACGAACGGCGGGCAGAGAAGCAGACCGCTGCGCAACCCAGGGCTCCAGCTCGGGGAAATAAAGCCTCAAACCTCTGATTGAAAGCGCCCCTGGGGGTTGGGGCGGCAGGAGAGACTCCCAGCCTCACAGGAGAGGTTGTTGGAGAGACCCACAGGGGCCTAGAGTGTGCACAGGCCCACTTACTCGGGAACCAGCACCAGAGGGGCCCAGTTTGATTGTGGGTAGCGAAGTGAAAGACTGAAATCCGGAGGAGAGTGAAGTGGGCGCCATTGCTCCCTCTCGGCCCCGCCCCCACGTACAGCATCACAGCGCAGCGACCAGCATTACCCCGCCCAGGGGAACACCTAAGGCTCCGCCCCTTAAAGTAACAGACGCGCCAAGACAAAAAAAAAAAAAATGGCCCAAATGACAGAACACTTCAAAGCTCCAGAAAAAATACAACTAAGCGACGAAGAGATAGCCAACCTATCGGATGCACAGTTCAAAGCACTGGTTATCAATATGCTCACAGACTTGGTTGAATCTATTCGAAAAACAGATGAAAAAATGAAGCCTATGCTAAGAGAAACAAAGGAAAATGTACAGGGAACCAATAGTGATGAGAAGGAAACTGGGACTCAAATCAATGGTATGGACCAGAAGGAAGAAACAAACATTCAACCAGAAAAGAATGAAGAAACAAGAACTTGGAAAAATGAGGAGAGGCTTAGGAACCTCCAGGACACCTTGAAACGTTCCAACATCCGAATTATAGGGGTGCCAGAAGGAGAAGAGGAAGAACAAAAAATTGAAAACTTATTTGAACAAATAATGGAGAACTTCCCCGATCTGGCAAAGGAAATAGACTTCCGGGAAGTCCAGGAAGCTCAGAGAGTCCCAAAGAAGCTGGACCCAAGGAGGAACACAACAAGACACATCATAATTACATTACCCAAGATTAAACGCAAGGACCTACGTCCAAGATTACTGTATCCAGCAAAGCTATCATTTAGAATGGAAGGGAGGATAAAGTGCTTCTCAGATAAGGTCAAGTTGAAGAGGCTCATCATCACCAAGCCCTTATTATATGAAATGTTAAAGGGAGTTACCTAAGAAAAAGATCAAAAATAGGAACAGTAAAAATGACAGCAAACTCACAGTTATTAATGACCACACATAAAACAAAAACGAGAGCAAACTAGGCAAACAACTAGAACATGAGGGTTGTCAATAAGGGAGTGGGAGGGGGAGAGGGGGGTAAAGGTACAGAGAATAAGTAGCATAGATGATAGGTGGAAAATAGACAGGGGGAGGGTAAAAATAGTGTAGGAAATGTAGAAGCCAAAGAACTTATAAGTATGACCCACGGACATGAACTATGGGGGGGGAATGTGGGAGGGAGGGGGGTGGGCAGGATGGAGTGGAGTGGGGGGGGAAAATGGGACAACTGTAATAGCATAATCAATAAATATATTTAAAAAAAAAAAAGAAAATATATTATTATAATTCTATTGCTAATGGGTTAATTTTTTAATAATATTATATGGATTGCTTAAAGGCAATAACAAAGCATGAAAATAAGCCATCATTTTATTTAGTGAATTAAACTGAATGAAATATTGCCCTGCAACATATTGGGTTCAGAGAATGCTAAGAAATTTCAAGTTCAGTGATTCATGCAAACCATTTTATTTCTAATTCTAATTGCTTTAAATGTTCTCTTGTTTGATATTTGTTTGACTGGTTTAAACTTAGGTCCAGTTTTTTCAACATTAGTTCAATTTGGTAGAATTTTACATGATCGTTGTTTAAAGAGCTGCCTCCTAGCACAGCAAATCCTACATCAAGCAAAAAAAGGAACTTGTTCAATGCTTGAAAGAGATCCTATTTAACATTTTTATTAAAGCCCTACAAGACCACAGAAGAGGAGTGAGCCTAGGAATGCCTGCTATGAATTTCCCCAAGCAGGGTTTCTTGAAGTTATAATGACCCCTTTTTGTTTCACGGAATTATTTTCCTTTTTTTAAAAAAAAACAAAACTTTATTTATTTTTTAGAGTCAGGGCAAGGGAGAGAGAAAGAGAGGGAGAGAAACATCAATGTGTGGTTGCCTCTCGCATACCCCTACAGTGGACCTGGCCTGCAATACAGTCATGTGCCCTGACTGGGAATCGAACCAGCGACCCTTTGGTTTGCAGGCTAGCACTCATCAAGAGCCACACAACCCAGGGCTAGAATGGCTCCTTCTAGTTTTTGATTCAACTCACATATCTGAGCCTAAATATGTCATTTACTTAAAGGGAAAAATATCTGGCATGAAGAAAAAGTAAAAGGCCCAAACATATAATATTTATAGCTATAGGAATTCAGACAAAAATTCCTCATTTTCAGTGACTTTCAAACAGTTTTTCTCAGAAATAGAAATGGCAGCTCAGAAAATCAATGTTTACTTCTCACCATAATAGTACATTAGTTTGCAGATTCTTGTCTCAATACCACCAAAGAGAAGGTTAATTTTCCTTAGAATCCAAGTCAAGGGGTCTGAGGTTTAATCCAATCTCAACAAAAATCCAGTTACACGAGCAGCTTCTTCCCAAGTATTTTAGACCATTTATTCCCAAATAACACTGGGGTTCAAATAGATTTCAGTTTATGTGGGAGCCTTCTGGATAAGGACTGTTGTGCCAGAGACTCTAGGGGAAATAATCTGCAATGCTATTTGTTGACAGGGAGAGGAAGATATATAATTTATCTCATAAAAGCTTTTCCTACTGCTCCCCTCTGTTTTGAAAAGTATTCATCTCTGGTCATTACTTCTTGGGTTCCAGTTGATCTATTGTATCACTCATCTGAGCATTCAGCAACTCAAGTTCAAGAGCGTTTATTCTGAAACGAGTGGTGAGGCAGGCAAATCCTATCATGAATGAACTGCGTAGCAGGCCACGGGCTTCTTAACGCTGCTAAAGTCTGAAACGGCTTATTGAGGTGGTTGTTTTTCTTTTATTTTTTGTTTTGGAAGTAGGATTTTTTCGTTACCAAACTTTGACCAAAACAAGCTAACTTCAGGCTCCCATTCAACCCTTTACACTTTTTCTCCTCCTCCTCCCTCTTTTGTTTTTCTGAGAGAATAGAAGTTGACTTTAACATATTCTATAATTTTCTATAAACTCCAGTGAAAAGCTGATTAAGAACTGACCTGAATGCTTTGTGACACAATGCTCGAAGGCAGAGTAAGAACTAATATTCTAACACCATATGTTAAAATGCACATAATTTTAAGTAAAACACTCTCTAATTTTCATTGCTGAGCAAAGAAAGGCAAACTAATAATAAGCCAATGACTTGGAAATAATCACAACTGCTCTGCGACTCAGTGAGAATCAGGAGCCGTCCCGGGGGAAACAATCCAGAATGAAGACAAGTGGTGGCGGCGGAGTGACACTGTTTAGGCCCCCTCCTCCCAGCCCGCCCCCAGTTATTCCTGTTCACTATTGTGCTCCATGATATCTTATGGGGAAGATCCAGAAAAACCTGAATTAATAGACTGGGGAACAGACAAAAAAGTATTAAGTGTCTTCACCTGGAAAGACAAAGGCTGGGAAGAAAGGTGTGTGATGGGAGGCTAACAAATGAAGTTCTGGATTGAATAAATCACACTTTAGAAGGTAAAAATTAGGTGACATCACATGAAATTGATAAATGAAATTTATGAGCAATGGATGAAATGAAGTACTACTACTTTATATGAGTGTATCACTTATACATTAATTTTTAAAATACATTAAACTGAGGGGAAAATATGAATAAGACATGGTATTTAACCTCAAGTGTTCACATCTTAGCTGGGCAAATACACGAAACCTGAACATGTTAAAATGTTATAAATGATTTAAAAGAGGCATGGGCTATGAATATAAGTACATATTAGGGAATAGTTTTCTGAGGGGAGGAGATGATTATGAGATGGGATGAGCAGGCAGATTTGACAAAAGAGAGGGCATTTGACCTGGGCCTTAAACAATTACTTAAAGGTTCACTCACTGGTCTCAGAAGGGAAAGGGGGCTATTGTAGAAGAGCCAATGGCATGATGGGCACAAAATAAATAACCTGTTAATGACAGAGAGAAAGCTCCGGGGAGGCTGATGTATGGCTGGCATAGGTTAAATAATGAGAATTAAGGCCAAAGGCAGGCAGAGCCCTTAAATGCCAGCTCTACCTTCTGGAGAACAAGTCTACTTGTACAGATTCAGGAGAGCAAACATTAAATCCAATAGGAGGACACGCTTAACTGTTTCGTAAATATCTAAGGGGCTGTGGTGTGATGCATCCTGTGTGAGTCACACCAGTAGACAGACGTATTTGAGCTCAGTATAAAGAAGAGCTCACAGGGCAGTCATGGGTGGAATAAGCTGCTTCCGAAGTTCCCCAAATGTCCTCAGTGACCTAATGCTTTGGAAGATCTTCAAATATTACATAAATATATTACGGAAGTATTGGACTGAACAACCTTTCAGATCCCTTCCAAGTGGGATTCTCCTCACTCCCCCGCAAGACAGCTCTTCAGATAGACAGAAGATAGAGATATCTCCTGCTCTTTTTTCTTTACCCCAAATACTTTAACTTCCTTTATCCCTGTTGCATAATATATCTTAAACTTACACAATGTTTTATGTCAATTATATGTCAATAACGTTGGGTAAAAAAAAACCCAGTAATGACAGCATGCTTCACCTGCCACTTTCTGGTTCATCTCTTCTGGATGCCATCATATGTGGTCAGCCCATGTTCCTAACTAAATCTGACACCAAAAACTAAGCATCCTACTTACTTGCCAAAAAAGCAACTAGATCCCTAGGTTACTAATTGGGATTTTATGTAAGTAAAACTTTAATTAACTGAAGCCCAACTAATGAAACATTTTGTTTCACGTTCTATACTCAACTTTTATGAGAAAAAGAAACATGATGACCAAGCAAGCAGCTATGTTGAATTTACTGAAATAAAAACAAACTCATCTCCCAAGAGGTGACCTGGGCCACTATAAATCATCCCATCTCCTACTCGTCCTGTACAGTAAGAACTGCTTTTAATATGATGAACATGAGACCCTGAAAAAAATTCCCAAGTACTAAAAATAAAATGCAATTATGTTCACTAAACTGTATTTATAATGATAGTAAAATGGTCTGCAGTTTTATAAAATGTTTCAACTACAAAGGCAAATAAAAGTTAGCTGTGTTCATTTTTAAAAAGCCTCAATTAACATCCTCTTCCCTAAGCATCTACTTCATCAAGACTTTTCTATATTAAAGACCCATGTCCTTCTCTATGATGTGTGAAGGGAAAGGGAATGTTTCATTTTTACCTATATACCTACCACCGATCTGGCACCTACGTGTTCAGTAAATATTTATTGGGTGAATTATTAATATACAAGTGTTAGTTATTGTACTAGCCTGCCTCAGTAGCCACATTCTCTCTTTTCATTCTCAAGAAGGCGCAAGCTCTCTGCAGTCGCATACTGCTGTCAGGCCATGCGATTAAGATATGGAAATATAAATATGGTACATGTGGCATTATTGTGCATTCATCATATTAGATTATAAGATATTAAAACCAAAAGCAGTCTTGAAGGTCATCTAATTTAACCATATAATTTTACACAGGCGGAAACTAAGGTGCAGAGAACTTAAGCGACTTGTTAAAGGTCATATAGCTTGTTAGCGACAGAGGCAGAACTAAAACATTGGTTTCTCCTTCTCTCAGTCCTGTGATTTTCCTTCTACAACAAATTGGCGCTACGGTTTTTAAAGTAAAGTAGGTAACAGATATACATTTTTTGTGCTGAAACAAGAAGTTGCTTAGAAATGTCATTCCATTTCGACAATGGAATTTTCTGGCATAAAGAAGGCTGGTTTTCCTCCCTTATATTGTAAAGGTATCTTGTATGTTTATTTTATATCCCTGCTACTGTAAAATCAATCTGATGATGTTTTAAGAGACAATAAAGGCCAGAATAATATGGCACAGATTTATCTATCAGCAGCGGCAGTGCAGGAACTGCCATCTCCTATTATTTGTCAGTAATTTATAAGACTACCCGTCGGTCACCAAGACATGAAGTGTGGCTTTGTGTTATCAAAGTAATGACTTCTCACTTCACTGTTAAGAAACTGTAATTCTTGGCAAATGAATTGCCCACACAGGGACTGTCCCGAAGCAAGGTTTGGGGTAGTAGTATTCAAACATTTGAGGGGCTGTAATAACTAAAAAATCTTCAGAAGTGTAGGGAAGAAATTGCAAGGCAACACTGGTCAACCTTGCATGCCTGATGGAAACTTCCGTGCCACCTTGGTTTTAGATTTCAAGTGGTTTTGAACATTATGAACGTTATGTTATTCTATGTTCAGAATGTTATGCATGGTGTTTTATGATAAAAAGAGGTATTTTCAGTCAGTTGACCTATGATCACATTGCGAGATTATCTCTAGAAAGAACGTTCAAAGACTGTAGTCTGGAATGAGAATATGATCTCACCTTTAACTGGAATATAATCAACAAAAGAAAAAAGCGAACAAATTACCAGAGATATTGAAATTAAGAACATTGTAACAATAGCCAGAGGGGAGTGGGGAGGGGATAGTGGGGAGAGGGGTTCACAGGAACTACTATAAAGGACACAAGGACAAAATCAAGGGGGAGGGTAGAGGTGGGGGAAGGAGGTGGGATTGGCTGGGATGGAGTGGAGGGATGGGGAGAAAATGCAGACAACTGTAATTGAATAACAATAAAATTTTTAATTAATTCATTCATTCATTTTTTAAAATTTTTTTAAAAGAAAAAAGTTCCTCATGGCAGGCAAACCTCAATAGGGATTCATGAGCTGCTAGTCCATAAAAGGAATCTAGACATTTCAGATCACACCTGTGCATCACACTGAGGTACAAAGCAGAGTGCGGGACAATTAGCATGCTGCATGCTCTACGTGCTCAATAATGTGTGTGCACGTGGGGTGAAATTCTAACCGAAAGAAACCTGATAACTTATGAAGTTGTTATGAAAAACAATAAAGACCAAAATAATCCCCATTCCTTCAGTTTGTGAACTGTGGTATCTATCTACGATCTTTGGGAAAATGGGATACATTGATGAACAAGGGATTAAAAGCATCTAAAAGTGAATGGATGATCAACTTAAAAATATCACATACTTACTTTGCTGTTATGGCCAATCATAAAGTGCACCTGAAAAAATAAAAATGTAATTTCAATTTACTTGATCTTTTATGTTTATAGTATCAGAAATGATAGCATAGTTTTTTAATTTACACATCGGAAAGGCCATTTGAGGAAAAATTGGCTTTTACAACTCTAATACTTTCTGGGCACCCTTTTTCCATTTTTATAATGGTGATGAAAACTCAAAATAGGAGTTAGCTGCAATATTTTTCATTTCTGTTTCTGTTGATTGTCAACACTGGTTTTTCTGAGTCATTGTGGATAAGAAAACGAGCAGCCATTATTTTCAAAATAAATGACAGTACGGACCGTGGGCAGGAGGCACTAACGGTTGCCAAGGTTACTGTTCAGTTTATCACTTCAAGGTCTACCTAGTGCATTTCTACTTCATTAATCAGTGATCAAACACGTAATAAGTTCCTTCCAAGTCAAGGAATACCATTCACCAGGCTCATCACCGCAGCGCTGACTTGCAGCAGATTATTGCCACAACTGATCACTGAGATGCTTGACAAACTAGCTTATCATGTTTCATTCTCACCCTGTCAGGTAAAATTTGGTACAATTAGGATTGACATCAAAGGCACTTCTGAAAAGGTCATGATCTTATCACATCACTTAGATTAAGCACTAGAAGGGTTTGCTTCAAGTTGGTTGGGAAATCTTTAAAATGCTAGACAACTTTGAGAAGAAACTCCGAGACTTCTCCCCCTACAACCTCACTGCACTCGTTGGAAAGCTGGAGGGTCTGGTGTTGACAGGGCTGCTTACTTCAGGAACTCACGAGACTGGAAGGCAGCTTAGTCAGTGCTTACATGATTCCTCGAGCAGTCAGAGAAAAGATAGTCAGTTGGATGATCACCCTTTTTCTTTGTTTTTTTTTTCCCTACATGTCTCCACAACACTATCTTTACCTCGCCCGCTCTCATACTAATCACTCAAGGCTTGGCTCCTCCCTCTGGCTGACCCTTCTAGCCTACTTGCTCAGACACAAAACTAACCTTATATAAGTTACTGCTTAGGCACCTGTCATACCACACCTTACCATGCCGCACCACATCACATCCTAACACCTAAGCTCTTCCTGACTCTAAATATTATGGATCAGCACCACCCAGGTGATATATTATCTCTATCACCTAGAGCCTCTACCAGTTGAACCTCTGCATTTCTACCTACTCATCAATGGTACGTGTCAGCCATGTACTACCCATCCTTCTACCAACAGTTCCTTATCTACCAATATCCCTTAGCACAGACTCCCTAACTCGAGTCAGCTCTGTAACAACACTAATTACACCAGGATTATTTCTCACTCCAGGCCACTGCTCATACTATGTCCCTACCCTTCTTTCTTCCCTTCCCCAACATCTAGCCACACACTACCCATCACCTATCATTAAAGGTCCCTTTCTTCAGAAGGCTTTCCCTAATTGCTTCAGCAATGATAGAAGCTACCACTTATTAAGCATGTATTACTCGACACTTTGAATCCATTCTGGCTTTATTGAGATTAATGTACATGCCATAAAATACACCCATGTAGAATGTATAATTCAATGACTGTCTAGTTAAGTCAAGGAGTTGTACAACTATCACCACAAAACAATTTTAGAATATTTACATCACCCCCCAAACATTTGTTGTGCTCATTTGCAGTCACCTGCTGTTCCCACACCTAGCCACTGGTAAACACTCATGTAGTACGTGTCTCTGTAGATTTGCCTCTCCAGAGCATTACGTATGAATGGAATCATACAGTATGTGGTCTTCTGCTTCTGTCTTCTTTAACTTAGCATAATGTTTTTGAGACTTATTCATGTGTAGCATGTATCAGAACTTCACTGCTTTTTATAGCTGAATTATATTCCATCGTATGGATCTACTGCGTTTTACTCATCCAGTCACCAGAGTATAGACATTTGGGTTGTGTCAGATTTTTGACTACTAGGAAAACAACGCTGTCAGGAACATTCAATCGTGGTTTTTTGGACATGCATTTTTTACTATGCCTATATAAAACATGCATAGTATATGCATACTATACATATATATACTATGTATATATATGTATATATGTAGAATTGTTAGATCTATGGTAAATTTATGTTTAACTATTTTGGATATATGTATGTGTGGATATAACTTTTTGGATATATATGTATATATGTGTGTCTGTTAATGTATATATGTATATATATATGTATATAACTTTTTTGGATATATATATATATATATGTTACACTTCACTGATTTAAAGAGTACAACTTAATGGATTTTAGGACATTCAGAGTTGTGCAACCATCACCACAATCAATTTCTGAACATTTTTCACTACCCTGAAAAGAAGCCCCATATCCTTGCTGACAATTTTCACAGGATCTCTATTAGTTAGGTATTATATCCCCAGTTTTATAGGTAAAGAAATAGAGGCTCAGCCAAGCCACACACCTGCTAAGTATCAGAGCCTGAATTTGAAGCTAATGTGTGTGACTCCGCAGCTTACAGTATTTTCCACATCACCAGCCTGTCACTAATCCTCAGAGTCCCTCTGCTCTGAGATCACTCCAGAATGCTGATTTGACTTCCTGTTTACATATCTCCTCAGGTACTCAGCAACTTCCTTATCTTTCTTATACCTCAAAAATGATACCTTGTCTCTACAACTAAACCATTAGCTTAGGAAGAACAGGAAGTGTGTAGTATATCTTTTGACTTCTTCTCAAGTCCCAGAAAATGCCGTAAAAACAGCTCAATATTTTTTGAGTAATGCAAGGTAATCCTTGTTACTAACCTAAACCTCTGCTTTTATTAAAAGTCAATTTCCCTTTGTCCTTTAGTGTCAAGAGAGCACCAGCAGCTGAAGCTGCATCATATTTTAGAGCCATGCATCCCAGAACCATGTACCTTTAACTGGAGATGTTCCAGTAACATGTGTACAGTCTGCACCACATTGTCTTTTAGATGCTTATGTTGTGCCTGAACTTGGATTTATTCTCGGTGTTAATGTAAATATGTTAGACCTTGTCTTCCCCAGCTGATGAAAAGCTTCTCATGGGCAAATGCCATGTCATTTGGTTTTGGATCCCCGTGTTAAGCAACAGGGGTGAATAAACAGCATGTGTCTAATAAATACTTCTTCCAGGGTTTGAAAACCATCATCATAAAGGAGTCCCTCAAGATGATTTCCTTTTTCTCTGGAGGAGTGGAGTGGGGCATTCTTACATGTGCTCAGCTCACTACTATTGTGCTGGGTGTCTTTGGGGAAATCACTGCCCAGCCTTGGCCCCCTGCTTTGCTATCGGTGGCATGGGCACTGTTTGAATGAGAAAAATCTCACCAGTGCTTTTCATTCCTGAATCATCTTTTCAATATGCTTACTAGAAGTTTTCAGTCATATATTCAGCAGTTTCAATATTCAGCCTTTTTTCCCTTGATATAAATAATGTCCTTACTAAAAACTCTTACCACCTTCCTATACTCATCTTTATTAACCTGGGTCAGTTTTTACTTCTTTGTAGCAAATAAGTATGTATTACCTTTCCTCACCTTGAGATAATTTTGTCACCCTTTTCGTACTTTAAAATTTCAAAATTACTTCCTCATGTCTAGAACTCTTCCCTTCAAAGGACAATGTGCTCTTCTGGATTCCCTTCTTAGGACACACCCTACACCAGGCTGCCCGCCTCACTAAGTTTGTGTCTGCAGGTTCCTTTACTGCTAGTACTTTTGTTTAGAAAAATGACAGAAATAGGACTCATGAGCATCAAACGCTGTCATATTTCAAAAGAAATGAAGCGTTTTCTCATTAACTGATGGAAAAATGAGTACAAAATTCGATAAGAAATAAAATAATTGGAAGGAACATGAAGTTTTCCATAATTTCCAACTAGGGAAACTATTTAAATGTTGATTTTATTTTTAAACAGCACTTTACCTTATATATAGTCCTGAAAGTACCTAAACCAGCACGTTAATTTCAAAATGTTATTAGATAACATTTATACAGTTAATAATAGATCTTGTTGCCATGGAAACTTAACTGAATTTTCTAGCTCTGGGAGTTGATTTTTCAGCAATTAAACCCTTAGCTCTAATGTTTCATTAACAGATTTTTTATATGAATGTAATTATTTGGATGAGGATATTGAAAACATTTCCTAGTTTGCAAATGATACTCAAATTGGAAGAAAAGCAAATGATGAAGGAACTGTAATCAAAACCTTAAAGACACATATTATTCAGGTGGCTGAGTCAATACGAGGCAAAATATATTCTCATACTAATGACTCCTGGGAACAAGAAAGTACATTCATACATAGATCTTCCTATTCTCTGGTCTATCGCCATCTCTACTATTTTTCTTTTTTTAATCCGCACCCGAGGACATGCTTACCGATTTTAGAGAGAGGGGTAGGGAGGGAGAGAGAGAGAGAGGGAGAGAAACATTCATGTTGGACAAACATTGACCGGTTGCCTCTCATACACTCCCCGACTTGGGATCAAACCGGCAACCTAGGCATGTGCTCTGACCATGGATCAAACCCATGACCTTTTGGTTTATGGAGCGATGCTCCAAGTGAGCCACACCAGCCAAGGCTCAACATCTCTACTTTTACCTTTGACCAACTCCCTTACCCGACACATGCTCCATAAGAATAGTAATAAATAGAAGTGATCAGAAAGAGAAAATTCCTTGAAATTACTGGCCCCAGGGAACGTGGAACTAGGAGATTTTTAGTGGTTTAATAATCTGCCAATGCCAAGAAGTAATCCTGTTTATGAGCAAGATGCTCATTATCATACATCTGGACTTAAACCAGCAGTATTGATCATTCTCTTTCTGTTCTGGAGCATTGCTTTAGAGTAGTACTTAACTAATTAAAATGTGATAGTGGGCCCGAGTGTTCAAACAGATGGAGAAATACAATGTTTCCATACTTGGATTATTTCCACTGAATGAAAAAATCAGAAATGTATTATCAGCCCTGACTGGTGTGGTTCAGTGGATTGGGTGCCAGCCTGTGAACCAAAGGGTTGCCGGTTTGATGTCCAGTCAGGGCCCATGCCTGGGTTGCAGGCCAGGTCCCCAGTAGGAGGCACATGAGAGGCAACCACACATTGATGTGTCTCTCGCTCTATCTCTCCCTTCTCTTCTGAAAATAAATAAATAAAATCTTTACAAAAAAGAAATGTATTATCATAAATTATATGAAAAGGAGGACAAATCTTAGGACTTAATAACAAAGATGGGGAATTTGGAGGAAGTGATCAACTCAGGGATTCTGGAGGCAGGAGCAACAGCCTGGCAGGAAAATGGCAGAGGACAAAGTTTTTTAGCAAGAAACTTTAGATACAGACTTAGAGGGTCTTTCTGTATAGACAGGAGTTCTGGATTCTAAGTTGTCATGTGGTTAGTGAGAAGCGGAACTGTTATGTAAACCCAGTTCAGCTGTTTTAACTGAGATTTATGTTCCAGATATTTGACAGCTCTGGGGGCACAGTGGGGTGGAGGGATCTAACAAAAAATAAAAAGGACTCATGGACATGGACAACATTGTGGTGACTGCTAGGGGGAAGGTGGAAGAGGATAAATGGTAATAGAAAAAAATAAAATGAATGAATGAATGAATTTTTTTAAAAAGGGATGATGCAATGAAGTGTTTGCAATGAGAGAGAAATCAGTTGGAATTCTAGTTTAGTGCCCTGAAACTTGCTATTAAACCTCGATGAATTTCAGTTTTCTAACTCATAGAATTATTGTGAAGAGTAAGAGAAGACACAGTGTCTCACAGTAAAATAGGTACTTGATAAATAGGTTTGTTATAATTAGTATTATTACTGAGAAAATACGTGTTCCCATTTACCCCACCTCATTACCTACTGCTTATTGATTGGGAGTGTTTCCTTATTACAGTTTCCAGTTTTATGTTTATAATGAACCTCTTGGTAGTTGCATCTGCAGCCCAAATCCATAGTGATGATGGCAAACATGCAGAAATAAGAAAGGCATTGAAGGAAATAAATAAAAAATAAAAGATACTGTCCCTATCCTTAATATGTGTTTGTCATCTGGCTGCGGAGATAAACATGAGCATTGACATAAATGGTTTACCACGTAACATCATTCATCAGATTAGTTAAAAAAATATTTGAACACTTTGTTAAATGTTTACAACTACACTGGTCATTGTTTTGGCTGTTTTATATGTATTAACTCATTACCCACAACAATTCTGCGAAGTAAGGACTATTATTATTCCCATTTTACAGATGAAGAAACTGACCGCACAGGCAAGATTCAAATCTAAAGCCCATGCTCTGAAACCCCTCACTATATTGCCTTTCATATCAATCAGCTACAGGAAAAGTAAATGAAGGGCTGTGGATTGAAAACTAAATGATCTTATGAGGAGATTAAGAAGTACAAATTGATAGTTACAGAAAAATCATGAGGATGTAAAGTACAGTATAGGAAGTATAGTCAATAATACTGCAATAACTTTCTATGGTGTCAGATGGGCTCTAGATTTATTATCAGGGTGATCACTGTGTTAAGCTATATAAATGTCTAATCACTGGGGTGTACACCTGAGAGTCATATAATATTATACATCAATTGTAATTGAAAATAAAAAATTATTTTTAAAAAAGAAAACGAAATGATTTAAACAACCAAGAAAGACTGAATAATATACAAAGATAATAAATGTCTGTAAACTAATGGAATAAAACTCAATGTTTCATTCATTAAAAGGGTGGAACATGTTGAAAGGCCAACAAACCAGGAATACTGCTGCCATCAATTTCTGTTTTACTTGCTGAAAAGCAAGATATCTGAGGATATTCAGTAGCATCTAAATATACTGTCTAATTCAATCTCCATTTATCAGAGACCATTTTTGAGTAAGGACTATTTCTGTAATAAAAAATGCTGGTCATATTGGAACAATATATTTGAAAGCCACATTTTTATCACAATAATCATAATGAAAATCTTTCTGTATATTACAAGTATCTCTGATCAACAATATGCAATTTATATTGAATGATTTCTCATCTTGCCCAAATTTCATTTCTAATGGTTGTTTATGTTCTGCCACAAACATTTCTCAGATAAACTTCTTTTAGTTGTGGGAACACTTTCTTGACTACATTATTTCTCCATTGTCCTATCTATTCAAACAGACTACAATAAAATCCCATTATGTGATTTTTCATGGGATTGAGTAAAGAAAACATCATAAAGAGGAAAATAATAAAAGTAAGATGTATTGCTCCATGGAGACCTTCCTCAGGAGCTCTCTGTGTAGCAGACAGCTGTGCACTCACATCTGTTTCAGGGCAGCATGGAAGCGGTAAGGGATCATGTGCAGCATTCCTGTTTTTATAACCCTGTTCCCTGCCCTTAAATCATCTCTTTACACTGGCTGCAATGTAAGGAACCACTTGAGGCTGAGATGAGAAACAGGAGTAGTCATGGTTAGCATGCCTCACTTATTTGAGATTCAGGTCACTGGCTGCCCCAGCTCCAGCACCTCATTCATGTTTCCTGGTGTTCTCCAGCTCAGTGCTACTCAAAGGTTGGTGCATGGGCAGCAGCACCAGCATCAGCATCACCTGGGAGTGTGTTAGAAATGCAGACTCTCCAGCTATGCCCCAGCCCCACTGCACCTGGATCGGCACTCTAACAAGATGCTCTGGTGACTCCCCTGCACATTCATGTTGGAGAAGCGCTGCTCTAGAGATAAGATGCCCACTTGGAGAAAAATTTTCATTTCTCTCTGAGAGAGCTGAGAGGGAACATAAGAAAAGGTCTTGCCCCATAAACAATGAAAAATGAAAGGGTGAAATTAAGGGAAAAGTCACAAAAGCACACATATTTATCAAGCATGGACAAACTTACTTGCGCTAACCCCATTGCTTTCCTTAGTTTTTTGGGAGTAAATATCAGCCGGAAGGAGATAGAAACTAGCTAAGCTGTAGAAAATTCTCACTTTATTATCATCAGAATCAGTATTATTATTATAAGATGACATTCATTGAGCATTTATTATGCATCAAACATCTTGTTAGATACTTTCCACGCATTGTCCCTTTAATCCTCACATCTACTATATGAGGTCCGTACTTTTCTTCCCTCCTTTACAGATGGGAAAACTGGGACTCCGGAAGACTACAGTGTCTAAATCACACAGCTAAAAGTGGGAAACATAAAGCCGTATCTGTCTGACTGTGGAACCTAAGCTCATAACCACTTACTGCCTCTCTGATCTGTTCTCTAGTTGTGACTCCTGGCTGTCTTTTCTGACACAACGTGAATGCACTTCCATCCCATATCTACTCTAGGTTAGAAAGACGATTTCCCAATAGGTGCAAAATTTTTTCTTCATGGTTTCATTCAGCTCTGCCTGCATGTTCTCCAGAGATATATAACCTCACTCGTGGAGGTGTCCCTGGCTTTGGTCCTCTCAGGCTTCCCCATCCACCACACATATACTGAACATTCATTCTCTCTGTCTTCTGGCTTAACTGAATCATACTGACTTAGCAATGGTTAGGTTTGTTTTATTCTTTGTAAAGCGCAACGTTTTAATCTAGCTTTCTGGGAGACACCTTTGTCCTGATCCTCTTATCAGCCATGTAGCTTTTCATTGCAAGCTTTGTAGGGCCAGGATTCTGTAGGGGCAGTAGCTTTATCCATCTGCCTCTCCACTATATCCCCAGAGCTTAGAACAGTGCCTAGCATGACATAAGCACTCAGAAATACAGTACCCCCCTGACCAGCAGGATATACATTGCAAGAGCCCCAGTGGATCCCTAAAACTGCTGATTATGGAACCCTATACACACACACACACACACACAGGTTTCCTATATATACATACCTATGATCATTTATAAAGTAGGCATAGTAAGAGATTAACAACAATAACTTATAAAATAGAACAATTATAACAATATGCTGTAATAAAAGTTATGTGAACGGCTTTAAGTAAAGTAAGGGTTACTTGAACACATGCCCTGCCATAAAACGCAGTTGATCTGATAACTGAGACAGCTGCTAAGTGACTAATATGCAAGGCACACATACAGCATGGACATGCTGGATAAATGGATGATTCACATCCTGTTTAGAGTGGAATAGGATGACACAAAACTTCATCACATTTAAACATAATAACACACAATTTTTTTAAATATTTTATTTATTTATTTTTAGACAGGGGGAAGGAGGGAGAAAGGAAGGTATAGAAACATCAGTGTGTAGCTGCCTCTCATGCACCCCCTAGTGGGAACCTGGCGCGCAATCCAGACATGTGCTTTAACTGGGAATCGAACCAGCGACCCTTTGGTTCACAGGCTGATGCTCAATCCACTGAGCCACACCAGCCAGGTCATGACACACAATTTAAAACCTATGAATTGGTTTTTTTGGAATTTCCCATTTAATATTTTCAAACCACAGTTAACTATGGATAAGTGAAACTGCAGAAAGTGAAACTGTGGAAAGAGAAACCACAGACAAAGGGGGGACTACTATACTTGTTGACTGAACAAATAAAAGGTGGGGGAACAATTTCTATGGAATGCAGATTTGTTGGACCTCTTCTCTATCCACATTCATTCAATGCAATTCATTATGGCAATTCCCACAGTTTATAAACTACGTGTCCACTCCGCAACTTATAACTTCAATCCTGACCATAGCCTGAATTTCATACTCATGTATCCAACAGCTTACCACTTGGTAATCATCGCTTAGTTACAGTATGGGAATCTCAAATTTAATGTTCCAAACCTGTCCCTTGAATTCCCTCCCAAACCTTCCCCACCCTTATAACACCACCTCTATAAATAGCATCACTACTTACCTAGTTACTCGGACCAAAAACCTTGGCATCCTTCCCTCTTTCCTTCCAATCAATCCATCCATCAACAAGTTATAATAGCAGTTTACCTTCAAAATATCTTCTGAATCTAGTCACTGCTCACCACCTCTACCACTCCCATTCTTGTCCACTTCATCATCAAAAGGCACCCAGACTATGGCAATAACCTCTTAACTGGCCTCACTATTTCAATCCTTGCCTCCTTAAACTCTTTCTACCCAGCAACCTGGGTGCTCTTTTGAGAACATCAATCAGATCACCCAACTCTTCCACCCAAAGGTTTCCAAAGGCTTTCCATCAAATTGAAAACCAAACAGATTTCCCAACCATGGGCTTCAGTGCCCCACACAAACTGCTCCTATCACTAAGCTCCAACCTTCCTGGCTTGCTTTCAGTTCTTCTCATACTCCACGCTTAATACCATACACCTCAGGGCGTATTCACTTATTAATGAGTCTGTTCCAGTGTCACTCCCCCAGAGGGAAGGCCCCTGACCATCAGAGCTAAAGTAACACTCAAGCTGCACTACACCATTCTTTATCCCCTTGTCTTAGTTTATTTTTTTCTATAACATGTATCCTTACCAAGCCCATTATATGTATATTTGTTTATTTATTTATTGTTTGTGCCCCACTAGAATGCGAGCTCCATGAAAGCAGGAATTTGGTAGATCTTGTTTACTGTTGGATCCCTGGAGCTTAGAACACTATCTTATACGTGGTAAGCAAGCCAAAAATATTTGTTGGCTGAATGAATGGTGGCGGATACCACCTTTGTCTTTGAAATCTTCCTCATTCTGTTCTCTTTTTGAGCCAAATGAATATGTACATTTTTCCTCTTTCATAAAGCCCAACATCTCTTAAGGTCTTTCCACAAAGACTTAATTTCCCATTGAACAAATGCACCTGCTTCTTGGTTTACTTACAAAGCATACATAATTATCATACTCCAATCCCAGTAAAAGCTTAATCCTCCCTTCTAGCCCCATAGTTATTCCTGAATGCCTGGGGTCTAGGTTGTATTTTTCACCCTCATCAGTCAAGTCTGTTTAACTGCACATCTATTGCTCCTCTACTACTTCTGAGGTTGAACGTGTCCTACCTGGGCTTTTGTACTCTTGTCATGACTATGGAAAAATCTAGCAGTAGGAAAACCACCTTATAGGATCTCCTAAAATAAAGAAAGGTGTGTCCTGGCCAGTATGGCTCAGTTGGCTGGGGCATAGTTCCATAACCAAAACATTGCAGGTTCGACTCCCGGTTAGAGCACATGCGTAGGTTATGGGTTTGATCCCTGATCCGGACACAGACAATCTTCAGCTCAGGTGCATAGGGGAGCCAACCAATCCATGCTTTTCTCTCACACTGATGTTTCCCTGTCTCTAAAATCAATGAAAAAATGTTCTTGGGTGAGGATAAACATAAATAAATAAAACAAAGAAGTGTGTCTGTGTGTGTGAGATCAAAAACATCATCAAAGCTTTCACAACCCACCCAAATCCTTGTATTTTAAAAGATGCCAAAAACCATGGCAACCATATGCTTCTAGCTTTTTGGAACAACCCTAATTTCACAGAATTTTATTTCCAATAACAATAATTAATTAAAGGAGATATAATGTATATATCTTGTGAGATTGTCACCATGAATTCATTCACATATTAGGGGAAAGAATCTTTGATCAGACCATGTGTCCCTATTTAAGGCTCAGATAATAGGTCACTATGGCCATGGCCCTATTGGTCTGTTAGCCTAGATTCTGGATCCCCACAGACTACTAGAGAGTAGTCTCTGCCTTGTCATCTCCTCACCAATTTTCACTAGGAGGGTGGGAATCAAGGAGGGGGTTCTCAGGTCCATCAGTGAGACCGTAGGAGTTTTCATTTCTTCCAATATGCTCCCAGGTGTTTTTAGCTGAGTGTGAAAACAAAACAGAGGACAGAAGGTTTGTAGCTGAAAACGTGGGGAGGTATCGTTTCATATCACTCCATCGCCCTCTGTCTCACCTGTCCCTTCTCTTTCCCCATACATATATCCTCTCTTCTCCCGATACACACGCACTAGATTCCTTCCCATTACTCCCTGGCTACCAGGGGCTATGATATGTAACACCTTGGCCAGCCAGGTAGCCATCTATCTATTCAACAAATCTTGATTGAGTATTACAACCTGCTGGGAATGGTGCTAGGTGCTTGGGATGGAGGGGTGATGAAGCATGATCTTTAAGTGCCACTTAAGGAGAATTTCCTGAGAGCTAATTCCCTCCTTTATATCTTAAGTACTTAGACTAACAGCTCAGCTGATATTCTGTCTTGGTAGCATCAACTGTTATTAATAACAATAAAGTACTTTTTCGTAAAAACATCAGTATTGTCTCTAGAAATAAATTAGTCTCCTGTAGTCCTTAATGCATAATACTAATAACAATAGAGACCATGTTAATTGCCTACTATATCCCAGGCAATGAACTAAATGTTTTATATACATTTTCTCTCTTAAACCATAACAACTAAGGCTCAGAGAGGTTAAGTAATTTGCCTAAAATCACTCCCCAAATCCTGAATTTGTAATGCTGTTTCACGGTGGATTAAGAGTCTTAATCCAAAGCACAGCCATTTTGAATGGCAGGATTGTTTGATAGGCCTGCATGGGTCCTCCACCATCATACTAGGGAGATGGCAAAGGAACAACTGATATATGAGAGAACAACCAGGAGGAAGAGTCATGACCCAGTAGTAAAGAGAAGTGAGTTTTAGGGAAGTGATGGTCGAATGAAATGGTCAACCTTTTGATGTGCCTATTTGTGAAAAGAAGCCCAGTTTGTTACCCGACAAACTTCCGGAGGTCTTTTGGGGGTTAGATCACTTAAGCAAGTCGTGAATGTAATCTGATACCTATAAAAGAGCAAAGAGCTGTTCTGGCCGAGGCCAAATGATCTAACCAGAAAGCAGTGAACTGTTGATCGTCTAGAGTTTTGGAAATTCTGTTAAGTTTCTTTTTGATATTTTAATTTGATCAGGCTCAGGGATGAAATGTGCAAGGGGGAAAAAGAGTTACCTACGCAAATGACAACTGTAATTGTTTATGCACCACGGCTGTAAATGCCTGTGCATTACTCTCTCACAATCACTGTACCAGAATTGCTTCCCGTGTTTGCATCTTGTTGGCATTTAGATTTTTTCAGTTTTTCATCATTAGTAGTAATAATAAAATGATTGTCCTTGCGCATATTTGTACATATCCTGATAATTTTCTCTTGATTATTTTCTAGATACAAGATTCTTGGGTTAAAGCTTAATAGTTTTAAAAACAAAGCTTAATAGATTTTTAAGGATCTTTGTGTATACTGCCATTTGCATTCCAGAAAGATTAAACTAATTTACACTCCTCTAGAAGTCTACACGAGTGTCTGTCTCACAGCATCTTCACAAAATCTTATTTCTAATCTCTGTAAGTGTGATGGACGACAACAAACACTAAACCCTGTTTTCAATTTGTATTTGTATTTTCCAAATGTTTATTTTCCATTTACATTCCTTTTCATGTTCTGTTCATATCTCTGCCATTTTCCTATAGGAGTGTTCATCCTTTTCTTACTGATTTCTAAGAGATACATTAAGACATTAAGCCTCTGTTTCATATATATTTTCCATATAATATATTTTAAATATGCATTTCCATGTTTATAATTTGCCTTTTCATTCTGTTAATGATGATTTTAAGAAAAAAAAATCAGTTGTTATAGATTTAAATTCATCATCCTTTTCCTGTGATTTTTTTCATAAAATCAGTTAGTCAATTCTATTTGCTTCTATTTTTAAACTTTGTGAACAATTAGCTCTTAAATATTTCAAAAATTTCTTTAGGCATATGGTGTGAAATGTGACTGTAATTTGATATATTATGGTAAATTCCCTCACCTTCCAAACAGCCAATTTTCCAACAACTATCAAATGATTCCTTCTTCACTGTTTATGATGTTTTTTCTATTATAAAAAGTAGTATTTTTTCAAGACCATCATCTACTTCATTTTATTCATCTCTCCATTCTTACAACCTTGCCATACTAGTAATTAGTACAACTGTGGTACCTTTTAATATCTCTTATTGATGTATAAAAGTATTTTTAACTATTAAAATCTGCTTATCCTTGCAATATGAACTTCAGAACCATTGTCTTAAAAGTGAACAGGAATCTTGTTAACTTTATATAGAACCTATAAAATAATTTTGAATTTTCTACACCTATCAACCTGTATATCAATTAAACTGGAAAAACATATATTTTAAATATTCAGATATCCTAGCCAAAAACATAGTATATCTCTTTATTTATTCAAAATTTACTTCATTTCTCCAGGAAATATGGTAGTTTGAAAAAAATATAAGCCTTATGATTTTCTTGTTTAAATTGCTCTTAGAATTTGACAAGTCTTCCTTTTAAATACTGCCAACAAACTCTTTTTTCGTATTAATAATTTCTAACTGGTTATTGCTGGTACGTCAACAGAAAACTATAGTACAACCCATAGGGACTACATTAATAGATCACTACAAAAAGGAAGGAAGGAGGAGGAGGAGGAGGAGGACAAACACTGCCATTTAGGAAACATATTCCCTGGTGGAAGGTCATCCGCTGCAGAATCAAAGGGTTATGACATTACACGCTCCCCATCAAACCCGGGGAATTTAAGGCCATGTTCTCATTCAACAGGCATCACTCTCAGATGAGGGCGAAACCATTTATCAAGACACAGGAAGAAAGAAAGTAGCTATCACACAAGTCAAAGCACTGGGAAAAACACAATGATTCTTATTAAATTTTCAGAAGAAATTTTCAGTCTGCAATTGTGTTTGGCAAGTTTAAACCCCAAATGAAATTTTAGAGATGTTACATGCCTTTGAAAAGCTGGTTTATAATGAAAATGCTGACAGACCTTATGAGAGGAGACTGTAGTATCACGGGTACCTCGAATGCCACTTACATGTAAAGGACAATATCTATATACATAGGTAGTGTATATAATCTAATAAGGTTTTATTCTTAAAATCATTCTAGTTATCATATTTAATGTCCATTGTCACCCATTAAGCTACTACAATATAATTTTTCAATAAACAATATATCATATTTTTAATATCTTATATAGAAAAGCATTCTCTTCTAACTCATTCATTAGAAATAATGCCTATGATATCTGGGCATGAACAGATAAGCTAGTTTCATCTTCTTTTAAAAAATTATGCATGCCCTTTATTATTTCTTAAACTAAAAAGAAACAAAACAGGAGTTCAACCATTTCTCCAGTCCCCACCCTGAAGCCCTGCCTCTTGCAACCACTGATCTTTTTTCTGTATCTATGACTGTGGGTTTTTGTTTTTTGGGGGGTTTTAGATTCCACATATAAAAGATGTCATATAGTATTTGTCTTCCTTTGTCTAACTTATTTCTCTTAGCATAATGACCTCAAGATCCACCCATATTTTATGAAGTGGCAAGATTTCATTCTTTTATGGCCAAATAATATTCCATTGTGTACCTATACCACAATTTCTTTATCCATTCATCCATCAGTGGGCACTTAGGTTGTTTCCTGTCTTAGCTATCGTAAATAGTGCTGCCGTGAATATGGGGGTGCAGATACCTTTTCACATATATCAGCTACTTTCTTGTAAAGATGCAGGTTTATTCAGTGAATCTAAAATCCACTGAAGACTTTGTATATCAAAGTCATCATCGGTCTGGTTTTCTAATGTAGAAAACGGTTAAAATTTGAGGGAAAGTAATATAAAACATAAGAATTCTTGTTACCTACAACCTGAAGTCAACCTGATGAGAGACTAGTGAAGGCATGAGGTCACCTTACTTTTCTAAACCATTAAGCATTTTCTGGTCATCTGTGATCTTCCAGCACTTGTATGAAGATCACTGAGACTGAAAGCAAAGAGGTACATATACAAAATGAAATGGAATGAAAAAGAGGAGCATACCATTTTTCAAAAAAGTTAAGTAAACGTTTTTAAAAAATAAAAACCTACATTGATGTAGGTAGGTCAGACGGGCATAGGAATCAATGAAATATTTCATAATGGCCAAAGTTGGAACTGTTTGAGCAACAAAATAAGTACTATCAAATTATAATCCAAACTATAAAGTAAATATCCATAAATACATACTGATAACAGTGAATGATTGAATAAATAAATGAATGGGAGAAGTGGCAAATCTCCTGTGCAATATTCCAAATAATTTATGTAGATATTCTGCTTTTAAGGAGGTGGAGTCATACTCCTACTCATGAAGGGTAGCTGCACGTAACAACTTCCTTCCAAAGCATACATTACAGAAAGGAGCGGGGGAGGAAGAGTAACTTTACGGTGGGGCAACCTGACAAACATTGTCTTGGTGATCCATGGCCAACATCTACAATAAGCCATGTTCGTATTACGAGGGGCGACCCCCAAAACATGGAATTTATTTATAAAAAATTGCATATTTGTTTTTACATATTTAAACTTCAGTCACCTTCAAAATACTCTCTTTTTGATGCAATACACCTATCAAGATGTTTTCCCATCTGCCTACAACAGTCTTTGAACTTATTGGTTTTGATGCCTTTTAAGTACTTCCTTTGTTCTGCCTCTCCCACATCAGCAAAAAGTTTCCCTTTGAGGATTTTTTTCATCCAGGGAAACAAACAAAAAAAAGTTGCTGGGGGTAAAATTAGGTGAATAAGGAGGGTGGGGCAAGGGGGGGTCAATGCCCTTTTTGGTCAGAAACTGCTGAACACTCAGGGTACTGTGGGCAGGTGAGCTCATAAATCACCCATCATAAAATGGGAAAACATGTTGCAAGAGGCTTCAAAAAAAATTCACTGAAGACAAATTCAGCCTCTCACAACAACACCAGCTGGCACACTGATGCAGATGGGTTCCTAGAACATTCATCTAGTGGTGGAAGCCTGTATTACAAGGGGGTGGATGTCCAGGAAAGATAATTCCAGTTTTGGGGGGTCCCCCTTGTATGTACCTTCAATATTCTGTGTAGAAAATGGCATTTATTCACCTTTGTGTTCTTCAAAAAACCCATAACCCTAGTATAATGATAAAGAAAACATAAGACACATTCCAATAGGGGGCCATTCTATAAAATACCAGACCTGTACTCATCACAGCTGCCAAAGTCATCAAAAACAGAGTCTGAGAAAAGATCACAGGCTAGAGGACCCTAGGGAGACATGACAAATGAGTGCAATGTGGTAACCTGGATGGGATCCTGGACAGGGAAAGGTCACAATATAGAAGCTAAGGAAATCTATATAAATTATAGACTTTGGTTTATGATAATGAATCAATGTGAGTTCATTAATTTTAACAAATGTACCATAATAATACAAGATGTTAATACAGAGGAAATTCTAGGCAGGAAGGAAATGACCAATCTTTGTATTATCTGCTTAATTTTTCTGTAAACCTAAAATAGTTCTAAAAATCAGTAGATGAGTGGATAAAAGAGCTGTAGTGCATTTACACTATGGAATACTACACAGCAATAAGAAAAAAGAAACTCTTACATTTGCAACAGCATGGATGGACCTGGAGAACATTACGCTATATGAATTAAGTCAGTCACAGAAAGACAAATACCACATGATCTCACTTATATGTGGAATCTAATGAGCACAATAAGCTAATGAACAGAATAGTAACAGAAGCTTAGATACAGGAAAGAGACTGACAGCTGCTGGAAAGGACATGGGGAGCATGGGTGAGTGAAGGAATTATCGAAAGAACATCTATGTAACAGCCCATGGACAGGGAGAACAATATGGGGATTGACTTAAGGAGAGAAGCGGGTGGGGCAAGGTGGAGGTGGGGAAAGGGAAAAAAGTGGGAACAACTATAATAGAATAAACAATAACAGTGAATAATATTTTAAAAATATAAATCATAATCTATTACTTTTTACATTTATTTTTAAAAACAGCAAAGAGGTCAGGAAAATTAGGGGATTATAGTGAAAAAAGAGGAAAAATGGACCTCTTGGAGGAAAATAGGTATAAAGCCAACACCAGAAAAGCATTTCCTAATATCAAATCCACTTTATCTAAACGTCAATGTCAAAACACAGCTCATTTGAACAGAAAGTGATACGTCCTGAGTCAAACCATAGCTTCAAAGATACCTGTAGACAGTAAAATCTTAATATAACTCACTTTTTCCCCATCACCAGTGATGTAAAGGGGACTCACTGCATTCCAAAATAGCCCCAAGACTGCTTACTTTAGTTCACCTTCCTAAATGAGATGTCAAAGAAAGGATCAGGAGCTGAAGAGAAGTTTGTCCTAGAATCCGTGATATCAAGCACTGATTCTAACCATAACATCTTAGAATTTTTAAGGACCTCAAAAAGATCAACTGATCCAAGTTTATGATTGTCTATAACATATTAGTGAGGTGTTCATCCCATATGAAGATCTGCAGAGAAGGTTCATAAATTTTCAAGATCATCCTCACCGTTAAGGATCCCTCCATTATGTTTTTACCAAATTGGCTGGGAAAATCAATTATTTGATAAGACCCTATTTTGTCAAAATTGTCCTGGAGTTACCTGCAATCAGATCATGTTAAGATTGTTGGGTCTAAGATTATTGATTAGTACCACGTAACTTTTCTCATCCTTGTACATGACTGGTAACAAAACTCCAAAAAAGACTACTTAAAATTAAAAAAGTAGGGGGACTCCAGGATTTCAATTAGTATATAAAAATATACTAGCTCCTGAGGGCATAATGAACATCTTTCTGAGTACTCTGTGGCTTGGCGCACAGTAGGCACTCATAATCAATTGTTGAGTTAATGTATAAAAGAATAAGTAGGGCAGTCTTTCAACACATTTGATTTAGAAGCTAGTAATTTAAATTTATCTCATGCCCCTTAGTGGGCAGTTAGATCTACTTCAAGCCTTTTAAGACAGAATAATAAAAAATACTTGGCACATTGTATGGGATAAAGCTAAATGGGAGGAGTCTGAAGACGCTAGTAGATGAGAGAGGAAGGAAGGTGAACCACCTTCTTCCCTTTGGTGTTTCTACATTGGAGGGGCACAGGGACGGCCATTCAGGGAACATCACAGTCACATGGTAAACATGGCTCTTTGGGAAGGTACTTCTGGAGAGATATAAAAGATACTGACTTCTTATAGTCATGTAAGAGGATTAATTATAGAAGATGCCACAGAGAAAATCTCCGTGTGTGTAAAGTCCATGGGGTGGAGAGGGGACTCGTTATTGTCAGTCATTCATTCTGCCTTGCTACTTTTCTTTCTATCCCTGCCTCCCCTACTCCCCCACTACCATACAAAAGCTTCAGCTAGTATATGGCTTTAGTGATCTAGTAACTATCTCTGCCACTGTGCATGTCATGTCCCTCTTTGATTTTTGCCATATTTGTTGTAATGCTGCTTATGTTTCCAAATGTCTGGAGTTTCAAGCTTCAAGTTATGCCTGACTATCCAAAATGAAACCTGTGCTACTCACTTGTCATTCTTCCACTTACTCATTCAACAATATGGAGTATCCATGGCATATCAGACACTACACTAGAAGCTTAAAAAGACAAAGATAATTAAGACAAAATACCCTTCACTAGATGACTAAATTGGTGGGAGTGTCGTTCCATATGCCAAAAGGCTGCGGGTTCAATCCCTGGTCAGGGTGCATATGGGAGGCAACTGATCGATGTTTCTCTCTCACATTAATGTTTCTTTATCTCTTTCCCTTCCTCTCTCTCTAAAATCAGTAAGTATATCTTCGAGTGAATATTTTTTTAAAAAGAGCCCTGGCTGGTGTGATTAAGCAGATTGAGCACCACCCTCCAAACCAAAGGGTCACTGGTTCAATTCCCAGTCAGGGCACACTCCTGGGTTGCGGGCCCGGTCCCCAGTAGGGGGTGTGCGAGATGCAAGCACACATTGATGTTTCTCTCCCTTTCTTTCTTGCTCCCTTCCCCTCTCTCTAAAAATAAATAAATAAAATCTTTTAAAAAAAGACATGATGCTCACCAGACCACCAGACTAGTAAGGACAAAAAGGTATTTAAATGGATACAGATCATTATAAAGGAATACAGAGACACTGTAATAGAAGTATGCAAGGAGGGCCATGGAAAATAAGGGAATGAATGTTGCACAGGGATGGACTGAAAAAGGCTTCCCATGGAGGCAATATTTCAACTAGGTCTTGTAGAATAAATAGGAGATTACCATATCCAGAAGGTGGGTAAGCCATTCTAGGTGAAGGGAATGGAGAGAGCTACGTGGGCCAAGAACAAAGATTTAAAATTACCAGGTGTGATCAGGAAACAGTGACTATGTCTGCAGCAAACGGAATGGTGGACAGTGGGTTTATCACATGCCAGATTAGGAAGGACTTTGTTCACTCAGTTAAGTATTTTAAATTTTAATCTTAAAGCAATGAAGAATTGGAAACAGGGGAGTGACATGATTAGAGTGGTACATCGCTGGGGAGAATGGATTGGCGGGCTGGGAGACAAGACTAGAGACAATGATAGTTAGAAGATGACAGATGGTGACAGCCTGAATTATGGGACTTGTACAAAGGAAGTAGAAAGCCAAAGGACAGAATAAAAATACTGGTAAACAGTCTTGTTACTCAAAAATGAAGGAAAGAGAAAAAGGCTTGACAATACTTTAAAGGCAGTGATGAAGAAATTTGAGAGAGTTCATGCTTGATAACCTCCACTTTTTTAGTAAAATTAGGAGGCCTAATCATCTACTCTGAGGGAGGAAGACATGGCTGGAGACAGCTATTGAGTGGAACAGAAAAAAGAAGCGTACTTTGAAGGGGTAAAAAATTGTTTTAGAAATGTTGAGGGCTCAGCAAAGTTCAGAAACTTTAAATTGTAGTATAGTCAACTAACAGGAGACCAAGAAGGTTGAGTGTGTTAAGCAAATGACCCGGGGTGTCATGAAAATTGATCAATGGGGGAGTATAGGACAGGCAGCCAGAAACCTGCTCCCAGAGAAACAGAACACCACAAAGGCCTTTCAGGTATCAGGAAGCCTAGCCACTGTTCAGTCACATTACAGATTCATGAGATCCAAATCTATCAGCTAGCGAACCCAGCATCTAAACTGAAGTAGTAAGAAGAGAAAATGTTTCCTTTGCATCTAATGTGAAATTATATTTTACTTTTTTAAAGATTTTGTTTATTTTATTTTAGAGAGGGGAAGGGACGGAGAAAGAGAGGGAGAGAAACATCAATGTGTGGTTGCCTCTCGCACGCCCCCTACTGGGGACCTGGCCTGCAACCCAGGCATGTGCCCTGACTGGGAATCGAACCAGTGGCCCCTTGGTTCCCAGGCCCACGCTCAATCCACTGAGCTATACCAGCCAGGGTTTCTTTTTTCTTTTGTTTGAAACTATATTTTAAACCATGAATAGTATCTTTTAGGGAAAAAAATGGATTTTACAGTCATTAGGACAACGGATAGTTAGAACTTTTTTGTGGTTTGGTTTAGACTTAGACCAGTATCTGCCAATATGAACATTTGAATAGAAAGATACAGGCATGAGAGTATAAAAAAATTTTCTTAATAATCCCTTACCAACTGTTGAAATCATGATTCACCCTTGTATATAAATTTCTTTAATCAAGGCACATATCTAGAATGTGATAACTCAAACAATCTACCGAGCAAACATATTCCCTCTTTCACTAGCTTCTCAATCTAAGGATCCCAACAGGATAGAGCTATTCAATCAAGAAAAGGAAGGGCAAAGGTCGTAATAAACTTGATTAAGTGCATTATGCATTATGAGATTATTATTTTTCCAGATATTACTCGGCAATTAAAACTTTGTAGACTTTATAGTAGCCCCAAAAAGTTGTAGAACTAATTTAACATTGAAGCAACAATGTAAAAAACCCAAGATACATTAAAGTGGTCATATGAAAGGCAATACTCTCCAGGAAAGTAAAATTCAACAGCAGATGTGATTTTGAGGAATGTAAATGCTAGAAAAACCAATTTCTGGGTAGAGCTTATTTCTATGGTCTCTCATGGGATACTGTGCTCCACAGAAGTAACAATGTGTAAGCTAGACAAGCCACAAATTAATGTGGGTTCTGACCCAAGTACCACCAGAAAATAATAAGGAACAGATACGAAAAGAATTAAATATGTCAATCACAAATCAAATTATTGATATAAAACTAGCAAATAATACACAAAACATTCTGATTCAATATTAATTACTAAAAGTATTTACTTGAAAGAAAATCATTTTCTGAAGGGTTTCTCATGATATTTCTGGAGATAGTAAGAATTATAAGAATATTATTAGTGAAGTTTGATTTTGTGGTTATGTATTCTTAGGTTACACCTCAGGATTCCTACAGAACCACTTCTGCCTGACTAACTGCAGAATTTATATACACTGCTTATTGTAACAATCAAAGGCTACCTAGCCCTGGCTGGTGTGGCTCAGTGGATTGAGTACCTGCCAGCGAACCTAAGGGTTGCTGGTTCAGTTCCCAGTCAGGGCACACGCCTGGGTTGCAGGCCAGGTTCCGAGTTGAGGGCTTGCAGGATGCAGCCGATCTGTGCTTCTCTCCCATGTTGCTCTTTCTCTCCCTCTCTTTCTCCCTCCCTTCCCCTCTCTCTAAAACTTAAAAATAAAACAAAAAACTTTTTTTTAAAAAAGCTACTTAGAACCTCCAGTAAGTTTTCATCATTCCTGTGTAAATAACAACCTTGGAATATTATTGCTGATAACTAAATGTATATGCAATGGGTTCTTCTCCACAGACTATTTCTACTTGAGAAATTAAAGAAAAATAAAACTTAGCAGAATGGGATCCTTGTAGGCCGCCTATCAGTTTTTGAAATATATGTATAAGGATGGCACAGTGCATAATGCAATGACTAGTTTCTGTGATCTGATTTGCTGCGCTCAAATTTCAATAAAAATGTAGTGGCGCGGGGCCAGTCCCCCCTGCAGCTCGAATCCCAGGGAGCCACATTACAGCACAGGAGAAACTTCCTTTAAACCCCAGAGGCAGTCATTATACAAAAGGTGGTTCTCTGAATTCTAGAATTCATACAATTGTAATAATTATTACCAGACAACATGGACCAGAGATGATTTTTACCTAGGATAAATATTGTAGGCACAATGACAGTTTTGCTTTAAAATAGCAAACAGATTCATTTCTTTGCCTCAAAACCATTTGTTTCTTTCCACTCATGTATCAAATATCATTGAAATTTAATAAAATCCACAGCATATATGACCATTTAAAATGTCATAGAAAGGATGGTGTATCTCACATTTTTCATTAACATAACCAAGATCACAAAGCTAGTAAACGTTGAAATTAGGGTTATAATCCTCGGCTTTCTGACTACAAATTCTCAGTTCTTTTCATTATGTCACTAATGTGATCTTTGTATCATCTCTAGAAATATTGTGGAAGTCTTTCGGTGTTCTGTAACTCAGTATCCAATGTGGAGGGGGGTCACCCACTCCACCCAGCAATCCTTGGACTCCAATTGGGTGTCCTATTATACTTCAACTCAATTGTGACATTATCTCCTCCCCAGAGATAGCACCAGACTAGTATTGAAGGCCTAGTATCACAAGATTGGCCTCCCTACTCCAGGCACCAATCACGAGGCCAGGTTATTACCTGTGCTTCTGACTGACTGGTTATTAATAAGACATTCCCATGACCTCCTCCTTGGGTCCAATTAATTTTTTACAGCGGTTCATAGACCTCAGAGAAAGATTTTACTTATTAAATCACTGGTTTAATATAAAAAATATGTAATTCAGGAACAGCCAGATGGAAGAGATACGTAGGGCAAGGTATGGGGAAGGAGTGAGGAGCTTCCATGCCCTTTCCACCACTTTCCCAGCACCTCCATGTGTTCACCAATCTGGAAGCTCTCTAAACCCTATTCTTTAGGGGTTATATGGAGGTTTCATTACATAATCATGATTGACTAAATAACTGGCCACTGAGGATTGATTCAACACTTGGCAGGTGGGGAGGAGAGGGATGGAAAGTTCCAACCCTCTAATCTGGTGTTGGACTGGAGACCAGTTCCCCATCCTCAGGAGCTTTCCAAAAGCCAAATAACAAAGACACCTTCACCATTCTTAGCACTTCAGGAAAATTCCAAAGGTTTTGGGAGTCCAAGAGCTAGGAACCCGGGATGACCAAATATATATATTTTTATAAATCACAATAGTGCAGGAACAAAGAACATCATTCTGAGAGGGGGCAGTTTTAGTCTCCTCAGCCCCTATGAGAGGACAAGCTCTTTACAAAAGGGTTTTGTCCCTTCAAGCTACAGTCAGAAGGTAATAGAACAAAAGGCTGAGTGGTGACTGATTGATGACCAGGTCTGTACGCTTTTTCAAGCACCTTTGTGCAAAATAGAACAAGACACACCTCTGGTTGGAAGAATGACCACAAGATGCCATCTCCAGGCAGAACAACTACAAAGGACCCACAGTGAATGAAGTGCAGGCTATATTTCAGCCTAAACTTGTATTCTCTCAATAGGGCATCTTTGTGCAGGAATTTAATTGCACAAGAATCCCTGAGACCCTGCTTAGTGCCTGATACCACTTATTGGATTTGATCTCTGGGGTTGTCACTCCAAAGTACACGGGCTGCTGGCTACTCTCCTCACCTGGGTCCTTACAGGACTGGTGATCATTGAACTTCATTGTCCTTTCACTATTAAATAGGGGTATGCTCCATCCAAAAACATGTTATATGCTGAGGCACAGTACAACCTGCTGTATTTTTGTAACTTAGGTTGTTCCTAAGAAAAGAAAAATACCCAGACAAAATTTGAACCAAATTAGGTGGCTTTGATAGGGAAACAAAACATGTAGTACCATGTCCTAAACTCAAGTCATCTTCAACAAGCCCATTTCCACTTGGACAAATTCCGAATAGTCATATGCCCTGCAGAAAGGGACTGCTGATTTGTTTTGCTTTGTTTTGTTTTTCAAACGGACCGTTTGGACCGTGTCTGGGCCATGCAAGTGCCGCAGACCCTGTTACCCTGTTGGGTTGGCCAAAAAGTTCACTTATTTTTTTGTCTGTAATATGAAAGACATTTTACATTTTCAGCAATAACTTTATTGATTTGGATATTTTCAGTATGTCGGCTATCTCCCACGTGGTACAATGTTGATTGTTCTCAATTAATGTGTCAATTGGATCGCTATCAACTTCAACTGGTCTACTCAGTCATTAAGAATCGTCCAGAGAGAAATCTCCAGCACACAACTTCGCAAGCCACTTTGACACATTCTATCAGTCACAGCACTTACTCCATACACTGCACACATCTTTTTTTGCATTTCAGTTGCTTTTTTACATTTCTTGAAATAATAAAGCATGATATGCAAAAAATGTTGCGTGTTTTCTTCTATCCTCACTGCTAAAATGGGTACACAAAAATTCACCAATTTTGATAAGTTTTTTAAAAACCGCATGCTGCGATGACAGCTGTCATAGTACAATCGAACAAAACTGTTTCAAATGAAGTTAAAGACAACTAAGTCTACTAGAGTCATAATATGGAAAAAACCAAACTTTTTGGCCAATCCAATACTTCAATTATACATTTGAGTATACTGTGGTGCTGTGATTGAGCTATGTTTGGGGGGCTATCGGCGGCTATATGACATAAACTGTCTGGAACGGTTGTATCACTCTAAGTAAGATAATGTGATCCATAGTTATCATGAAAATTGAAGACTTTTGAGAAACAAAACCATGTTCATTGCCAGAGCCCTGTGCAAACAAAAGTTTGACTTACAACATTCCAACTTTTTCTAGAATTTTAAGGGTTTTGCTTAAAGACGAAATTTAGAAGACTGATAATCACTTATCCAATTCTCAATGTAAGGCAATGTGCTAAGTGCTTTATTTGAATTCTCCTCATGTAATCTTTAAAGCAATCTTGTAATGTAGGTATCCATCATCATCCTCATCTCCATTTTACAAATAAGGAACTGAGGTTTAGACACATTAACCAACTCATTCAAGGTACCTCAGCTAGGAAATGACATGGCATCAATGATGAATTCCTGTCTTTTTAGTCTCAAAACTTAAGCTCTCCACTGGTTCTGACACGGTCCTTCCTAAGCTGACCTCAACAGTGAAAAATCCTAGTGGTTGCAAACAATGCAAAAATTTTCTTCCAGGGTTCAATTTACTAGAAATAAATAATTGGGGATAACCTTTTGCAAATATATTTGCGTAAGTATAAATAAAATGTTAAAATTGGATGGTCGGGGCAAGTTTGAGAAATACATTGGATTTAGTTTTTGGGGGGCGTTGCACAGATATTAATTGACAACAGACCATCGTAACCTGCAGTTATAAAAAAGTAATTAATAGATATCTTTCAAGTGAAATGCTTAAACAGCAATTATATTTAAATGTTGCATTTGAAAGGCTCACTTCCCACACATTCAAAAGTATCTATTATTTTACAAATTATACTAATTACTATATACAATTTCAAGAGACTATTCCTTCAGATAGAAAACTGCAACACAAATACACAGAAACCACGCAAATTAAATTATTTATGCACAAAAAGCCACCATGAGTGTTATAAAACATCCAAAAAATACTTTCTGCAAAATATAAGCAGTATTTTGACTAACATTACTTCTTCAAAAGAGGTGGAATAAGTTTTATGAATAGTTGATGAGCCACTATATTTAGAAACAAAATCATTACTAGTTTTGCTTTGGAGGAAAAAACTGGGAAGCTAAAAATAGTAAAACATGATTTGCCTTTTGAAGGAAGAGGTATGCAAACCACAAAAACTAGAGGCATGGACTATTGGAGACTCTTATAAAGTATTCGTTAGTAATTAGGGAGATTAGCAATTGAAACCAAAGGGTGATTGATGGCTTATGGAATGATGCTGTTGGGGAGGGGAGAGAGTTCCTCCAGCCTACCCTTCTTTAGTTCCCCTGGCTAGACTAGTTATAAAATAAAATAGACACGAGCGTAGATTAACAGGAGAAAAAACAATTTAATACATGCACAGGGGAAAATCACAATACGATGTTCAGATCATAAAATGAGGCTCAAGGAACTGATCAAATTGGGCACTTCTTTATACTTTTTTGACAAACAATAAATTTTTGAACAATTGACAGGACAAAGAAAGTGAGTGCTCATTAGAAAGGAATCTAAACAAAGTTTGGGCTTGGGCAGCAAGTGAGTAAAGACAGTACAAGGTGTGTTTATACATGCTTTTTCGACTCTGGATTTGATAAACCTTATGATAAGGTTGTCTCACAGTTCTTCAGCAGTAGGGAGGGCACCTGTCATGGAAATTTATTTCCTGCTTTTGGGGGATGGAGGAGAGTCAGAGAGCTCTTCGTTCTGCTGTTCTACCTCTCAGGTGATTTTGGTTCAAAATAATCAATATGTCATTGTGCAATATCTTGAGACAGCCTGCCCTGAGCCAAAACAGTACTAACCGTACCCGGTCCTGTTGATCATTCCTAATCCACCCATTGAATAAAGATGGAGATGTCATGCTTGTGACATCAGTGAATCACACAGATCTCAGACCACTGACGAATGTACCATATGATATAGCTGGGACCCAAAGAGGCAAGCTACGGAAGTGGGCTGGATCCAATAACATAAAATGTGAAAAAGACCAATACTGAGTGCAAAAACCCAAGCATAGCAAAACGAGAAGTAGATGTGGCTAAACAGCAAGTTGAACTAGAGAAAAAGACTCAAGGAGTCAAAGGGCAGCTTGATATGAGGCCAAAAAAGTCACTTCAATTTTAAACTGATTTAATAAATATTATCTGAAAAAAACAAATGCTGAATCATTTTCAGTAATGATCCAATACTGAATCATTAATATTAATTAATATAATTAATACTTTAATTGTATTAAAATATTAAAACAATTATGTGGGAGAAAGAGGTCCAGTCAATTGAGAGAAATTCCAGGTTAATTTAAACAAGTCTATTTTCTTGAGGAACACTCAGAGCCTAAATGGTAACTATTGCTTCTTAAACTTATTTGACCAGGGAACACTTCTTTTTCTCAAGTACTTCTATGGGACTGCTTTACGGAGAACACCTCAGAGGAAAAATTGGATAAGGGCTGTCTCAGGAGGCAATGAATGAGTTCCTTAAAAGGGAGACACTTTTTAAATATTTTATTTATTTATTTGTAGAGAGAGGGGAAGGGTGGGAGAAAGAGGAGAGAAACATTGATGCAGGAGAGAAATATCGGATCAGTTGCCTCTCACACACACCCTGACAGGGGGACTGAACCCACAACCCAGGCATGTGCCCTGACTAGGAATCAAACCAGCAACCCTTTGCTTTGCAGAATGATGCCCAACCAACTGGAGCTACACTGGTCAGAGTGGAGACACTTTTTAAAAGAAGAAGAAATCCAAAGATCACATGAATGTTGGCCTAAATGATCATAAGGTCTCCTCTTACCCTGGGAATCTATGATGCTTGATGACCTGGACCTAATAAAGAACCTTAATGCCCTGTGATACCAGGAGCAGAGTTTCTAGTGAGGGAAGCTTCTCTACAGATCTACCACAGTAGCAGAAGGATGGGAAAACGGTTCCCTTCAACAAGCACAAGGACTGTCTTTTCAACTTCATTTATGGTAAAATTTTGGCAGAAGGATTATTCAATCATTGGAGAAAAGATGTTAGAAATGGCAGTGTGAAAACAAGAGCCGGGTCAGACACAGAGAAGCTACTTCCAGCCAAAATGGAGGCATAGGTAGATACACTTTGCCTCCTTGCATAGCCAAAAGAAGAACAACAGCAAATTTAAAAACAAAAAATAACCAGAACTACCAGAGTACTGAACTGTATGGAAGTCCGACAACCAAGGAGTTAAAAGAAACATTCATGCAGACTGGTAGGAGGGGCAGAGATGGGCAGCTGAGGCAGAGAGGACCCGTGGCAAGGAATTGGATGGAGGACTGGGCAATCCCACATTTGCGTGCAGGGAGAAACAACTGGGGAACCAGACAGACCCCACAATCCAGGGTTCCAGCACAGGGAAATAAAGCCTCAAAACCTCTGACTGTAAACTGTGGGGGCTGCGGAGGTGGGACAAACTCCCAGTCTCACAGGAAAGTTCCCTGGAGAGACCCACAGGATACACAAACCACCCACCTGGGAATCAGCACCAGATGGGCCCGATTTTTTTTTTCAGATGGGTCCAATTTGATTGTGGGTAGTGGGGGAAGTGAATGAAAGCCAGCTGAGAGCTCAGCAAGCAGCATTGTTCCTTTTTGGACCCCTCCCGCACACACAGCATCACAATACAGCAACATGGGTTGCCCCGGCCTGGTGAATACCTAAGGCTCTGTCCCTTACTACATAACAAGTGTGCCGAGACAAAAAAAAATATGGCCCAAATGAAAGAACAGATCAAAGCTCCAAAAATAGAACTAAGCAATGATGAGATAGTCAATCTATCAGATGCAGATTTCAAAATACTGGTAATCAGGAGGCCCACAGAAATGGTTCAGTATGGCTGCAAAATAGAGGAAAAAGTGAGAGCTATGAAAAGTGAAATAAAGGAAAATGTACCAGGAATCAACAGTTAGGGAAGGAAACTGGGACTCAAATCAATGGTGTGGACCAGAAGGAAGAAAGAAACATCCAACCAGAAAAGAATGAAGAAACAAGAATTCAGAAAAATGACAAGAGGCTTAGGAACTTCTGGGACAACTTTAAACATTCCAACATCCGAATCATAGGGGTGCCAGAAGGACAAGAGGAAGAGCAAGAAATTGGAAATTTATTTGAAAAAATAATGATGCAGAACTTCCCTAATCTGGCAAGGGAAAGAGACTTCCACGAAGTCCAGGAAGCTCAGAGAGTCCCAAAGAGGTTAGACCCAAGGAAGCACACAACTCTCCCTCCTTTCCCCTCTATAAAAATGCATAAATAAAATCTTAAAAAAAGAGAGAGAGAGAAAAACAGCCAGTGAACCAGAGGAAGAACATACCAAGGCACATCATAATTACATTACCCAAGATTAAAAATAAGGGGAGAATCTTAGAAGCAGCAAGAGAAAAGGAGACAGTTACCTACAAAGGAGTTCGCAAAACACTATCAGCTGATTTCTCCAAAGAAAGCTTGCAGGCAAGAAGGGGTTGGCAAGAAGTGTTCCAGGTCATGAAAGGCAAGGACCTACATCCAAGATTACTCTGTCCAGCAAAGCTTTCATTTAGAATGGAAGGGCAGATAAAATGCTTCCCAGATAAGGTCAAGTTAAAGGAGTTTATCATCACCAAGCCATTACTATATGAAATGTTAAAGAGATTTATCTAAGAAAAAGATGATCAAAAATATGAACAGTAAAGTGACAACAAACTCACAACTATCAAAAACTGAAACTAAAAATATAATAAACAAACTAAGCAAACAACTAGAACAGGAACAGAACCACAGAAATGGAGAGCACATGGAGCGTTACCAGTGGGGAAATGGAGGGGAAGAAACAGGGAATATGTAGTATAACTGGTAGGTACACAATAGACAGGGGATGTTAAGAATAGTGTGGGAAATGGAGAAGCCAAAGAACTTATATGTATGACCCATGGACATGAACTAAGTGGGGGGAATGCTGGTGGGAGGAGGGATACAGGGTGGAGGGGAATAAAGAGGAGAAGAAAATGGGAAAACTGTAATACCATAATCAACAAAATATGTTTAAAAACGAAAGGCACAGAGAAGCTAGTCAAAGAGTGGCACCCTGTTTTGTGTGCTCAGCCACCACAAAACAGTGCAGCCCTGTACCCGAGGGCTGTCCAACCTACATGCTCACCAACCACCACCTCCCTACCCTAATGTCAGACAGCTGGCTACCTATCTGGATCAACCTACTGAAGACTGGATTTCTGCTACTGAGTGGTGGTGGTGACCTGACGCATGACAATAAGTTTAGGTAATAGGGTATTTTCTGCGCCTTCTTTACCCTTTTTCTGGATAATGTAATGTAGCTCCCACTCCAGAGTGTTATACTGGCCCATTCCCTCAGCAATCAGGGAAGTATACTTTCAGTTAGACAAGTGCATTCATTAAGTATGTTGTATCTACTACTTTTGACTAGATCCAACTTTCTTTTTTTAAACTGGGGTTTCAACTGGTGTGTGTGTGTGTGCGTGTGTGTGTAGAAACAATTACAAAACCACATTTCTACAAAAATCAAGCAATGCTGTGAAGCAACAGTAAGCATTTTTTTAAATCTCACCTTAGGTGCAAAGAGCTGTTACCCCAAATTCAAAATAAACTCACAACTCAAAAGCCCTACTGACTTTTAATTCGTCCAATTTGATTCACTAAATGTGTTAAAATTGAGGTCTGTGACACAAACATAATGCAGTATTTATTTTGATCTCGAGGTAATGTGCCTTCCAAGGAAAAAAAAAAAGCTTAGCAATGTGAGTCATATGACTGCACAGACTGTTACAGAAAAGTCTGTCAGTGTTTTCTTAAAGGGCTACCAAACAATTTAAATTTCCAAAACAGTCACTCATTCAGCAGATATGTTGTTCTTTATACAATTAGTTACTAAGTATTAAAGTTGTGAAAATGCACTATGCTTATGATAAATATCGTCATCACCAATTTGCCCTCATTCTAGTAAAAATCATAGTAAAATTTTTAATTTTACTAACTTTAAAGTTTAAACTTAATAAATTGCCTTACTATGTTCACAAAAAAAAAACATTATAGGGTCTATTCAGCATAATACTTTGAACAGTGTAATCACACCAATATTTCTTGAGTGACAGAATACATGAGTGAATGGGTGAGCTTCAATGTTGAAATTTCCTTTTACACAGCAGTGGCAGACAAACTAATGGATTGATAGCAATTGTACTTGACATTTATGTAGAAGAAAATAAGTGAATGTTGGCTTAAACTGCAACCAAAAAAACCTTTATTTCTTTTCAAGTTCATAGGGCAGGTATTGTCAAATATAAAGAGAACATGAGGGAAATGAAAAACAGTATCAAGGCAAAAAGGAATATCTTTGTCCTAATATAGTTAAAACAGAGCAGTTTGCTTAGCAAACTGAAGGCAAGGGTTTGGTCTTCAGCTTTATGGATCAGAGACTGTGATTAGATGCTTCCTTTTGCTCAGGAAAATAAGCTAATGAAATTCACCATCCAACTCATGTACAGAGTAACAGTAATTGCTAATTAGAGAGTAAAACCTAATTGCAACTACCTTTTAATTACATTTAAATACAAAACTATAAATTAATTTATCCAGATGAAATATGTACTGGATTGGTTTACAAATGGCTAATTAACCCATCCAGAACTTAAAAGAGACCCACCGGCTATTTATTCCTATTTGATATATAAAGAAAATAATGTATCGACACCACCAGAAAATTATTTCAAGGACATAAACATTTATTTCAGGCCAGGATGAATATCAAAATAGACCTAACTTCAGCTTCAGTCCTTTCTAAGCTACTGCTTAGCAGCAAGAGGTTCAGTATTTAATACGTGTCACAGGTATTTCTGAGGCGTTGGCTGGACAGCTCAGTTAGGTGGAGCATCATCCCAATACACTAAGGTCATGGGTTTGATCCCCAACAGGGACACATATAAGAATCAACCAATGAATGCATCAATAAGTGACACAACAAATCAATCTCTCTCTCTGAAATCAATAAATAAAAGATTTAAAAAAGGACCTCAGACACTTGCTGTATCTTTTGAGCCACATAAAGACCAAAGGGTTTAGAAAGGAATGGAAGAGGTTTTTGTTTTTATGGCTGTTTGCTTTTTATTGTCCATCCCATTCACTCCCTTAAGCACTACTGGGCAGAACCCAGACAGTAGGATTAATCTGCCCTTGGAGTTGCCTTTAGAGAAATGGTTATGAACTCAATTGGGGCTACTATGCACAGATTCCATGGCAATTACCCTTTGTCGTATATTGAAACCTTTCTTTAAATAGTGGCGCTATTTCTCTTCTATTCTTTACAGCAAGGATACAGATGCACACCTTTCAAAATCAGTTATCAAAGAATAGAGCTTGTAATTTGGGGCTCTTAACAAAAGAACTGGAATGTCACCACAGCAAAGGCAGTGCTGCCCTCTCCACAACACCCAGCAATGCACCTCAGAGACCAAGTGGCCACAGAAAGCAGCTTCCAGTGACTCTGAATGCTATCAGTTCCATTTTCTCTTTTTTAGGATGCATTCTGTGTGTCTAGAAACCAGAAGTGACAATAGTGCCTAACCATATCAGAAACTTTTTAAAGGTTAATGAATTCTGGCATAAAATAATGTCAGAGCCATAAACAACTCATAAATACAAAATCTAGGAAAACCACAAAAACACTCATCACACTTCTGAGAATGTTAGAACCCTGGATAATAAACCCACTATGGGCTTCTAAATAATTCTTTTAATAAACTTGGTGGAGAATTATACTATATATCAATATTTATGATATCAGCTAATGATAGTTCAGGGATGCAGAATGCAGAATGTAGTCTGCCTCCGTTCCGTTGTGCACTGCCTTGGTAATTACTTCTAGATTGAAAATGGGATTCAGTTCAACTTAGGTAACAAGGAAATCAGTTTCCAATTTGGCATGGCAGACATCTAATTAGCAGTCGTCTTTCCCTTTGTCATAAACCTGTCACCACATTCAGGTCAGTATATGGAATAAATGTAGGGAAAACTGGAAGTATGTATTATATGGTAGGTTATGTATTTATTTGGAGACGTTACAGGTAGAACAATTATATAAAGACTCTCAAAATTTAGCGGGGTATATCTGTATCAAAATTGTTCAAAATTAAGCTTGCAAGGGGCCGAGTAGAAATGGGTTTACCTCATATGGTGAATTTGACAAGTTGAGACAAGGGAGCCCAAAGAATCAGGTACCATATGATGGGATTGGTGGAGTGAGGCAGAGCCCCAAGTGCTTTATAAAATGCCTGCTTAATGAATGATACATACCTAAATTGAAAGCAGCTCAGCTTTTGGCTTAAAGACACAGAAGCAAGAAAATTTGCAGTTAAGGATCAAAGCACCAGTATCTAGGCATAATATATTTCTAGTCTTAACATTTCACAACAGTACCGCTGGGCGCGTTAATGCTGTACTACCCAACTTGATCAATCCATGAGTCAGAGGGTCTGACTATCAAAAATACATAGTGCTCACAAATGAAAATGTATGTGCACTGACGAGCATTCAGGGCAGCCACAACTATTATTTCTTTGGCTTGCTGTCTCTGATAAAAGTCTAGCACTTAGCATTACATGTTATGAGTGAACATGGTTTCCGAGACTCGTTGTTTGTTGCCCTCTTCCTTCTCCCCCTATTTTTGTAACGTACAAATGATACTTATGTAGCACTTTTTCAAACCAAAATATGGTCATATACATTCAACTCCTTCCATTTTCAAACCACATTATTACTTAATGTGACTGTTAAATGAGGAAATTTAGACAAAATTGAATTATTTATCCATAATGGTACTACATAGCTAATTGGTGGCAGAGTCAACATGAGAACTCACTATACAAGAATCTGTCATTGTATGACCCAGAGCAAATCCTTCAATAAACCAGAACTGCCCGACTGGTGTGGCTCAGTTGGTTGGAGCATCGTCCCATCCTGTAAACCAAAAGATCATACGTTTGATTCCCAATCAAGGCACAGGCCAAGATTGTGGGTTCAGTCCCCAGAGGTTATACCTACAAGAGGCATCTCGCCCTTTCACTCTCCTTCCCTTCTCCTCTCTTTTAAAAGAAACCAATAAGCATGTCTTTGAGTGAGAATAAAAATAAGTACATAAAGCAGAACCTAAGTTGCCCATCATTAAGTATAGATAACAATACCTAATTTAGAGCCTTAACTGTGCAACTTCCATAAGCTAATGTATACCTGGCACACAATACTCACAAAAGATTATTTCTCTACCTAAGGTCAGATATGTTTGCTGAATGCCAAGTTAAACAAATTAAACAGATCTTTTTCCTGCAGGACTCCTTGGAGTCTTTAATATGCTATGTGATGTCCCAAGAGGCAAACAGAGTAAGCAACCCTTCTCCGAACAACCAAACGGACAATTTTTTCCCAAGAAGCATCTATTCACATCTCACGGAACACTAATATTGCACAGGACAGACTTGGAGAACCCTGCAGCAGGCCATAAAATACTTAGGGAAATATGTGAAATGGCCCTAGCTGATGTAACTCAGTGGATTAAGCAGGGGTCTGTGAAGCAAAGAATCATTGGTTCAATTCCCAGTCAGGGCACATGCCTGGGTTGCAGGCCAGGTCCCCGGTAGGGGGCATGCAGGGGACAACCACACATTGATGTTCTCTCCCTATCTTTCTCCCTCCCTTCCCTTCTCTCTAAAAATAAATAAAGAAAATCTTTTTTTTAAAAAAAGAAGTATGTGAAATGAATCATCCACATGTAATTAATAAATTATCTGAATAGCTAAGTGACATTTTTGAGGTCACTCCAAACATCTAATACATAAAAAGTAACAATCATGTGGAAAAGGTGCCCCAAGCTTGCTCAGAAAGACACTTGAGTAGGTCAATTTTATTGCAGGTCTATGTGAAGGCTGGACACATTACATAGTTATCTGTGATTCCAAAGTAAAAATACAGGCAGCTTTCAAAAGAAGAAAGATACCTGGTGATTCTGCCTGTTTTCCTCCAATATGCCACATCGGCTTTTCTGTGGTTTGCTACCGTATGGGTCAAATCCTTAGGACAGTAAAGACAAACAGAAGAGCAGGGGAGGTCTCTCTCTCTTTTTTTTTTTCTCTATCACTGTTAAGGAACTAAAATCCTTTGCCCTGACCAGTGCGGCTCAGTTGGTTGGGCATTGTTCCGCAAAACAAAAGATGGCAGGCTCAATTCCTGGTCAGGGCACATGCCTGGGTTGCGGGTTCAGTCCCGAGTCAGGACACATACAAGAGGCAATTGATCAATGTTTCTCACATTGATGTTTCTCTCATTTTCTTTCTCTCTCCCTTGCTGTCCCTCTAAAAAAATACAAAATAAAATCTTTTTAAAAAATTCTTTGAGTCACCATGGATGAACTGTGTTCTTTGAATGGGGCAGTGACCATTAAAACTATGCTCCAGTGTGTGGGAGCTGTGACCCCCATGTGTGTTGTCAGGTCAACAACAGGTATTAAATGTCTGATTTTGTGTTAAGTACTTCAGGTTGTAAGAAAATAGATTTCAGCGACTTAGAATCCTATAGGAACATTCACAGCGAGCAGCACAGGGAAAGTGTAATACCGAACGGTACAAAATGAAGAGCTCGATCTTGAGGTGCAATAGGTAACTGCCATATGAACCAATAAAGAGGAAAGATCACTGAGCATCATGGACTGGAGTTGGCACTTGAGCTGGATGGACCTTGAAAGCCTGTGAGGGTTTGCCACAGTGCTTGTGTAAGCAAAGCCAGTTCCATCACCCCCTAATGCGCACCAACTGTCAAGGGAGTGTTGGGGCCGCTCTTTCCCTCCCTTTCAGGAACAAGAGAAGGAATGTAGAGATTTTCGCTTCTTTGCCTCTCTTCCTCTGGGCAGTAGGTGGATGTATCAGCTAAAGATTCTCAGATCAGTAGCCCTTCCCTCTGGTCACAGTGAGGATTTGACTGCTTGCTAACCCAATAAAGAAATGGAAAAAACGTCAACCATAACAACAATTTAAGGGTTCGAGCTACATAAGAACAATTCAGCAATAAGAGAATCTACATGGGCTTATATGGAAAGACAAGTGCTATTTTCTGCTTCAGTCTGTGACTGGTAGAGAATCACTCAACCCTATGATTGTATTATTTATACAGAACTCACTAGGGCACCATCTGGTGCTAAGCTAACCGCAAAAACAGGAAAATCAAACCCAAAGCCAATTGTCTTCATTGGACTTTTCGCTAATGACCTGTTCCTCACAAATATTCCAACTGATCACAATCTAGTTTCAAACAGGAAAAGACATTTAATGCTTTACAGGGAAGTCTTAAAGGGAATTTAGTTAGACATACCCTTGAAAAGATTCTGTTGCTATCTAGACCTTCTCAGTTGAGAGAGCACTGCCCCTGTTTCAGGTCTTATTACATCTTATTAAGTTGTCAGATCAAGTTCATAATGTCCCATCTCAGTACCCAGTCACCAAGAGAAAAGGGTGAGAGGTGATCTTGCAAGATTAGGTCCTGGAGATGGAAACTTAAGCCAAAATACTGAGGAAAATTCTGCTCAAGTATAAGAAACAAACTAACCAATACCCATGATGACAATAATTGTAATCTGAAATGATTTTAAAATCTCACATATTGACTCAAATTATTCTCATTGAGGTTGCCGACTTAACGCTGCCAACATACGTTCCTTTGTAATAAAAAAATTTTACAACTATAATACAAATGGCAGGTGTTTTTTGGATTTATATACTCTTATTTTTTTAATCCAGTGAAACAGATTTCCGTTTTCAGTTCTTACTGGCTTTTTTTTTAGATTCTCCCAGCTCTAGCAGTTTTGTTTTTGACACAGATATTATAAAATGGCTCCCTAGGTTAATTTGGTTTCAGTATTAGAAATTCATCATGAAGACTGTAGACATTCTGGTCCCATTTTGTTCTCATTAGAAGCTAATACTGTAGGTCTTAATATTAATATATGTAGGTCTCAGTACATAATCAGGTGCCTTACTTCCCATGCTGGCTAGTGTTTTCACATTTCTGGGACTCTGTTTTCAATATAATCCTTTATACATTTTGACAATCCCAAGAAGAAGCTAATCAAATAGTCAAAAACTGTGATATTAAGGGGGATTCTTCTCCGAAGCCTGACAACAAAATGAAGTGTCACATAAAGTGGTTCCATAAAGCATCTTTCCATAACTCATTCATGTGATTTCCAAAATGAAGTAGGTGAATCTTCCTTGCTTAATGTAAAATTAAGACAACTGGGTTCCAGCCAAGATGGAGGTGTAGGTAGAAATCTTTCACTTCCTTGCACAACCAAAAGGAGGATAAAAATCAATAAACAACCAGAAGTGCCAGAAAATCAAACTGCACGGAACTCCGACAACCAAGGAATTAAACAGTCAAACAGAACAAGACTGGTAAGGCAGCAGACGGAGAGAGACCATGTGAGCCAGTAGACCGTGCAGGAGGGTCTGGCTGTGACAAGGCAGCAACTGGCATGGGCGGGGCTGACTTGAGGGGAAACTGAGACTCAGAAGTGACTGTGGACTATTGCAGTTGCTGCAGTGGGAGAAATTCCCAGTCTCACATGAGAGTTGGTTCAAAAATGAACTAGAGATGAGCAGGTAAGCTGCACTGTTCTCTCTCTGACCCCTCCCCCACAGGCAGTGCCACAGTGCAGCAAGGAGGGTTGCCCTGCCCTGGTGAATACCTCCTTACAACTTATCAGGTGCCCTGAGACAAAGAAATATGGCCCAAATGAAAGAACAGAGCAAAACTTCAGAAAGAGGGCTAACCGCAGAGGACATAGCCAACCTACCTGATGGAGAATTTAAAGCCCTGGTAATCAAAATGCTCACAGAACTGATTGAGCTTGGTCAGAAAATGAAATAGGTCCAAAATGAAATAAAGCAAAATATTCAGGGAACCAACATTGACAGAAAGGAAACCAGGACTCAAATCAATGATTTGGAACAAAAGGGAGAGATAAACATCCAAATGGAACAAAATGAAGAAACAAGAATTCAGAAAAGTGAAGAGACTCTTACAAACCTCTGGGACAACCTGAAATGTTCCAATATCCAAATTATAGGGGTACCAAAAGGAGAAGAACAACAGCAAGAAATTGAAAACTTATTTGAACAAATAATGAAGGAAAACTTCCCCAATCTGGCAAAGGAAATAGACTTCCAGGAAGTCCAGGAAGCTCAGAGATTCCCAGAGAAGTTGGACCCAAAGAGGAGCACACCAAGGCACATCATCAAGTTACCCAAGATTAAAGATAAAGAATCTTAAAAGCAGAAAGAGAAAAGGAGACAGTTACCTACAAAGGAGTGCCCATAAGGCTATCAGCTGATTTCTCAAAAGGAACATTGCAGGCCAGAAGGGGCTGGAAAGAAGTATTTGAAGTCCTGAAAGGCAAGGATCTCCAACCAAGATTACTCTCTCCAGCAAAGCTATCATTTAGAATGGAAGGGCAGATAAAGTGCTCCCCAGATAAGGTCAAGTTAAAGGAGTTCATCATCACAAAGCCATTATATGAAATGTTAAAGGGACTTACCTAAGAAAACGAAGAGCAAAAGTATGAACAGTAAAATGACAACAAACTCACAACTATCAACAAATGAACCTAAAAAAATAAATGAAAGAAAAACAACAAAAACAAAAACTAAGCAAACAACTAGAACAGGAACAGATCAGAGAAATGGATATCACATGGAGGGTTTTCAGTGGGGAGGGGGAAGGAAGGAATGGGGGCAAAGGTACAAGGAATAAGAAGCATAATTGGTAGGTACAGAATAGACAGGGGGAGGTTAAGAATAGTATAGGAAACAGAGAAGTCAAAGAACTTATATGTACAACCCATGGACATGAACTAAGGGTGGATGCTGGAGGGGTGGGGGCTGCAGGGTGGAGGGGGGATAATGGGGGGGAAAATTGGGAAAAGTAGTAGCATAATCAATAAAATATACTTTAAAAAAGACAGCTGCAGTCAGAAGCTTGGTTATGATACACATTTAAAAATACAATTTTAATCAAAGCAGTTCATTCATGTCACAACAAGGGCTGCAGTGCAAAGAGAAGTTACACTGTGGAGTCACCTGGGTTTGAATCTTAAACCTTCCACTTACCATCATTGTCCCCTAAGCAAGTTGTTTAACCTCTTTAAGGATCAGTGGTGTATTATTGTCTGTTAAAGGCTTACTCCTTCCCATGTTTTTGTGGAAAGTTGATGAAATAACATGCAGGAAAACCTTGCCGCAGTTCCTGGCACACTGTAGGTAGTCTATGAATGTGAGTTCAATTTCTCTTTCCTAGTTACTTCAAAACTTTTCCTTAAGACCAACAACGCTGTGAAAGGGAAGTGATATATGCAGCACTTCACTGACTACAAAAGCCTAGGGAAACCGAAATGTACCTCTAACTCCATCCTGCCATTAAAGACATTGGCAAATCTCCTTCACAAAAGTTCAGACTTCCTTGGACTCCATCTGTCACTGTATCCCTGGTGTCTACTCTTCATTAGTAAGAGCATCTTCTCCCATTTCAAAGGTCCAACTCCCTGTATCCCCAGTCACATCTCTTGACCTGCTAAAGCAAACATCCAATTTCCTCACATTAAAAAAAGAACATTTACATTATTAGCCCTGGCTGGTGTGTCTCAATGAATTGAGTACTGTCCTGCAAACGACAGGGTTGCTGGTTCGATTCCCAGTTAGGGCACATGTCTGGGTTGCAGGCCAGGTCCCCAGTAGGGGTGTGCAAGAGGCAACCATACATTGATGTTTCTCTCCCTCTCTTTCTCCTTCCTTTTCCCCTCTCTAAAAATAAATGAATCAAATCTTTTAAAAAAATAAAAAAGAGCATTTTACATTAATAAACAGAGTACTTAATATCAACAAATAGAATACTCACAATTGGATGACTTAATCTAAAACTACCCCATTGATGAAATAACTAAAAAGAAAAAAAGAAAAGGAAAAGTCCTTCTAAAAGTTTTTATTTTAGTTGTCAGAATCCCAAACACAACAATGTGTTGGAATAATTAACAGCTGCTTTCTAGCGACAACTATGGACTAATTTTAACTATTTAATAATTCAATTTCCCTGTATGTAGCAATAACAAAGAAGCTATATTATTCATCTTCCATATCTAATCCATAATAAAATCCTGTTGGCTCTATTTCCAAGATATTCACCACATTTATTCATCTCCCTACATTTTATGTGGAGATTGATATTTTCCTGGGGGCATTTCGATAGACCTTAGTTTCATGATTTTTGACATAGAATAAAATCTACCTTGTAGGGTTGATTTGATGACTAATTACGTTGCATATGTGGCAATACTTGTGAGCAAAGTACAAATGTAAGAGATTATTTTTCACAATAACAAGGCAGTTTGGTGCACAGAGAATCTGAGAAAGGGGACCTAGAGAGTTCTGTAGGCCATATTACCCCCACTCTGGAGGAATTCAAGACATCCATACTGCACTACAGAGACCACATTTGTAGGGCTTGAAGCCTCCACACAGGCTCTGTCTCTTGGACACACAGAGAAATCCCACATATCTAACACACCTCTTCAAAACTCCTCATCAGACATCAAAAGCTTCCACCATCCTGACACCTCCTCGTGAGGTGCATGTTGAAATCAGTGATACTGTGGGGGCTCTCCCATGAATTCCCTCTACCATGGATGCCTTCCTGGGGATATTTCCCCATTTGGCCTTAAGGGACACCCCCACCTTATCAGCTGCATCTTCAGGCACCTGTTACAGGGGGGCTGCTGCAAGAAAGTGCACTTATCTCCTCCAGGAAGATTCATGTTGCCTTTCCTTTCAGGGGGAGTCTTTTTCTGGCCTGGTCCCCAAATCCTAGGCAAGCCCCTCTGCTGAGAGCAATGATGAGTTCCCTCTCAGAGCCTCACAGGGAGAGGTGAAATTGGGGAGGGCTGTGACAGCACAGAATGGATGGTTCTAAAGCACCAGAGATCTAATTGGTTCTCCATGACAATGAAAACCGGGCACCAGTCACTCTGGGAAGAAGCAGGCAGCAAGGAAACAGAGGAAACTAAGGCAAATTTGAGAAGCTGTAGTGGTAAACCCAACAGGGAATTCCCACTGTCCTTGGAATCAAATCCAAGCTGTGCATGATGACCCATGAGGCCCTGAGTGATCCAGACTCTGCCTGCTTCCCTGATCACATCTCATGTATTCCCCACTCCCCATCACTCCACCCCATCCACACTGATCTTTATAGGCTTTAGACCTGCCAACTCATGCCCAGCTTAGAGTCCTTGCACCTGCGGTTCCTTCTGTCTGGGACCCTCTCCTCCCATATCTTTGCTTGGCCAAGTCCTTCCTATCACTCAGGGTTCAAGTCAAATGTCACCTGCTCAGGGAAGCCTTCTCTGATGACAGTGTTTTAAGCATTCACTACCATTGCCACCTAATCACTCTATCCCCAGACATAGTGCCATGTAGAAACAAGTTACTATCTACATGGCACTAAGCACTATCAGAAATTGCCAAGTTTACGTACACCTTTGTTCATGTATTATCTGTCTCTCCTATCAGAGTGTGCAGAAAGGATCCTTGACGGTTCTGCTCATCACAACATCTCCAGTGCCTAGTATGCTGCTATACTACCTGACACAGGGCAGTTACTCCATACATAATTGTTAAATGCTGAATGACTTAATGAATATTTAGGGATGTGACAAATGGCAATTTGTAAAACTATTTGGAACGTTAACAGAGGAAACAACCTTTATTGTGATGTAAAGTACCACCAGGCATAGGAAGATTTCATTTATAAGCTGTCCTATATAATGGGTAGTTGAGATAGGAAGAAGGAAGGGTCACAGAAATGCCAATGAGTTAAAATTCTGGCTGCCATAATTCTGCAGCTACTTTAAACAGAATGATAATCAGAAAACTAGCTGGGGCATCAGTGCAACTCCACGCTTTACAAATGGGCTCTGCATCAGTTAATTCTCTACTTCTAAATGTTACTGTTGTAGGTTGGGTCACAGTCCTACAGTTAGTTAATCTGAGGTTAAAGATTTGCATGGTGGATATACTAATTCAGAGTAATCAAGTATTGATTTTGTCTTTTAGCAACAATGAAATAACAATACTTGGCTTTTATTGGGTGCCCTGTATCCTCTCAAATCCCAGAGTAATGGGTGAATAGTTCATTTAAACAGTTGCATTGTGAGGCATAGTTAAAATATTAGTCCTAAATTTTAGGACAAAGAAAAATTCAGTTGTTATTTATTACAATCAGAAATTTTCCTCAGAATGTGAGAACTCAAGTTCAGACTTCTAAATTCTATCCAGCTCCAAGCCTGAGAATAATTACTTAATAAAACATAAAATTTATACTTTGTTACATGATTATATTTTTACCTTTAAAGGAGGGTAATAGCCCAACCCTTGGGAAGACTGGAGCAGTAGACATGTTCTCCCTGCCTCCATTGCTCCAGATGCACAGTGGTCTCCCTGACTCTTAGCTAACAGTCCAAGCCCTTCATTAACGGTTTCTCGGAGTCCCATCCCTAACACATCCCATGCTCCAGGAAATTCCAATATAATGAACTCACACTATGCCTAAGGCTCTGTGCTAAATGTCGGTGACTTGTAGAAACTCAGAGAGGTTATTTGTCCTCAAGTAGCTGATAACCCCATAGATATCGGAAAATGTTAAAAAAAAAAAAAGAAAAAAAGAAAACTGTATAACACTAGGAAGCTTATTCTATTTAGCAAGGAAAATAATTAAAAATTGGAAAGGAAGGAACATTCCACCTTTGGTGCTCTTCTCTTTTACCTTTACACATTCTCCCTAAGTAATTTTATCTCTGATTAAACCTCCTATTATTGCCAATATGCTGATGTTACTAGATCTGTATGTTCACTCCAGACCTCTCAACCTGCATTTAATAATGGTCTAATGACCACCTTCAGTCCACTGGAAGATCATGAAGTTTATGAAACATTCAAATCCAAGCACATTAATAACCTCCCCACTCATTTCCCTTCTAAATTTCCCATCTCTGATAACGGAAGTACCCTATCTCCAAAACCATATCTCTGAACCTAGAACACTCAAGAGTGTTCCTCCATGACTCACTCTACTTTATCCCTCAAAATCCAATCAGTAAGGAAGCCACATTAACACTATTTTTCTAGTTCAAAGGATGCCTCATAATCTACTCCCTCTGCTTTATGGCCACATCGCTACAGTCACTACCTTACTTCATGCATATTCATGGACTCTGTGGTCATATACACCTAGGTTTTAGTCTTGGCCTTGTCATTTCCAGTTGGTGACCTTGAGCAATTACATGGATATCATATCCTTTCATTTTCATATGGTTGATAGAAATCTTTGAAAAAGGCAATTCATATGCAGCACTTTACACAGTGCTTAGCACGTAGTAAGTGTTCAATAAATTATAAATGTCATAACATAATCCACAAACTGGCCCCAATATACATTCAGAGCCACATTTCTCAGTATTCTGCACTCCATCCCCACTCTCTTCCTATACTGAAACCTCATTAGACACTGTGTGATTCCCTGAACACAAACCCTTTCACCTCTCTTTCTCTCCATCTTCAATTTCTTCTTTCCCAAATGTCTTCCCTTGTCTTACCATTACTCAGTGCTTTCATTCACCTTAAAATTTCACATACCTAATTCACACTCAAATGTTATCTTCTTAGAGAATGATGGGCTACATAAATTTGTCACACTTGCCTCTATTTTGACATAACACACCCATACACACATATGCCCGTACACATGCATGTACACCTAGGAAGGTACTATCACATCATATTATCACTTTTAAATTATTTTTATGTCTATCTTCCCCTACTTGTGATGAACTCACTAAGGAGAAGATCACCAAAGCCTTCATTCCTAGGTTACTATCTTATACAGAGTTGGTGCCCAGTGAGTGGTCTCAGAAATTCCTAACAGGATCTGGGCATATTACATGCAGGAATATTTTCATAGGGGGTATAGTAGAGAAATTTTTTTCTTGGATCCTGCCCTACCCGATTTGAAATTGTACCAGCAGCTTCACTATCATACCACCAGCCATCCCATAACACCAAACTGCCCTGTCCTTAAGAAGCAAGCCCTCCAACCCATTGGAGAAACACTGCTGCCTACTAAGTGAGCCTGAGTGAAATGTTTATGTAGAGTGGTAGGGAGGAAATAGCTGGGCTCAGATTATGGGGAGCTTGCATATTGGGCTTAGAAGTTTAAATATTATCCAGAAGACAATAGGGCGATATTGGAGACTGTTTAGCAAGGCACAATGTGATCCAAAAGGTATTTTTAGGAGATTCCTACTATGGCTATGGTTTATAGGATAGTTTGGATTGGGAAAACATGGGTTTTGTGGAAGTCTATTGAAGAATAAAGCCCTGGCTGGTGTAGCTCAGTGGATTGAGCGCAGGGCTGCGAACCAAAGGGTCGCCAATTCTATTCCCAGTCACGGCACATGCCTGGGTTGCAGGCCAGGTCCCCAGTAGGGGCCACATGAGAGGCAACCACACACTGATATTTCTTTCCCTCTCTTTCTCCCTCCCTTCCCCTCTCTCGAAAGATAAATAGATTAAATTTTTTAAAAATTTTTTTAATTTAAAAGAATAAAGCTAATTCTTAGGGGGACAGAAAAGAAAAAGAAAGGGCCTAACATTTATGGGAACCGTCTAAGTGGCAGCCACTGTTGTAAAAACATTTTACATGCATTATCTCATTCAATTCTTTTTTTTTCTTTTTTTTTAATTTTTATTGTTATTCAATTACAGTTGTATGCCTTTTCTCCCCCTCCCTCCACCCCACCCCAGCTGAACCCACCTCCCTTCCCCACCTCCACCATCCCCCCTGATTTTGTTCATGTGTCCTTTATAATAGTTCCTGCAATCCCCTCTTCCCACTGTCCCCACCCCAGTCCCCCCTGGCCACTGGAATTCTAGCAATACCCATATCCATAAAGTGCTATCATTAACTCTGAATTGAGGAAGCAATGATTTAAAGGGGTTAAGTAAACTCCAAAAGTAAAAAGGTAATAGTAAATGGAAGAGTTGGGATTCAAACACGGGTCTGCTTGATGTCAAAGTCTGGACTGGACATTCTTGACTTACCTATGAACCTTGGAGGTACTTAAAAACAGAAACTCAACAAAATGAAAAGGCAACCTATGAAATGGGGGGAAAATTGCAAACATCTATCTGATGAGGGGTCAGCATCCCAAATGTATAAGGAACTCACATAACTCAATAGCCAGAAAAAAAGTATCCAACTAAAAAGCAGGGAAAGGACCTGAATATGAACATTTCTCAAAAAAAAATATACAAATAACCAAAATGTATATAAATAGTGCTCAGTATCACTAATCATCAGGGAAAGGCAGATCAAAACCACAATGATATATCATCTCACGCCTGACTTAGAGATAACAAGTATTAGAAAGGATGTGGAGAAAGGAGAATCCTGTGCATTCTTGGAAATGTAAATTGGTATAACCATTATGGGAACAAGTATGGAGGGTCCTCAAAATATTAAAAATAGAATAACCTAACGATTCAGCAATTTCATTTCTGGATATATATTCAAAGGGAAAATACCAGGATCTCAAAAAGATATCTGCACACTCATGTTCACTGCACCATTATTCATGCTATTCCAATATATGGAATGTATATGAATGGATGAATGGATAAAGAAAATGTCATATATATATATTTCTGCCTCAAAAAATATCCTGCCATTGGCAACAACATGGATGGACCTGGAGGACCTACAGTGAAGTGAAATAAGCCACACACAGAAAGACAAATAATGTATAATCTCACTTGTAAGTAGAATCTAAAATAGTCAAACTCATAGAAACAGAGAGTATAATGGTAGTCAGCAGGGGTTGGGGGAAGGAGGTACAAAGGCTCAGTTATGCAATGAGGTACCATCTCACACCGCTCAGAGTGGCCAACATAAACAAATCAACAGACAAATGTTGGAGAGGATGCGGAGAAAAGGGAACCCTAGTACATTGTTGGTGGGAATGCAGACTGGTGAGGCCACTGTGGAAAACAATATGGAATTTCCTCAGAAAACTAAAAATGGAACTGCCCTTTGACCCAGCAATTCCGCTGCTGGGATTATACCCTAAGAACCTTGAAACACCAATCCAAAAGAACCTATGCACCCCAATGTTCATAGCAGCACAATTTACAATAGCCAAGTACTGGAAGCAACCTAAGTGTCCATCAGCAAGTGAGTGGATCCAAAAACCATGGTATATTTACACAATGGAATTCTACGCAGCAGAGAGAAAGAGGGAGCATACCCGTTGTGACAGCATGGATGAAACTGGAGAGCATTATGCTAAGTGAAATAAGCCAGGCGGTGAGGCACAAATACCATATGATCTCACCTTTAACTGGAACATAATCAACAGAAGAAAAAAGCAAACAATATAACCAGAGACATTGAAGTTAAGAACAATCTAATAATAGCCAGAGGAGAGTGGGGAGGGGACAGTGGGGAGAGGGCTTTTCATGAACTACTATAAAGGACACATGGACAGAATCAAGGGGGAGGGTGAGGCGGGGGAGGGGGGTGGGGATGGCTGGGGTAGGGTGGAGGGGTGGGGAGAAAATGCAGACAACTGTAATTGAACAACAATAAAAAAAATATATAAATAAATAAATAAATACTAACTGAAAAAAAGAATAACAGAGAGAGTAAATAAAATCTGTGGATATATCTAAAACATTAATTGAATAAAATAATAATGACAAAATTTTTAGAAAGGCTCAGTTATGCAAGATGAGTAAATTCTGTAGGTCTAATGTATAGCAGTATCACCACAGTTAACGATACTGAATCTGACCCAAGACAGGTTTTGCTGATATAAATGTCCAATGTACTTGTGAGGAGTGCCTTGACTTCAAGGTAAGAAATTCAGAATGCTTCCCAAGTTTGTTAATTAATAGCATCCCTAGACAAATATCTTCTTACTGCTGTGCCTGATTACTAAATCTCTCTGCTTCAAGGCAACAGATGGCTTAAATTCTCCCAGAATTAAAAAGGAAATAATCTAGAATTCCTTGTGATTCAAGGGACTAAATTTAATCAGGTTATCCTATTTTATAAGCTACAAATATCCTAGATAAAAAGAAAGATGATCAAAATGGCAATGAATGGTTGCTATCTTCTAATTGTGTGGGTGGTTTGCAATACCTTTATAGTACGATTGATGACATATTGCTACCATAAAATCTGCATGCACTAAACCCAACCAAAGACACTATCAGTCTTTCTTCACAAAATTTTTCTTATGACAGCACTCTTCCTCTCTAGGTTTAGAAAATAAAATAAATTTCAGGCTAGGTTTAGAAAATAATATAAATTGCAGGATCCCTTGAATAGTCTTTAAAATAACTCTGATTCAAAAATAAGACTGAGTGATAAAACCCTTTCCTCAAAATTTTATCTTAAAGTTCACTTGGTTCAGAGACCTTTTCTGGATTAACCCAGACTATGTCAGTCTTATGCACTAACAATATTTAAGTATCTGTCTAAGCATTATTTTAAAAACTGTTCTTTGCCCTGGCTCGTATGGCTCAGTGGATTGAGTGCTGGCCTGTGAACCAAAGTGTCACCAGTTCGATTCCCAGTCAGGGCACATGCCTGGGTTGCTGGCCAGGTCCCTAGTCCGGGGTGTGTGAGAGGCAACGACACACTGATATTTCCCTCCCTGTCTTTCTCTCCCTTCCCCTTTGTCTAAAAATAAATAAATAAAATCTTTAAAAAAAACTGTTCTTTACAACCCATTGTATGTGCAACCCATTGCATGTTGGCATGTTCTGTGGTTCCCCTCTAGACTAAATGACATCTAAAGGCAGGAATTCAAATGTCTGGCCCTGACTGGTGTGGCTCAATGGGTTGGGTGTCATCTTGCAAACTGAGGGGTCACCAGTTCGATTTCCAGTTGGGGTACATGCCCGGGTTGCAGGCAGGTCCCTAGTTGGGGGAGGGTGAGAGGCAACTGACTGATGTTTCTCTCATTCATTGATGTTTCTCTCCCTTTCTTTGTCCCTCCCTTCCCCTCTCTCTAAAAATAAATAAATAAAACCTTAAAAAAGAATTGTATAGTTATAATTAAAAATCTGCATCCATTACATTATAAAAAACACATTGCTCATCGATGTTCAACAAGTGCATAATTACTAACACTAGCTTAACATCTGCCTGTTGAATGGGACAAGCCATGACCAACATGGCCTTATAAAGGCGATCACTAGCTTGTTCTACATTGGTGTTTTCTACTATCGTTCTACTCACTTAAATTTTTGTCTATTACTATATAACTATAGTCAGGCAGGTTGCTTGCAAAAATAAGGCCTGTTGGGTTTTTTTTTTACACAATTACCCCTACAATCTATCGCATCTCTCCCATAATAGCATGAGTAAACTGTACATTTTGCAGATGTTCTAGCCTTTCCACTGCATTTTCCAAGACATTATCTCTAAGTAGGAATTAATTTTTAGTTTGAAAGCACATTTTAATATTCTTTATTATTCAGCAATATCATACCACTTTTACTTGTTTTATGACATAAAAACAGGGAATCAAAATGGAAAAAAAAAAGAAAAGAATGCCCAACCTCTTATACCAATTGCACACATTATTCTCCACCCCACCCGCACCCACCAATATCCACACACACAAACATAAAACCCTGACCTGCAACACAACTGTCTACCACATGATATTTTGGTAGAGGGAAGAGAAATAATATAGAAATAAAAGGAAGAGAGTATCTAGTATTTTGATAATGTGACAAGGTTTAAATAACAAAATTATTAAATATTCTGGTCACTTTAAATCAAGCAGTATGTGAAGCAATCATACTCATCCTGTCTTCCAGCCTCACCCCGCACCTGATCTACATGCCCCGAGAGTATGAGATGTCAAGAAGCTCAGAAATGGGGTAAAGGATGAGGTAGGGGTTAGGCACCACCTGCCGTCCACACAGTATAAAACTAGGAGCCACACATGCTTATCATACATGTTTTTTTCATAAAGGGGTATCGGTCATAATTCATTTTGTTTGTTAAATGGTCACCATTTCAAATGATCTAATCTCTTAAAGCTACAATGTTCATATTTGTTTGATCTCTAGTGAAATACAGATTTTGCCTTGTAATCGTGAAATTCATTCTGTTTTCCAGAAGGAAATATTTTTTTAAGTGGCTACTTGTTTTGAGTAGCTTTCTTGATTTTGCTAACCCTGTAAGACACTGGGGACGAGTTAGGACAATAAGCTCTCTAACAATTTGCACAGTGACACACATAACTTATGAGGTAATACTCTTATAACAATGGTTTTGGAGGACAAAAATCACCCCCCACTTGAAGGCTAACTCAATTGTATGCATTTTTTAATAGTTCTGCTTTCATAACTACTAAACAAATATATTTTAATGAAAAAGGAAAACCAAACAATTCAAATATGACTAAAGTAAGAAGAAAAAGAACCATGCAGTCTGGCTGAGAGTGAAAGAAAGAACTATGTTAAAAGTGTCTGATATACAATCCTTGGAAGTAAAAAAATAAAAAACAGTGATTTTACATTTGATAAAATTCTTTAGATGTGGTCATGCTGATATGCCTCTATCAAAATAGTCATGTCAAATAGCCACATCAAACTGTTCTGCTCTGAGAAGAAGCTATAGTGAAACACAGAAGGTAAGATGTAGCGAAGGAGACGTGCTCTCAAGATCTATATTGTTCTGATCAGTGTTGAGGGAGCGATCAAACAGATCTGATAAACAGCTGCATGATAATTGAGATCTCACTTTTTTTAATGCTCACCCGAGGACATGCTTATTGATTTTAGAGAGAGGGAAAAGGACGGAGAAAAACATTGATCAGTTGCCTCTTGCACACACCCCGACAGGGGACTGAACTCTCAACCCAGGCATGTGCCCTGACCAGAAAGTGAACCCGCAACCCTGTGTTTCATGGGACGATGCTCCAGCCAACTGAGCAATACTAGCCACGGAGAGATTTCACTTATTTTTAAAATCAATTTCTGCATCAGATTATAAGATGTTTCCAAATCATATTTCAAAAATGCTGAGTTATATGCACAAATATGAAATTATTCAATAATAATTTGATAGTTACTCATTGCCAGGTGCTGCTCATTATTCTTTTCATACACGGTATTATGTAGTTATCATAGCACCCCAGAGAAGTAGTTATTATCCAATTTTGTAGGTAAAAACGTTATGGGCTCCGAGAGGTTATAGAACTACAACGTCATATGGACTTAATGGGTTGTCATAGATGCTTAGCACTGACTCATTGGTGAAGAAATGGAAACTTATTTTGCTTCACTTTCTGAAATAGTTACTATTTTGAATAAGTAACACAGTTGTTTCTAGGTTTAATTTATTTTTTCTGTAATTCTGCAAACAAAAAGTGTCATTTGAATTGAAAGTGAAAACAATAAAAGGCCTTAAATGTTCATAAATGATTAGTAGAAAAAATAACAGGAATGCAATTATATTGCAAGACTTGTACACATGTAGAATGATACAACTGTTTTCCATAGTAATTGGCCTTTTTCTCCTGCAGAAATGTGTCAATATTAAATCACGATGAAATAATTGATTATATTATAACCTAAAGCCAAGAGTATATTATACCACTGAATATATTTAATTTAAGCCCTCTTTTTAAAGAGTAACTTGTACCAGACTATCGCTAAGTCCTCACACAGAGCAACAGATAGCTCAAATCTGAAGCAATATCATTTTTAGTTGTGGTATTTGGTTTATTTTATATATAAAGTTATAGAAAACAGAAATTTCACCTTTAAAAACCATAATTTTATGACTATTTAGATGCAAGTAACTTTACTTAACCTTATTTTATCTATGAAATAATACAGACTATTCCTAGCCATCATTCATTACTATACTTGATAAAATAGCATTAATGTAATAAACTCAATTCTGTAAATTCTGATATCACTCAGGCATTTAACTGATCCCAATGTCTTGGACAAAGCAAGTTAATAAACGAAAGCCTATTTTTACAATATGATCTCCATTATACACATTTATTCCAATGTATTTCTATTTAGCCATTATTATCAAACATATTCTTCACATTTATTTAAAAGCTATGTAATGTAGTAGTTAGAACCAGGCAGATGTACATTTGAATATTGGCTCTGCCACTAAGTAGTTGGTGTGACATTGAAGAAGCTACTTAACATTTCTGAAGTTGGGTTTCCTCCTCCACAAAAAGAGGAATAAAAATAATTATAGCACAATGTTGTTGCGAAGTTGTTGTTAAATATGTTTACATATGTGACAGTATTTGGCCCAGGGCAGGCACTCAGCACGTGGAAATATATTTCCTTTCTTAAAATATTAACATATGGGAATTTAGTGACATGTCTTTTTGATAAAACTTTAAAAATCAGCGTTTTCTGAAATGATTAAGAGTATACATGTAGTTGAAGGATGATTCCAATAAAATGAATGTTGGGTCATTAGGTTCATCTTGCTTTTCCACTGTTTAAAAAAAGATAGATAAAATAATAATTACACAAATCACTTGGGTGCTGTGATGAGAGAATGAGATTAAGGAAGGAGCTTTATTACTAGTCTATAAATGTGTCATAAAAGTACAAAGTCATTTTATTGCTTTTTCTATTTCAAGCAGCTGTTGTATTAGACATATGTCTTTCCTGCCATCCATGATATATGAGTATGTATTTTTAGTATTTCTAACCTGTTAACAGGTCAGGTAAGTAAAAGGCAGAATTTCCCAAGTCTAAACTCAAAGTTTTTAAGAGGTTAAGACACTCTTTTAAAGCCCACTTAAAAAGATAAGTCACTTAAGTCATGTATGTGTCTTTTTGTCTGACCTAGTGAATTACAGACAGCTTTAACTTCTGAGTCGCTTTTGGCAGTTGGTGAGTGTTTCTGCTCCTGGTCCACCTATTAACCAGTGTCCTGGCATAAAAGTGTTACTTATCTGAAGGAACTAGGTCAAAGCGGTCTTTAGTTTTTATTTCAATACAACACTTCAGCCCCCTCAGGGTCATTAGCAGTGTTAATGATGGCCTCTACAAATAGAAACAAATTTCTGAATCATTTGAGTATATCTCTGAAAAAGCCAGTCAAGATATTGTTACAAATAAATGCCAAACTGATTATTATTAAAGTACAGTAAATGATGGTTTAATTGCAGTGACTCATATCTAGATATTCCTTCTGAGTGAGATCGAAATATGCTCAACCTTAAATAAATGTGTGCCTCTGGCCATGCCAAGAAATTAACAAATGACCTTATCAGGTTGGGCTAAGAATAGATTAGTAAAGAGAAAACTCTAAACAAATATCCAATATAGGTCAAATCATTTTACACCTACCAAAAACAACATGCTTTTTAAAAATTACTATTTAAAACTTATTCTTAAATGTCTCTTTGGAAATCCAGTCCTAGAATTAAATTTTTAATTAAAAAATCCCTATAAAAATAATCTCTTTCTTGCAGCATCTGACCCAGTATATTTCTCATATGTCCAGTGTTCAAATTTCAAGAAAACCAGGGCGTAATACCTACAGATTCAAAATGACAGTTTGAGGTTTACCTTTCCAAGGCTTCAGATGCCAGAGTGCTTTAACTTCGCCCAGCTGTTCCAGTTGCTTGCACATGTCTTGAATTCGCCCTTCACGGCGACCTTGATGTGCCTGTCTAATGTACACCTGCACTCTCTTAAGTACGCAGGCTCCTCCCGCAGCCTACCTAGTAACTCAGTGGTATAGAATCAATACATCATAACAATCATCTGCCTCACTTTGGAAGACGGCAGTTAAACTTGACATCTGTAGTCATGATTCTTTACTTTACAACCAACAGAAAACTTTAAAGCATATCAAAAGATGTCATTCAAATACTATGGCTACTGGAGAAAAGTACAATACAGATTAAATTTTAAAAATGCAACACAAACAAATGCTATGGCTACAATTAAATAAACTCTATCATCAGCATATATGCCACTCCCAAAAGCATTGCTGTTTTGCCCCATCTTACACTCTGTGTGTGTGTGTGTGTGTGTGTGTGTGTGTGTGTGTGAATGAATGGTTCAACTGGCTATTTCTACACTTTTACTTCAATACATGCTAAGCCTTCAGAAATAATTATTCATATCAAGCTAATTTATGTGTAATGTGAGACTAGGAGATTATCACACTTATCTTACCATTTATTTGAAAATACTTTATTCCAGGAAGACTCCTTCTCTGTCACATTTAATTGCCTTTGAAGCTCCTGCCATTTGAATCTGTCTTCTGGAACATGCATTTCATCATTATTTTTTAGCCTTGTTACATCAATCACCACAACTGCTATAGAAGATTTCTGGGCTGTGAAGTGATAATTTGTTCCAGTGGTATTAATGAGGCAAGCAGTGGTCTTGAGGGAGGTGACAGCCCATTGCTTTACAGACAGCACCAGAATAAGGTGCTGGACTACACACGAGGCTTTAAGCATATACTCTAGAGCCTTTGGAGCATTTTATAACTTCCCTTATCAAACTTAACATAGAAGAGCTACCTCCAACACCTTATCTACAATGAGCTAGCATATCTAATCACCAAGGGGAGAGCATTAATAGTGTTGCTTAACTTACCTTGAGTTACAGACACCTGAGAGAAACTTTGCACTGTTCCCAACTTGAAGGCTCCCTGATGCCTTATAAACTCTGAATTGGTCTATTTCTGTTACCGTGCTTGTAAAGGCATATCCCCAGCCACAGAGGAGTCTAATTCCCTGAAGTGCGGCCAATGAAAACTTGTATTTCTGGGAATTAAGTCCCAGAACTAGGAATGCCGATCTTGTTGTTGTTGTTGTTATAATGCCGTGCCCATGAATACCGCTTCTAGGAAACAGTACATCTGGAAACAACAGATGGTACATGTGGAAAGGGGTTGGATGGAGTATTTTAATACCCACACATCTCTAATTCAGTTCTACAAGTCTGATTGCAATGTTTTCTCAGATTATAGAGTGTTTCAGAATTGGTAAGATAGGTCTCAGCCATGTTATTGTTACTATCCACAGCAGCAGATGAAAGCCTAATGACATAATATCACTGTCTATGAATTCTCAGTTGACCACATATATAGGCACAGGCACCACTCTTGACTTGTTTTTCAATAATGAACATGTCATTTCAATGTACTTCCGTATTCCTTTCCCATCAACCCTAGAGCACACATTTATCTTAGGATGAAACCATCCCAGAGTGCTGTTCTCCTTAATACAGGAAGGAAACATTTAAGCTCTTTCACACTCTGTCTAAACAGTTTATCTCCCTCCACCTTCAAAAGCTACCAGATCTATTATAGTATTGGAAGAATTTCACTTAATATGGTAAGAGAACAGCTTTGCTAGTGAAATACTTCCTTCTTGTGCTTTAAGAAGGCTGAATTAAATTGTTTGGGGGATATGTTGGCATTTTAAGAAACATATCATCTGAATGGTAGGAAAATAACTTTTAGAAGCTTAGAATTTCATATTCTGTAGTTTGTTAGTGCAACTTAGCTAGAATTAGGGTAGCACTGCACTATCTATCAAAAGAAAATGAACTCTCTCTCAGCTACAATATAAGAATGGGAAAACAACAGACGTTTGTTGAATACTGCAAACCAACCAATGCATCCTTTAAGGTGGGACAATGGTTAGGAAGCCCAGGCCCAAAAAAGAAGTGGCAGTCTAATGTAATTCATGTTCAGCACTTCATTCTCGTAGAGAAAAGGGAATGGGGAGTTCCTAATCTTCATATTCCCAATCACTTCAGGAACCCCCTAGCTCAGTGGGAAGCAGTCTCCTAGTCCTTCACCTTCCAACTCGTGCTCAATATGGACAAACAGAGTCAAAATCTGAGAGCAGTTTACATGGTCTCCCTGGACAGTACAATCTCCTTTGTGAAAGGCAGTTATGAGGGGACAGACAAAAGACTCCATATGCTGGTGTGTCTCCGTGAAGAGAGCACCAGCTTGAGAACCAAAGGGTCACTGGTTCGATCCCCAGTCAGGGCACATGCCTGGGTTGTGGGCCAGATCCCCAGTAGGGGGCGTGTGGAGGCAACCATACACTGATATTTCTCTCCCTCTCTTTCTCCTTCCCTTCCCCTCTGTCCAAAAATAAATAAAATAAAATCTTTTAAAAAAGAGCCCATATATTTTGATATCACAATGATACCCTAAACATATTCATGGCATCATTATAGTTTATGCCAAGGAGGGGAAAATACTCTAGTGGTGAATGAGCTAGTATTAACAAGTAGTCATAATATTGATTATAACAAACAGCATCCAACACCTCCACAAAAAGCTTGTTACTCTTCGTTCTCCCTCCCTCCTTCTTTCCTTTCCTCCCTTCTTTCCTTTCTTATTTCTTTCCTTCCTTTAGCAACAAAACAGATCAAAACTAAACAAAGTATGTGATTGATCTTTTACTTAGCTTTACATAATACTTTGCTAAAACATCTGTAAGGGGTGCTGCAAACATTTGCAACATTCTCCGGAGCTCAGAAAAGTCAGCACAGTGGCTGAAAGCAACCCTCTGAAGACAGACTGAGTTCAACTCCTAAGCAGTAGTAGTGTTACTTTGAGCCCTCACCCTTTCTTCATTGGTGAAATAGGGACAATGAAGGAAGGAGCCCCACTGGATTATTGTGAAGAGTCAATGAGTGTGCTGGAGACTGCTAAAGCACGCCCATACCTGTATTTCCTTCTCCTCTTCCTGGACACGGAGGTAGCCTGCACTTCTGAGCTGTTAGGTATGGGTATGTGATGAAGTACTTGCAAATGAAAAGTAGTCATGTACCACTTTCCCGGAAGGCGCTTAAAAACCTACTGAAATCCTCACTCTCTTTAAACATCTACTGACTAAATGAGAAGAGTCCTGGGACTTAGAGGAGACCAGAGCCACAAGATGGAAAGAGCCTGGGTCTTAAATAAGTACATGGAAAAAGAGCTCCTCTCACTGACCCTCCTGAAATTGTGACACGAATGACAAATAATTGTGTATTGTGATAAGTCACCAAAGTAGTTGACTAACACAATGAGATAATTCATTTAAAGTACCTCTCACAGTACCTGGTACACCCAAAAGAGTGCTCAATAAGAGTTAGTTATTATAAACATTATTGTGGTGATGTTGTTGGGGTTTCTTATGGATTAAATGTTTGTGACACCCTGAAATTCTTTCCTTGAATGAAGCCCCAATCCCCAATTTGGCTGTGTTTGGAGATGGGGCCTCTAAAGAAGTAATTAAGGTACTGAGGTCATAAGGGCAGGACTCTGATCAGATAGGACTGGTGCCCTTATAAGAAGACAAACCAGAAAGCTAACCCTCGCTCCACAGGTACAAAGAAGAGGTCAAGTGAGGGCACAGTGAGAAGACAGCCGCCTGCAAGCCAGGAAGAGAGTTCTTACCAGAAAGTGAATTGGCCTGAACCTTGATCTTGGATGTGTAGTATACGGAACTCTGAGGAAATAAACTTCTCTTGTTTAAGTCACCCAGCATATGGGATTTTGTCATGGCAGATTGAGCATACCCAAAGTCCTGCATGAGAATATCAGAAAAGTATATGCCATATTCTGTATCACTGAAGAGAAATTTAGGTAAGGTCCATCTATGCTGAATATTCAACAGGAAACTTGAGATCCTTGTCAAAGTTTATTGCTATCATGTACGCTAGCCCTTTGTCATTAGAAAAAAATTTCCATGATCAAGATTGAATGAAACTGAATCTTCTCTTCATCCCTGCTGCCTATCTACCCTGGTTCAGCAATTCTAAAATGCCAATAGATAAGAAAAACACACTAGGCTCACATGCTTACCACATATACTGTTTAGATTTTAAAACTATATGGTGCCACTACCTACAAACCAATGTTTCCCCTCGGATTTGTTAGCTTCTTGGCTAATAACCTATTGTCTTCTGTTCTGACTGAGTATCCAGTTTGTTAGGCCTCTGATTGGGGCTCCCCCATAAGCTTACAGAATCCTTCTCCACACTGCCTTCCAGGCGTTCACAAACACACACAATATACTTTAGGTAACAGTGACCTGACCTCTCACCTGAGACACCCTTCAGCACGCTGACATAGAAGCCTCTCCCCCCATCTTAATCATCCATTGTCAAGGTTGTAGCAGGCTCATCACCAAGTCCCAGATTTCTTACACCATCAAACCACATAACAAAGTGCTTTATATTCCCTTGTCTATTTCCACGTTTTCTTTCACCCTCTGAAATTGAATTTCCAGTGCCACAGTAACGAAACCAACAACCTCCCGAAAGGCAAGTGCAATAGCGTTTTAGCTTTCACTTTTCTTTACCTGAGTCTGAAGAAGCTCACACTGATGACCACATGCCAGGTTTACAAACACCTGCTCTGTCCCTGCATTTCTTCTAATACTAACATACTCCTCAACTCAATTGTATTTCATTCAAGGAAAGAATCGCATGACAATATTGCACATTAAAAAAAAATACCTCTAACTCTAAAGGCCAAATCATTCGACAATGAAATTATTTACTAGCATCGTATAACTCCTTATAGTTGAATAGAAATTTACATTTCATAGAGAATTTCTGATCTATCTCAGTAACCCCATGAATAAAAAGCACAGAAATTATAATCCCAACTTCATATATAAAGAAACTGAAGCTTGAAAGTATTTACTGTTCTGCCAAAGTCATCTAGCTAATAAGTGGCAAAGCCAAGAGAAATGTTTCTCGCTGCCTTATAAACCTACGCCTTTAAATAAACAGCCTGACTGTCTTTACAAAAGCACAACTAAAACTTTAAAAATATACTTCCCAAGGCAGTTTGAATATGTTTTTAAAAATCGTAACAGACATTCTTTAAATTCACTTGTTCATTTCATCACCATTTTAATCCCTGTTTTTTCCTAAAATATTACATAACTGCACAAACCAAATAAAAACTGAAATCAAAGAGCAAAATACTTGTAAATTGTAGTGTTATCAGTGACAAGGTTCAGTATCTTAATTAATGATATAAAAACGGTGACAAATTTGGCATAATTACTTAAAAATTAATTACCTTAGATACCATCAAGTGTTAACCTAAAGACTAGTGTCCTTACGTGGTAGTATTTTATAATTATAGAAAAATAAAAGTAAAACATGTATACTATAAAAGGTTTGCTTTAATCACAGTTAATGAAAAGTACGTTTCTAAAATAAGAATTTCAAATTCAACTTTTAGGTCCGGGTGAATTTACATTCATTTGCTTATGGTCATTCACCCCCCCATGACACAAACGTATATTGAGCTCCCATTATGAACTAGTCATTGTCCACTGGACAATTGTTCACATTATTTCACTGGAAATAAAACAAAGCCCTTGCCCTAATGGAGCTCTCATTCTAAAGCAGGCAGGGCAGACACACAGTAAATAAATAAGCAAGTAAACTATAAAGTATGTCAGAATGCAGAAGGTGCTGTGGAGAAAAACAAGGCAACACCAGGGGGCTAGGGAGCGCTAGCAGAGTTAAGGCCCCACTAATAAGATAACATTTTAGCAGAGATAGGCAGAAAGTTAAGTTTCAAACAGCAAAACACATAGGAATAATTATTTGATTAATTCGCTCCATTTCAGTTAACTTCCTACTGGAATTTCTTCAAAATGGCATTATGTAAAGGAACAATAGTCTTGTTTCACTTTTATTAAATCCTAAACTGCTGTGCTTAACACAAAGGGTTTCTTTCCTCATAGGCTGTTTTAATATTTCATGGGCTCACATTTGCATGTACTCTGTACTCTCCTTTCTCTAAGATGACAGCTTTACTGATGCACTGGTCTAAACATGCATTTATAGATTGCCTGCACAATTATATTAAGGAGCTCCTGACACCTTGTGAACAAAGAGAATTCTGCTTTGGTTGAGGTATCAGCTGCCCACCAGGTCAAAAGTTCAAATCTCAGAGTGTGGGAAATGGCTACCCAGAACTTTAAAGTCCTACCTGGCCAAAAAACAGTTAAATCTTCAACAGGTATTGTCCTATAGTTTTGTATGATGAACTTCAATACTCATGAAAGTAACTCAAGCATGGAAGCAGGGATCTCTCAGATGGAAGGCATCTGGCTGGTTCCCCTTGGAGAATGGGGTAGAGACTGAGAATGAATTAGTACAAACAGTGATCAATTACTAGAGGAACAAGTAAAAAGGATCCTATTTATTCTCATTTGTATATTAGAATGAAGGTCAAACCAACGAGCACAGGGAAGATGAATTCATGAGGCTAATTTAGCTCCATCTGGCTTATAAAAAAGTTAACTTTCCCATACAGCTACAGATTTTAGAGTCATTCCTCTTCCAGGGGCTGCGCATAGTCAGGTACTTTGTTGGGTGCTGTTGTGTTGAATATCCATAAGAAGTGACCTCAAAGTTCATAAAATGATTTAAAATTGAGGTAAAGCGACGCAATATACTACTTTCACACAGCTTTTCCACAATTTGAGTGATTTTTGGCACACAGAAAATCCATGGTTTTGGAAGGTCGAGAGATTTAATTTTTTTATTAATTAAAACTTAATGACCATTCTTTGTATGCCACGGGTCATGGAACAGATTTGATTCAGTCATTGAGACAGATAAACATGTTGGGTTGACCATTATTTTTTGCTGCGTATGAATGGCCTTAGAACTAGTTTATAAACTCCTTTGAGTTAGGGGCCAGACTGATTATATGAATTTTATGCAGTGGTCTTACACGTGTAGGTTAATGAAGGTTGGTAGATTAATCTCATTGATTGATCATGAGGGGGAGCAGAGTCTGCCACCCCAAAATACACCTTTTGGGGATATTGATTATTTTCAATGAGTTATTTTCAAGAAAGAAAAAACTGAAAAAGAACCTTTGACCCTCCTTACATGCCCAAAGGAATGCAGATAGAAAAACCTGCATGGGGAAGGGAACCTTGGCATATTCACCTTAGCACATATGAACTAAGTGTGTCAGACGGGAGGATCCAACAATGTCTGTCTGTAAGATTCCCCTCTGGGTCCCATTGTTTTGGGTGATTCAGTAAGAAACTGTTCACCACAGGTTTGCTCTTTCTCCTCTACCTGTGAATTGCCTGCTTTCCCCTTGAAATCCCAGACCCCGGCCTCGCTCTCCTGAGGAATATAAACCTCAATGGCCCAATGTGTCCTTGGGCCTCCTGTTCTTATGGAATCCCTGTATGTACATATGCATCATAAATGTGGTCATTTTATCCTGTTAATCAATCTCATGTTGGTTCCTTAGTTCAGCCAGAAAAACTTAGAAAGGTAAGAGAATTATTTTTCCCCACCCATAATCACATGGATTTTTTTTTTCTCTATAATCTAGAGCTCTTAGAAGTTCAGAAATAAAAAGTAGTTGTAGGACAGGACAAACTCAATATGGCACCTGTGATGATTGCTAGCCGGTGGCCTTCTAGTGACCATACCTCTTAGTATAAAGTTCTAATCATTTTTAGATTTCCCCTCCTGTTTTTCCTTTCACCTACCTCTTCCTCTTCTACTTGTACATAATGACTTTCCCTGGCTCCTCTTACCAATACTTGGAGGCTTCATACTGTTGTGAAAAGAGCAAGAGCTTTGCTGTCTGACACATTTAGGCAGTAATGGTGATAATGAAGATGATGATGACTACGAACAGATACAGTTACTGAGCACTCACTAAAAGCATAGAGTGTTAAGTAATACACATTACATCATCAAATATCCACAAAACTCCTTTGACTATAGGTACTACTAGTAGGCCTGTTTTATACATGGGTAAGCCAAGGCACAGGAAGCTCAAGTATCTGTGTATAAAAATAAAAAAAATAAAAAATAAAAAAATAATTAAAAAAAAACACACACAAATAAAAATCTTGATATGTTAAAAAAAAAAAAAAAAAAAAAAAAAAGATCATAGTGCCAGAAAGGAGGGGAAGCCAGAATTCAAACTCGGCTCCCTCTACTTCCAGAGCCTTCATTGTGAAGCATAATACTTAAACAAGTTACTGAATCTCTTCGAGTCTCGGTTTACTCAACTGTAAAACAAGGATCATCATATATACCTACTCGATGTTATTATGAAGATACAATGCATGAGTAGTGGGTGACTTTCTCTCCAATTTCTCCCTCTTCCTTTCTTAGGAACCTAAGAGACTATTCAATTCTTCAGGTATCACTGAGAACTTATTTTTGCCAAACTCAAGTAAAGCCCTAATTTGTGTGAACTGATTGCCCCAGAGTTCTTTAGAACAGTCTCCTCAACCATCTCTCCCCTGGCTCAGTGCTCCAACATCAAAATCATCCTTAATACATAAACACTGGCATAATGCCAACAAGAGTAATTACCAGCTTGTTAAGTATCCTTTAAAGTCTTTGCCTCCTCCCCTCTCACTCAGCCATGGCCTTATGTTTGCCTTTATTCCATAAAGGAATAAAGTACCCCTTTATCAAATCACAGCTGACACTAAGCAGAAACAGTATCATTATCCCAGTTGAAATCACTGTAGTGGCCAATGAGCATCAAACTAAATGATGACTACAGGTCCAAGAGAAAGTCCTGCAGCTAAAGGGATGATTACTTTTCCTCAAAAAAAAGTTAAAAATAAAAATTGAAAAAAATTGAAAAACAGGGACCAAGTTGGTATTTATCACTGAATAGATTCACTGATCACCTGGAATATACTACAATCTAAAATTCCTTTCTAGGGTATCTGCCACCTTCAGGGACTAAGCAATTATGGGGGGAGGGGAGAGGGTGAGAAGGCTCTATTCAGATGCCAATTGGTTTCTCAGTTGTAAATGTTAAAAGCTGCTTTGATGAACCTCAGCCTGTATTATGTATTTCACTGCCAAGAAAAAGGAAATCATAAGAAAAAGTCCACATACACTGAAACCCTAAGACACTAGCTATCATCTGACCTTCAAAAGAATGTTAGTTCATATTAATGTGGTCTCAAAAGTAAAATTAGAAGAGCTTACTCCAGGACCCCGATCTGTATTGCAATAGCTAGCATCTGTAGCAGCTTGCCTCACCTAAGGAAGCAGCACAAACCCATATTCCTAATCCAAATACATTAAAAAAGGTTGTCTAAAATCAGGGCAGGGGAAGAAATATAGATTCCCACCATGGCTGTATTAAGTGGATGTGTCCATCTGTTTTGAACCTGGGCCAAAATGCACCCGTTTCTTCTTGCCTAACATGAATCCTGACCAACTTGCCTGTATGTGGAACTCCACTCCTTGCCTGTACCCTCTTGCTGTACTTGATCTATGGACACAGTTCTCTAATCTACAAAAATTAGCCAGGCTCCCAATTGTGTCCCTACCATGGCTGAACTTCTCATATCTCTTCCCAGCTCCCCCAAAACTCCCGATTGTGACACAAGTCCCCTGGTTTTGTCTGACACCCTGACCCTAAATTTCCATGCCAAGATCATGCATCATCTTGCTCTTCTGCACAGTGACCCACAAAACCTGGCACTTACTCTTAAACTTGAACACTCAGAGGGCAGAAAATGTGTCTCTGTAATTCTCTCGGCGTAGCACACATGCAGTTAAGTACTTTCTGATTATGATAACTGAATGGGCTCAAAAGTTCTCATAATGGAAACAAATTAAGTCTCTTCACAGTGAAATTTATGAAGGCCTAGCAGATTAATACTACCTCAGAGTAGTAGATGAAAATGCCTTTTCACCACTAGTAGAAATGAATCACACTCAACTAACAGGGCGATCTCTTTAAGACCAGGTAGAAGAAAGTGCATGGGAGACAAGAAGCAGGCAAGGCTCATTACAGCAAAAGCCACACAGAAACCTGCAGAATCCCAACAAGAATCTTGCTAACACCCACTGCCATCGATGTGCTTTATCTACATTCACTTCAGATAGTACAATTCCTTTCGAAAGATCAGTAGAAAATAAGGCCTTGGGTGGGTTTTTTATGAACATGGTTGCAAAGTACTTTTTACCATTAAAAAGTTGCTTGGTTTCCTCCTTAATAAAACATTTTTCAAAGTCTAAATTATATAATACTCAGAATAAAAAGATCATTATACATTTGTGATCTGTGTTTTTAGCTCCCTGGGATGTGCCCATTTCTAACACAGGCTTATAATGTAAAGTGACTTCCACATCGTTGGCTCTTAAATGTTTTGCAACAATGAAAGAAATTGGCTAGGGCATTTAAAAATTGAAGTTCTCCTTAAAATGGTAATTGGTTACATGCAGAATATTAGATTAAAATGACATCTATCAAACACTGGAGCTAATTATCTTTATCCCCCCACTGAATATGCTTCACTTTTACCAACACCAAAAATTAGATAATGCAAGTGTTTCTATAAGCTTAGCTTTGCATTAGTAAGAATGACGCTATACAACAGAAACCAAAGAAAATTGTGGAATGAAGTTATTAACATTGCAAAAGATACTGATGACCTTTTACCTTGGTACTTTTCAAGGATACTCAAGCGATTGCTGATAGGCTTTCACTCACAGATGTGTAGTAGCACATGTACGTGATCTGTGGGAGAATTCAACTTTATGGAATTCCTATATTCTTTCCCATAAAAGTGTTTCATAAAAACGTCAAACTAAATGCAATTTAATGTTTATGTCTCCATAAATCTTATCTTATAAATCAGATTACAAATCTAAAACAAAATTCTTTCCAGACCATGTGTCCCCATCTTTGCCTTAGAATATATGAGAATTGTAGGGCTAGGTAAACAGGCATGAATTTGGGTATGATGAGATTTTCATGATTTGAGATAACAGGACAAGGGAGAATTCAACTGGGGCTCATTTAGATTTTTGTGGTTATTCTTTGGATCTTGGGATGGGAAGGCAAGCTGCTAAAAAATCTAAGTTTGAAAAACAAGACTCTTTAGTAATGGCAGCCTCCATTCAACTGGTGGACCTAAACTCTGGATGGTAGAAAACATTTTCTGGGCCTGATGGGATAAGAAAGGCTTCTGAGGGAGGCGATCAAGTGAAATACTGAGCAGGGGAAGGGAGAAATTACCAAAATTCAGTAAGTTTAAAAACCATTCCTAGGATCATTGTTTTTAATATTTCTTGAATACTTACTACATACTCTGTTATCTTAACATATGCTTTCATTTGCATCATCTCCTTTAATTCTTACAACGGCTCTATGAGGTTGGCTCTATTATTTGATCTACTTCATAGAAGAGGAAACTGAAGTTCAGACAGATTAAGTAACTTGTCACAGGTCACAGAGGTGACAAGTGGAAAAGGCAAGGTTCAAACCCAGGACTATCTAATTCTAAAACCCAAACTTAGCAATATGTCAAAAATCACTAGGAAACAAATCAGTTGAGTCTAGAAATATATCCAAATCAGAAGCTGTGCTTTTTTTTCAGAGTCTTATTTTTAATAGCCCGGGATTCTCAAAGTGTTAGGAAAGTATAATACTGTATAGAAAAGAAACATGGGCCCTGGAGTCAGGCAGACCTGAATCCATAATTCAGTGCTTGAAAAAAGGTAGTTCTATGACTGAGGGCTAGTTATTTGACTTGGCCAAGACACACTTCCTTAATTTATAAAAGGAGTGATAATGATACCTGAACCTTGCCAGATCATTCAGAGAATTAAATGAGATTATATATGTAAAGTGCCTACCAGTTCCTGGCACCTAATATGTACTCACTAAGTAGTCTAAGTGCTATTGATTATTATTGTGTATGGAGCCATAGTAGCCTACAAAGAACTCTCAAGTGGTGCCTGGCATGGTTCAATATGCAGGTCACACAAAACTGTGGGTTTTAAAAGTGTCATTTTGGCCACTTTAAAAAGCAATAAAAACATTTTAAAATGAGGTTTAGTAAATAATAGCTCTTTACCCAAGCAATAGCACAATACTTTCTCTTTTTTTAGTGTGCAGTGCTAAGAGTGGAAACAGTAAAATAAATGGTGTCTTTTGCCTCCAAGTGGTCTCCAATATAAAGTCTGAAAATGAGACAGAGAGAGACAGAGAGAGAGAGAGAAGAGAGACAGAGACAGAGAGAATGAATAAGCCAAAGGAACATCTTATTTCATTCCTTAAGTTTTCAGACATTTCATTTTTTAGGTTTTAAGAACCCTGATAACTATCAAATGAAAAACGAAAGGTCCTTTCCTTCTAAGATCATGTCATCCAGGCCCCTGGCTCCAGGCACACTTCCTTGAGAATCAGGCTGAACAGATGGCCATCGATTCCCCAGCCTTCTTCAGTAATTTGTAAAAGCTTGGCAAGCTTCTATGTCAGAGAGCGCTCCCTCATTACGTAGGCCTCTAGAAGAGCTACTCCACACCTTCCATAGATTTTTTTATGCCTTATTTCTTTATTTTTATCCTCACCCCAGGACAGGATGTGCTTATTGACTTCAGAGAGAGAGAGAGACTGAGAGAGAGAGAGAGAGAGAGAGAGAGAGAGAGAGAGAAACATCCATCAGTTGCCTCCGGCACGAACCATGACTGGGGATAGGAACTGCAACCTTCTGATGTACAGGACGACGCTCCAACCAACTGCGCCACCCGGATAGGGTGCCACATTTATTTTTGAAAAGAGATTTTCTAAAGAAAGGTTATTAAGGTATATTTAATTAAAGCTTTTACCTTTCACTGTCACAAAAACATATGACTCTTGATTAATAACTCAAATAGATTTCTTCATACAGAAGGCCTGTTATTTTGAATTACCTACAGTACCTTATTTGTATCTGTCTCTGTGTAAAGTCCAAAAACTTAAACGGTTTTTTCCATGGCTACCCCCCCCCACCCATAGGTATCTCCTGAAGTGATGCATCGAGATGAAAAGTAAAATATCCCTAAAGTTTAATAAACACCATGAGGACATGTGCCTTAAAAATCAATAATTACATAAATTTACCAATTTTTATTCCATTAAATTTATTCTTTCCCATTAACTTCAGCAAAACCACTAATATGTGATTTTCACATAAATTGGGTTCTGTTCACAGTGATCATCAAAGGATTAAAGATGTAATTGTATTCAAGATATACAAAATTTACATGTTTTCACAAAAAGATGAATTAAACAAAAATTCTGCCCCTGATAAAAAGAAATGGTACAATTGACACACTCCAGGCAGAGAACATGGGCTCAAAAGATTATTTGTTTATTCGTTTTGCAGGAGCAGAGACGGATTTTCAGTGGATGAGTATTTTTCCCAAGGGCAGGTATTTGTAAACTACATGTTATGATTTGGGAAGCAACGCTAGAGGGAGAAAGAAGGTAAAATGAATTGAATAGAAGATGGTTCGCTTCAGCACATAAATCTCCAATCTCTACTCTGTATGACTAACCTCCTTGTCCCATTACCTTGGCCTCTCGCTTATCTTAGAATTCATTTTCACTTGTTTAAAAATATTAAGCATGAACATGCATCAATACGGCTGGTGGATGACTCTCACAATCATAATCTTGAAAGAGTGCAAAGTATGATTCCATTTATATAAAGTAAAAATGGGCAAAACTAATGTATACGGTTAGTGGACAAAATGGTACTTAACCTTGAAAGGATGGTGACTGGAAGCAGGCATGAGGGGAGCTTCCAGGGTATTGGAGATATTCAGTTTCTTGATCCATATGTTGACTTCATGGGTGTGTTCAGTGTATGAAAAATCATCATCCTGTACACTTATGTATATTAAATTTTGATAAATATTATTTTTAAAAGCTAAGTATGGGGACTTTCCATGCAGTATGATTTGCCCAAATGCCTCATTCCTTTCCCCATGGATAACACTAACACTAACCAAGTGAACACAGACACAGCCAGTGTGCCAATAGATTTCTCTGTGTTCTAAAGTAAAACAAAGGTTTCTATGCCTCCTTTGTAATCATGGATGAGAGTGTGCTTTGGCTTTCTTCATTTATCTATCGATCAAATACTCTTTGAGCACCTTTCATAAGCTGGGCACTGTATGATGCCCTGGGAATCGCAATAGTGACTGACTTATACAAGGTATATAGTCTTTGTCCTCTCAGAGCTTACAGCCTGATGGGAAAGGTGGTCAGTAAAGCATAAAACAATGATATATAATAACTGAAGATTGTGATAAAATGTAATAAAAGAAGTATAAAGTGAGATAATGGGAGAGGATGAGGAGGTCTGATTTAGTTAGGCTGGTTGGGGAGGGCCTCCCTGAAGTGAGAAGTCATCATCCATGAAGTTTTAGGGGAATCATCATATGTAAAGGACCTGGGGTAGAAAAGCCTAACTAAGCAACCACAGAGTGGTTAGCTCTTCCACTGCTACTACTAAACCTGCTGACACTGTGGGGAAGAAAAGAGGTGATACCAAAAAACAAACCATTTCCAGGAAAAACTCACAAACATGAAAGAGATTGGCTGCCAAATTTGAAGACTGGTTGATTTTGACCATAATTGTTACTTCTTTAGTTAAGTGTTCAGAAGAAAAGATGGCTGAGGACTACCACGGAAAACATTTTAGAATTTTTAGAAAATTAAAGAGTTGCAAGCTCACCAAATGATACACCAAGAATAGACTCAGGCTTGCTAGAATTCTCTTAACCAAGTCCTTATATATCATGACTCTTAATATACACTCAAATCATAACTTGTGGAGCCAAAGTCTGCTATAATATCATTAGCCTACAGTACAAGCATTAGTCAGCCTCACACTGCAAATCAGTCTCCCCAAAACACACACACACACACACACACACACACACACACAAGCACTATAAAAGGGCTGTGCTAAGACTTCTGGCCAAGATGGAGGCGTAGGTAGATATGCTGTGCCTCCTCGAACAACCAAAAGAAGGACAACAACAAATTGAAAAACAAAAAATAACCAGAACTGCCAGAAAATGGAACTGTATGGAAGCCCAACAATCAAGGATTAAAAGAAGAAACATTCACCCAGAATGGTAGGAGGGGCAGAGATAGGCAGCCAGGGTGAAGAGGACTCGTGGCAAGGCAGCAGCTGATGGACCAGGCAGTCCCACATTTCCATGTGGAAAAACCGGGAAAAACAACTGGGGAGGAGACAGACCTTGCAACCCAGGGTTCCAGTGGGGTAAAATAAAGCCTCAAAACCTCTGACTGTTAAAACCTATGGGGGTTGTGGAGGCAGGAGAAACTCCCAGCCCTACAGGAGAGTTCTTTGGAGAGACCCACAGGGTCTTAGAATATAAACAAACACACCCACCCCAGAATCAGCACCAGAAGGGCCCAATTTGCTTGTGGGTAGCAGGGAAAGTGACAGAAAGCCAGCCTAGAGCCAAGCAACTGGCATTGTTCCCTCTCAGACCCCTCCCCCACAGGCAACACCACAACGCAGTGACATGGGTTGCCCCACCCTGGTGAATACCTAAGGCTCCGTCCCTTACTATGTAACGGAGACAAAAAAAATATGATCCAAATGAAAGAATAGATCAAAGCTCCCAAAATAGAACTAAACGATTAAGTTCATACTCAACCTATCGGATGCAGAGTTCAAAACACTGGTAATCAGGATGCTCACAGAAATGGTTGAATATGATCACAAAACAGAGGAAAAAGTGAAGGCTAAGAAAGGTGAAATAATGGAAAATGTACAGGGAACCAACAGTGACAGGAAGGAAACCAGGACTCAAGTCAATGGTTTGGAACAGAAGGAAGAAATAAACATTCAACTGGAACAGAATGAAGAAACAAGAATTTTAAAAATGAGGAGAGGCTAAGGAACCTCCAGGACAACTTTAAACGTAACAAAATCTGAATCATAGGGGTGCCAGAAGGAGAAGAGGAAGGGCAAGAAATGGAAAAACTTATTTGAAAAAATAACGAAGGAGAATTTTCCCAATGTGGCAAAGGAAATAGACTTCCAGGAAGTCCAGGAAGCTCAGAGAGTCCCAAAGAGGTTGGACCCAAGGAAACATAAACCAAGGCACATAATACATACATTACTCACGATTAAAAAGGAGAGAATCTTAAAAGCAGCGAGAGAGAGGAGACAGTCACAAAGGAGTTCCCATAAGACTATGAGCTGATTTCTCCAAAGAAACCTTACAGACAAGAAGGGGCTGGAAAGAAGTATTCAAAGTCATGAAAGGTAAGGACCTACATCCAAGATGACTCTATCCAGCAAAGCTATCATTCACAATGGAAGGGCAGATAAAGTGCTTCCCAGATAAGGTCAAGTTAAAGGAGTTCATCATCACCAAGCCCTTATATGAAATGTTAAAGGGACTTATCTAAGAAAAACAAGATGATAAAAAATATGAACAGTAAAATGACAAGAAACTCACAACTATCAACAAACTGAACCTTAGGAAAAAAAAAAAAAGCAAACAACTAGAAGAGGAACAGAATCACAGAAATGGAGATCACATAGAGGGTTGTCTATCAGCGGGGAGGGGCAGGGGGAGAATGGGGGGAAAGGTACAGGGAATAAGTAGCATAATTGGTAGGTACAAAATAGACAGGGGGAGGTTAAGAATAGTGTGGGAGGAGAACCAAGATGGCGGCGTAGGTAGACACACTGCGCCTCCTCGCACAACCAGAACTGACAGAGAATCGAACAGCAAGGGGGACCAACACCAAGGAAACAGAAAATAATCATTCATCCAGACTGGTAGGAGGGGCGGAGACGGGCACCGGGGTGGAGAGGACTCGCGTGGCTGTGGAGGGACTGAGACTGGCGGAGTGTGGGACAAATGGCGCAGGCAGTCCGAGCACTAGCAGACCCTGCGGCCCCACATCTGCACAGATAAACCCAGCGGGCCGGACTCAGAGTGGTGGAGAGTGGGGCAGGCAGAGCGGCGGGTAGCACATTGGGGCACCACATTCGCCCACAGATAAACCGGACGAACGGCGGGCAGCGAAGCAGACCGCTGCGCAACCCAGGGCTCCAGCTCGGGGAAATAAAGCCTCAAACCTCTGATTGAAAACGCCCGTGGGGGTTGGGGCGGCAACAGGAGAGACTCCCAGCCTCACAGGAGAGGTTGTTGGAGAGACCCACAGGGGCCTAGAGTGTGCACAGGCCCACTTACTCGGGAACCAGCACCAGAGGGGCCCAGTTTGATTGTGGGTAGCGGAGCAAAGATTGAAATCCAGAGGAGAGTGAGGCGGGCGCCATTGCTCCCTCTCGGCCCCTCCCCCACGTACAGCGTCACAGTGCAGCCACCAGCATTACCCCGCCCCGGTGAACACCTAAGGCTCCGCCCCTTAAAGTAACAGACGCGCCAAGACAAACAAACAAAAAAAATGGCCCAAATGACAGAACACTTCAAAGCTCCAGAAAAAATACAACTAAGCGACGAAGAGATAGCCAACCTATCGGATGCACAGTTCAAAGCACTGGTTATCAATATGCTCACAGACTTGGTTGAATCTATTCAAAAAACAGATGAAAAAATGAAGCCTATGCTAACAGAAACAAAGGAAAATGTACAGGGAACCAATAGTGATGAGAAGGAAACTGGGACTCAAATCAATGGTATGGACCAGAAGGAAGAAACAAACATCCAACCAGAAAAGAATGAAGAAACAAGAACTTGGAAAAATGAGGAGAGGCTCAGGAACCTCCAGGACACCTTGAAACGTTCCAACATCCGAATTATAGGGGTGCCAGAAGGAGAAGAGGAAGAACAAAAAATTGAAAACTTATTTGAACAAATAATGGAGAACTTCCCCGATCTGGCAAAGGAAATAGACTTCCGGGAAGTCCAGGAAGCTCAGAGAGTCCCAAAGAAGCTGGACCCAAGGAGGAACACAACAAGGCACATCATAATTACATTACCCAAGATTAAACGCAAGGACCTACGTCCAAGATTACTGTATCCAGCAAAGCTATCATTTAGAATGGAAGGGAGGATAAAGTGCTTCTCAGATAAGGTCAAGTTGAAGAGGCTCATCATCACCAAGCCCTTATTATATGAAATGTTACAGGGAGTTACCTAAGAAAAAGATCAAAAATAGGAACAGTAAAAATGACACCAAACTCACAGTTATTAACGACCACACATAAAACAAAAACGAGAGCAAACTAGGCAAACAACTAGAACATGAGGGTTGTCAATAAGGGAGTGGGAGGGGAAGAGGGGGGTAAAGGTACAGAGAATAAGTAGCATAGATGATAGGTGGAAAATAGACAGGGGGAGGGTAAAAATAGTGTAGGAAATGTAGAAGCCAAAGAACTTATAAGTATGACCCATGGACATGAACTATGGGGGGGGAATGTGGGAGGGAGGGGGGTGGGCAGGATGGAGTGGAGTGGGGGGGGAAATGGGACAACTGTAATAGCATAATCAATAAATATATTTAAAAAAAAAAGAATTCAATAAAATAAAAAATAAAAAATAAAAAATAAAAAGAATAGTGTGGGAAATGGAGAAGCCAAAGAAGTTATATGTACGACCCATGGACATGAACTAAGTGGGGGAGGGGGATGATGGCGGGAGGAGGGGTGCAGGGCAGAGGTAGTAAAGGGGAGAAAAAATGGGACAACTGTAATAGCATCATCAATAAAATATATTAAAAAACTAAATTAAATTACAGTTTAAAAGGGGCTGCACTAGTTTCAGGATGTTCTTTCAGGTGATTTTATAATGTATTACCAGGCCTTAAATAGCAGCAGCATCATAAGTACTTCTCTTTCAAGTATGGATGAATCTGCTAGAAATGAAGAACACTAATTTACAGAAACATGTTCCCTACTATTTGCACAAGTAAGTCAACCTCAGGCAACGTGGACTACTGTCATGTTTCTCACCCACGTCTAAAGCAACTGTGCCACACGTAAAGGCTTTTCATGTTCATTCTCATTTAAAGAGCTGTTTCATAAGGATTGACTCCATGCAAAAGCAAATATCCAATTTTTCCACTTATTCTCCTACAAAGGTTTCTGAGCCTTTGCTATACTCTGGGATGCCCAAGGTCTGATTGTGCTAACATGTCTCCCACGATAAGTCCTAATTTGACCTCCTTTAAAGATAAAAGTCCTGGACTTCTGGTCAAGATGGCAGCGTAAACAGACATGGCTTACCTTGTCACACAACCACATCGAAATTAAAACTAAAAGAGAGAACAGCCATCACGCAGAACCATCAGAAATCGAGTTGAATGGAGTCTGACAAGTATGGAATTAAAGAAACCACATCCATCCACACTGGTAGGAGAGGTGCAGATGTGGAACGGGCTGGGCTGGTCCCTCACCCATGTGTGGTGGAGAAAAATTCAGGGCGAATATCTCAGGAGCAAGGACTCCCAACTGCACACCAGGCCCCCCAGCCCAGGGTTCCAGCGCCAAGAAGATAAGTTCCCACAACTTCTAGCTGCAAAAACTGGTGGGGACTAAGTCAGTGGAAGAAACTTCTGGATCCAGAAGCAGTTCCTCTTAAAACCCACACATGGATTCACCTACTCAGACTCACTCCCTCTGAGCTCCACCACTGGGATAGCAGCTGGAAAGGCCCCAGTGGCATAAAGGAAGTAACTGAAGTGTCTGGCATCGAGGTGAGCAGAGGCCATTGTCCCTTTTCTAAATCCTCACCCCCGACAGAGCCACAAAGCCAGCAAGCTTGTGCCATATCTGAGATTCCATCAACCTGGCTAACACTGTTTGACCAGCCCTGGAGATCCCCAGAGACTCGACCCCACCCAATTTATGAGCCCACCCAAGCTGCTTTTCCATATGAATGACTAGTCTTGGCTCATACTGCACAACTTCCTAAATCCTCTCAAACAAGCAACAGCTGGCCTCATTGAGCCCCGGCCCCACACTAGCAGCAGCCAGCCTAGATTCACAGCTTGGCTTCACCTGGGCATCTCCAAGCCCAGCACAATTAGCAGCCATCTCAGATTGCTTTATAGCCCGTGCAGGGTGGCCCTGGACAAAACACAGGTGGGGGCTGACCTTGGCCTGCACCACGGGGGAAACTCCAGGGCCAGCACACCTAATGAACAGCTACAGACCACATCGGAGCACCACCACCCTGCCCCTTCACAGCTGATCCTCAATGGAGGGTGGAGGTTGGTGGTCAGTGGTCACAGCCAGTCCTTGCAGCTGACTGGCCTGGGTAAGTCCCTCCCATTGACCTGCCAACAGCAACCAAGGCTCAACTGCAAGAGGAGGGTATACTCAGCCCACATGTAGAGTGCACCTCAACTACCCAGCTTGGGTGATGGGGAGGCTGTGCCACTGGATCCTACAGGACACCTACTACATTAGGCCACACTACACAGAGTCAAAGCAGCTCTACCTAATGCATAGAAACAAGCACAGGAAGGCTGCCAAAACAAGAAGACAAAGAAACATGGCCCAAATGAAAGAACAGATCAAATCTCCAGAAAAAGGGCTAAACAAAATGGAGATAAGCAATCTATCAGAAGTAGAGTTCCAAACACTGGTTATAAGGATGCTCAAGGAACTTAGTAGGGACCTCAGCAGCATACAAAGGATCCAGTCAGGAACAAAGGATACACTAATTGAAATAAAGAACCATTTACAAGGAAACAACAGTAGAGTGGATGAGCCACAAATCAAATCAATGATTTGGAGCATAAGGAAGCAAAAAAAAACAAAAACAAAAACAAAACACCCACCAATTGGAGCAACAGGAAGAGAAAAGAATTTTAAAAAATGAGGATAGTATAAGCAGCTCCTAGAACAACCTCAAGCATTGCAACATTCACATCATAGAGATGCTAGAAGGGGAAGAGAAAGAGCAAGAAATTGGAAATCTACTTGAAAAAATAATGAAAGAAAACTTCCCTAATTTGGTGAAGGAAATAGACAGGCAAGTACAGGAAGCACAGAGAGTCACAAACAAGGTGGATGCAAAGAGGCCCAGTCCAAGACACATCATAATTAAAATGCCAAAGCTTAAAGATACAGAGAGAATCTTAAAAGCAGCAAGGGAAAAAAGTTAGTTCCTTACAAGGGAGTTCCCATAAGACTGTCAGCTGATTTTTCTAAAGAAACTTTGCAGGCTAGAAGGGACTGGCAAGAGACATTCAAAGTGATGAAAAGCAGGGACCTACAGCCAAGATTGCTTTACCCAGCAACGATATCATTTAGAATGGAAGGACAGATAAAGAGCTTCCCAGACAAGAAAAATCTAAAGGAGTTCATCATCACCAAACCATTATTATATGAAATGTTAAAGGGACTTGTTTAAGAAAAAGAAGATCAAAACTATGAACAATAAAATGGCAAAAAAATACATATCTCTCAACAATTAAATCTAAGAAACAAACTAAGCAAACAAGAACAGACACAGAATCATGGATATGGAGAGCATTTTGATTGTTGCCAGATGGGAGGGGGTAGGGGAAGAATAGGCAAAGAGGTGAGGGGATTAAGAAGTACAAACAGGTAATTACAGAACAGCCATGGGGCTGTAAAGTACAGTATAGGAAATGGAGCAGCCAAAGATCTTATACGCATGACCCATGGACATGAACAATGGAGGGGGATTACCTGAGGGAGTGGGCATGCTGTGTGGAGCGGGGGCAGAGGGGGAAACATCAGAACAACTCTAGTAGCATAATCAATAAGCTATAATAAAAAATAAAGGGAAGAAAGAAGAAAGTCCTTCTGGACAAGGCAAAGCCTTCCTTCTCTATTCTCAGTATGTCTCGTTAAAAAAAGAGAGAGAGAATGTCCTGCTAGTGACAGGAGACCCTGTTCCCTCTGAGTCTAGAGTAATTAAGGTACAAGGGAGGAGAATATGCCTGGAAGCAAAATCCAATATAAAGAAAAGTATACTGGACATGTTTTAGGGTTCAGATCCTAACTCTAGCCTCTACTGAAGAGACCATATTTGAACCTGTGACCTACCACATCAATACAGCTGACTGCACCAGGGTTGAACACCTAATGCAAGAATGAGGGCTTAGTCATGAGCTGGGATGAGCCAATCATATGGCATCAAGAATTTAAACCTAGAGATGTGAAGCAATAATCCAGGTACTGGATCTGAAAGCTCACGCAGAACTAGAGCCTAGATGTCCATATTAAGCAATGCTCAAGATGACAAAGAAGAGGAAGCCAATGAAGGAAAGCAGAGGTGTGAGGGGAGAAGGAGCAGATGTACAGAGAGAAGCCATGAGAAAGAGCAGACACAACAAAAACTGCACTCACAGAGAGGTGCAAAGAGCCACCTAAGTTTCTAATACAGTAGTGACATCTTGTCATTGCATTCTATGAAGTATCTTTAGATTCTTTCAATAACTTTCCCACTTTAGGATGTTAAGAGATTTTCTTTTCTTTTTCTTTTTTTCTTTGGTAACCAAAAGGAACTAACTGAAAGAGTGGAAAACTCAACAACTCCCTTAAGATGTGAGGAAATGTAAGGAGACGCAGAATTTGTCACCCTAAATTATACTTTTTGGGATAGTGATTTTTTTAAGCTGGTTATTTTTAAGAAAGAAAAACCTCAGAAAGAACTTTGATCATCCTCCTTTACATGCACAAAGAAATTAATATAGAAAAGTGTGCTTAAGCCCTGACTGGCATGGCACAATGGATTAAGTGCCAGCCTGTGATGCAAAGGGTCACTGGTTCAATTCCCAGGCAGGGCACATGCCTGGGTTGCGGGTGAGGTCCCCAGTAGGGAGTGCACAAGAGGCAGCCACACATTGATATTTCTCTACCTCTCTTTCTCCCCTCCCACCCCCTCTAAAAATAAATAAATAAAATATTTTTTAAAAGCATACTTAGGGGGCTGGGATTGAGGATGGGAGGTGGGCGTGGGTAGGGTGGGGGAAAGGGGTGGTGGGAAAATGGAGACAGCTGTATTCAAACATCAATAAAAAATGAATACTTTTGACAATAAAAAAGTGTACTTAAAGCAAAAGAGCTGTCACCTTAGCATAACATGATGTAAGTGTGGCAGACACGTCAGAGCCTGCAAGGTTTGTTTGTTAGACTCCCCATTGTTTCCGGGTGTTCCAGTAACAATTCATTTACCACATCTTTGTTCTTTGTCATCCACCTGTGAATTTCCTACTTTCTCTGTGTAGTCCATGACCCCTATCTCCCTCTCCTAAGTCTAGAATGGCATACAAACCTCAGCTGCCCAGTATATCCTCAGCTTCCATGTTCTTATGGAACCCTGTATGTACATATGTAATAAATTTGGTCACGTTCTCCTGTTAATCAGTCTCATGTCAATTTGATTAGTATACCAGCCAGACCAATTTAGAGGAGAAGAAATAAAATTATTTTTGTCCCTTGCAGTTGGCAAGAGAGAAGAAAAAGGAGAAAGGAGTAGAGAGTCATGGGGGAAAAGAGGGGTATAGAAAGAAAATTCTAAATATATTGCAACTAAAAAAGACACAAACATAGTAGTAAATAAAAAAGACTGCATTTGTGATCAAAGGCACCTCTGCACAAAGTTTTCAGCACTCGCATGTTTATCTCTCATGACGCCCTTGCCTGCCCCTCGTTATATCCTTGAGACAGAAGCCTAACACTGGGGACAGGGTACGGATGGGCATTTAAACCACCGAGACTAGGGTCCAGAATCCAGGTTCTGCACTTCTTAGCTGTGTGGCTTTAGGTAAGTTTCTTTATCGCTCCTAGTCAAATTTTCATTATTTGTAAAACAGGAATAACCTCTATCTCCCATAGTTGTTGGGAGATTTAAATTAGAGAGTATAATGCCCACGGCAGGGTGCTTGGCAGGTAGTAAGTGCTCAAACAATGTTACTCCCGCTTCTGTCAGTGTAGTGGCTATGGGGGGTGGGGTGTGAAATTTACCTTTCAAATTACATCATTTTTTTATGTTTACTCAATCTTTTATGAAGGTGGCAAAGAAGGACTGGCTTTTAATTCTTCCAGATTCCAGTTTGCACAGTAGAACTATGATTTTTAGGTGAACTGATATGAATTTCCTAAATAGCTGACACTCCAATTTTGACATGTGAAAAATTGAAAAACAATTCATACTCAATGATCAATGGTTTCTTAAAAATGTATTATTATTATCCCCAGTGAATTGCAATCTCTTTTCTCAGAGCTTTAGGACATCAGAGAGGTTATTTGAGGGTCATGAGGAAGAGGCCAAGCAAAAGGCGAGTAGATGAGAGAATGGGCCTCAGCCCTGTCTCTCACCTGGACAACTCCGTTTTCTTAATAATTTTAGATATTGGGGTTCCACGTAAGATTTCCCTTATAGAGATGGTTGCACTTCTCTAAGAAAAAGCACTATAAAACCACACTGCTGTACAGCATGGCTGTTTGCCCTTGGCATAGACAGTTGTGCCGAGGCTGCAACCTTCCCGGGAGTCCAACTCTTCCACATTTTTAGTGACCTCCCCCTAACACAGCTATAACCACTAGGCTTCAGGTCATTCTAGCAGGGATTGGAACTGCCACCTGGAAATATAACTGATCTTAAGTGTATCTTAAATATAGATATATGCACTCATACACAGCCATGAGTCAACTTATCCCAAAGAGCAGTGGAAGTTTGAAGTCACCAGACAGTGCTATGCCGAGACCCCTTTGGCAAGAGCATGTAGGCCTCCACACTAGCTCACCAAGAACACATCTGCTAATGATCAGGAGTACTTGACAGGGGCCACAGCAATGAGAAGAAATGAAATATAAGACTATGAATAATAAAGCATCACCATGGGATGCATACACAAGCAAAAGCAAAAAAAAACCCCATAGGAACATATTAATAATTTCATAAAGAGAGGGAATCAAACTGAGGGTTTCTCAGGCAAGAGAAGCTATCTCAGAGGATCCTTATGGAACTGAACAAACTGTTTTTCAAGTTGCCCAGAGTGTGTATGACTATTAATAATATGATTAGTCTCAGAGTCAGAGATAAATGGGTTCCCAACAGAGCAAGAGCATATATCTCCACTATACACAGTTTTCCAATGTATTTTTTTACTCAGCTTCAAACCGAGTCTCTCTAATTTTATTTAAAGGAAAGGTTGTTTTTCTTGAATGTGTAATGATATCAGAACATAAAAGATTTCCTGATATAGACTCAGCTGGGATTTTACTGTAATATTATTAACCTAAATGAAAACTTTCTTGAGCAAAGCTGATCTTATTTCTATGTTGTCAAGACTGACAATAACTTATATATCCTCTGCCATGGAAACTAATATTAGCTGCTCGGTAAAAGAATTGTAACCATTTTTGTAACTTTCCTTTCAAGTACCTAGCACCAAAATACAAAATACCTATATGCTAACCTAGGAGGTGTTAGGAATTAGAAAGTCTATCAAAAAAAATTAACTATTCTCTACACAAAACAAAGGCATATAGCCTAGATTGTGAAATAAGAATTTTTCTAATACAGTGATGATTGACCCCATAAGGAAAAAAATTAGAAAAAAGCCACAGGTGTTATTGGAAAAGAGACTAACCTAGCATTAACTTCCTATCCCTTTACATTATCTAAAATATCAATTTCAGGTGTTAGGAAAGATAGTCAATCTACAGGTTAATTTTCCTAGACCATGAAATTAAACACCTGCATGTTTAAAAAGCACCTGGATAACTTATAGATTTTTATTTTTTATAAATATTTCTGATGTCTCATTGACACAGTCACTTTGGGTCATAACGCAAATCTTTTTATTTAAGAAAGCAAAACGTAACTAAATCCCTCAAGACAATGGCCCATCCCTATTGAAGTACAGAATGGTGTTCGGGTAAATCCAAATGTGCACAAGGTCTGAGCATCATTCTGATGATAACTGTGGGGCAAATTCTGCTCCTGAGTCATTTGTAAGTATAAGCTAGGAAAACTAACCTTCCAATAAATCCAAAGATACGACTCAATTTTTATATCGTGCCCCTCTCTTAGACATTAATATTCACTCTGAAAACATATAACATTTAAGCTGTGACTGAATAATACAGTCACACTTACAATCAGAATTTACACCATAAAAATAAAGAGGAAAAAAACCTGGTCTGGCATAAATGTCACCCTTAAATCCTGTATTGTCAATATTGGGCTTATAATTCCTGTCACTTTGCAAACTGATCATGAAAATTTGAAAGGGAGTCATGTGCTGCCTATAGAACAAATTACCTTTGCTAATCCATCGTGAAAATTACAAAAGCAGTGAAGAGGGCAAGAGGTAAGGAGAGAACAAGTGAACTCTTCACATCAATTCTGCTCCGCTACAACTCTTCCTCCCTTCTCTCCACCTCAACATCTTAATGATCTTCGGTAAGTTAGGCCTGACTGGAAAGACCCAGCCAAATTCCCCAAACAGTTAACGCTACCAAAAGGGGCAGATGAGCATCACAGCTGAGAAATGTGATGAATGCCCACCCATGAGGGCAAGGGCTTTGTCTCATTCACAGGACCTATCATAGACCTGGCACATAATAGGTACTCATAAATATTTAACCATTGAGTAAATGAGAGAAATAAAGACATGCCCAAGGCCTCCTCCTTTCCCATTTTCCATTCCCTTCTAACTAATGATTTAATCCCCATCTCCCACAGAAAATCCGAGCCCTGTTTCTTCTTTGCACTATAAGCATTTCACTGTAGCTAGAGATGTGCCTCCTCTGTGGAGTTCATAGTGACAGGATTGACTTGCAGTGGGAGAGAAGGGAGGATTCTGCTTCTCAATTGCCAGGTTGTTGGGTTGTTTTGTTTTTTTTTTTTGCATTAGTCCTCATTATTGTAGGTATGATGATTGAGAGATCACCACAAATACTGGAAATCATTAAGGTTGTAACTAGGTCTCCCCAAAATCTTTCAAATAAATTCAAGTGATTCTCCAATTTTTTTAATTTACCATCCCATTAAAATGCACCTGAAAATTATAATTTGGCCTTAAGCTGTACGACTGCCATAGATTCTTAGTTTGCAAAATTTGCAAATTGGAACCCTATATTTACTTAGCAAAGCTATATTATGTGCAACATTAATATTAATAAAACAAGCCATCTCATTTATCTTTATTAACATGACTGTCACTTCATAAATTTTCAACTAACACCCAATGACTTTTTATATTTGAATGCAAAAAAAGACAAATTAAAATTCTTCATGCATTTCGCTTCAACTGAGGGAAATTAAGCAGAAAAGACAGTGAGAACAAATGCTCTCTTGGAGCTGAGAATGCAAGTTTGGTTTGATCAAGGTTGGGTTCACAAGCGTAGGAGAAAGTTAAATTTTTACAACTTGCTTTCAAACTTTCTTAATCATGGAAACCGTATTGATTCAGGCCACTAGTGAGAGCAAAACTAACTAAAACTCTGTCTCTTTTCAAAAAGAGCTTTTACACCCAGTGTATTACCTTTAGTTTTATTGTTTGTTTTTTTTGGGGGGGGGGGAGTGGTTAGTGTATTACCTTTAAATGGACAGAAAAAATGAGCAAAATTTACCAGGTAACATATGTAAATTTCATGCAAACATAAGGTTAGTATGTCAACACAGAGGTATAAAGGTCTATTCAAGAAGGTATTTCTGAATAGAACCAAACATAATTAGAAACCAACTGAATAGCAAATGAGACAAAGAGAAATATGAGTAAATAGAGTGGAGGGTAGAGTCACTTGGCAGATTTTGTCTTATTAATGAGGTAAACCTACTCAGATGTTAAGTTAATAGAACACATATTTAGTGAGGCATTTAAAAAATTAAAATGTTTATGGTTAGCAAGCCAAGCCATCCTCACCCGTTTTTTGCCTCCCAGGTACCCCATAACATGCCCTAATTGAATTTGGTTGATTTCTAATCACTTATTCAACATATTAAACTCACTTTGAATTCTAAGCCCAGCTACCAAGAATCTTAAGCACAGACCCTAATGATTTCCATTAGTTCTTCTCTGTCCAATCTTTCCCTTTTCATTTAAATATAGACTCATCACATTTTTTCAAGCTTATCTTGTTTTAAATAGACTAAAAGAAATATAGATAAAATACATACTATATATAAATATTAATATGTATGACAATATGTATGTGATCAAAGAGAGAAGCATGCACTTCTTTCCAGCTTCACTTTTTCTCATCTTACCCCTATAATCTTTCACAACTCTAATCACAGGAATATACTTCACAGGAGTTTAAAGATTCTTTTTATGTTTTACTCAACATTACTTCTTAGTTATAAAAATTAGTTGAGCCATAACTGACTCTGTTTAAATCTGCAAAACTATAACCTTATAATTAGACTTTAAAATATACTTCTTCACTCCCACTAAATTTATTCCTCAGCCTCAATGAAACCTCTGGTCACATACTATTCTCTAAGTTCTTGGTCTATCAACCTCTTCTGATTACACTTCACGGGTGCCTGACCCCCCTCAGTGACTGCTGGTCCCTTATCTTATGCCCCTGACCTGCCAATTCACAACTTAAAGATACACCCCCTTTGTTATTTTTCTCTTCCTGCTCACAGGCTGCTGAAAGAGAAAATCCACATTTTCTTGCTGGCTGGTTCCATTGCAGATCTGTGATCTTTTTAAACAACATCTGTCCTTAAAAATGTACCATTAATGCTTTTACTCAACCCTACTTCACTGGGGCCAACTCACTGTCTTCATGGATGACTTTTTCTCTTCTTCTTAAGAAAAACCAAAAGTCATCAGGTCTAAACTCTTGACTTCCCTTACCTATACCTTGGAAATATATTTTCACCTGGTCTTACTCCTTTATCTTCTACAAAGAGGAAAAATGTTCTAATTTTCCAAGAATCTTCCCTCATCTGAGCTTTTAACCCCTATCTCTCCTGTACAGCATCTTCTGAAAATCTGCTCTATCAATTATAGTTGACCCTGTAACAACACAAGAGTGAGGGATACCATACAAAAGCAATCGAAAATTTGCACGGAACTTGACTCCTCAAAAACGTTACTAATAGCCTATTGTTGACCAGAAGCTTTACCTATAACATAAAGTTATTTTGTATGTTATATGTATTATATACTGTATTCTTACAACAAAGTAAGCTAGACAAAGCACAGAGAAAATCATAAGGAAGAAAAAGTACATTTACAGTATTGTATGTATTTATTGAAGAAAAATCCCCGTTTAAGTGGACCCACACATGTGTTGTTCAAGGATCAACTGTATATTCTCTCTCAAAATTCTATCTCTAATCCACTCAACATATATCTCTATCTCACTCTCCTTTTCAACCTGTCTTTCTCTTGCTCATTCTCTTGCTTCCTCCAACATTGAATCTCTTTCTCAATCTCTCAAGTGTTTCAGTTTCTCTCTCAATCTTTCTCCCTCCCTTAACTTCTCTCCTACCATTCCTTCTGTCATGTCTCATTCTCCTCTTTCAGTTCTCAACAGCACTATATCCTGGTTCTCCTCCAGTCTAATTACTACATCCCTAGCCACACTTCTTGGTGTCATTGTCTGCTTCGGTTTCTCTACCAGCTTCTTAAAATCTGTCTTTCCCCGGCTTATGTCCTCTTCCCTGTTCTCTTTTCATTCTAAATGGTCTCATTGAGCGATTTCACTCGGGTCATGGTTTTAACTATCCCCTCTATGCTGATGATTCTCAAATCGATATTTCCAGCTCTGAATTTTCTCTTGAGCTCCATTTCTACAGTTCTGAAAGCCCAGTGTTCTATAGGTATGTTATGACAAACACATCCAACTTCATCTTTCCAAATCAAACCTGTTCCTCCTCCTCCTCCTCTTGTATTCCCTTAGGAGGTAGCTGAAGCCTTGGGATCCCTTCTTCTTTATTGCTCTTTATGCCTTACATACAATTAGTTACTATGTTCTGTCTATCATGTCTACAAAATATTTCTTCTTTTTCATTTACACTGCCATGTCCAAATTCGGGCATTCAACATCTCTCACCTGGACAATTGTAGCGAACTCCTAATGGGTTCCTTTACATCCCACATCCTCTCCCTCTAATTCGTCTTCAATGCTGCTACTAAACTTCTGTCTATAAAATGGAAACCATATCACACCAGAATGTTAGCGTGAGTAGCTAGCTAGTATTAATAAAGGAAGGGATCAAAGGAAATCAGACATTAAGCATAACCTAGTAGGGAGCTGATTTGGACAATAATCTTGTTTCACCAAGAAATTGCAGCACTCATAGGCTCTCCAGGGGGGCACTGCATCCTCCAAACATGGGACCTAATCCCTGAAGCGGGAAGGAAGGATCATTACCAGTCATTAACCTATTTGAGGTATGCAGGAGAAGCCAAAATGGCAACCATAAGGAGGAAGTCTCTAGTCTGGGAAAATAATCAGGTTAGATAAGAGACACAGAACCCTGGAAGGTCCAGGAAATGGGTTGGTTAGGGGGAGGGCCCAGCACAAGCCCTGAAAAATTGGGAAATTGATTGGTTAGTTTGAAAGAGTGCTTGGTCTATCCCAAGCCTGAGATAATATAATCAGAGGCTAACAAAGGCCTCTGGCCTGCTAACATGTATTCATTCACCTGCTGGGTTGCATGTTCTCTTTCTGTAGCAGCCATGCAGACTTAGCAGCTGTGCAGGCCCACATTCTGTTCCCCAGGCATGGGCCCAAAGTACAGGCTCCAAGTCTGGGCCCAACAACCATGCAGGCACCAGGCAGGCTCCAAATGCAAGCCTGGGTAGAATACCTCAGTGCAGCCGGAATGCAACCGGGAACAGAGGCTAAGCTAGCCAGGTAGGGAAAGGAACTGAACTGGACTAAGAGCCAATGGGAGAGCCGTGGCTGCTATGGCTTGGTTGGCTGAAGCTTTGTCCTGTAAACCAAAAGGTCATGGGTTCAACTCCCAGTCAGGGCACATACTTGGGTTGTCGGTTTGGTCCCCACTCGGGGTGTATTCGAGAGGCAACCAATCGATGTTTCTCTATCACATAAATGTTTCTCTCCCTCCCTCCCTCCTTTCCCCTCTCTCTAAAATCAATAAGCATGTCCTCAGGTGACAAAATTGAAAAACAAAAAAACAATGGCACATAATTTCTGGACCTTGGTCCTACTGGTGGGCTTCATGAAGACAAAACTGGACTTCTTCCACAGGAGGATGGATGGAGATGAGACACTGGGAAGCTGGGGACACTCTTTTATTTCTATTCCACTACACCTTATCCTCCCATGTGTGGGTTCTCAGCAATGCTGCTTAAGAATATCGCTTAAAACACTTCAGTGGCTCTCTCTGCCTACACTATAAAGTGTAAATTCATTCATTGGCACTCAGGTTCTATCTTTCTAGTATTATATGCTTTAAGTTGTGCAAATGCAACTTGTGCTCCAGCCACATTGGAACATATGACACACATGTTAGATAAGTCATGTACTTTCATGCCTTAGCCCATGCTGTTCCAGCAGTTTGGAAAGGATCCTATCCCCACCACCAACATACACTCTTACTTCTTTACTTCTTTACTTCTTTATTTATTTATTTATTTTTAAATTTTTATTGTTATTTAATTACAGTTGTATGCCTTTTCTCCCCATCCCTCCATCCCACCCCAGCTGAACCCACCTCCCTCCCCCACCTCCACCATCCCCCCCGATTTTGTCCATGTGTCCTTAACTGATAAGCTCCTATCCACTTTTCAAGACCAGCTCAAATGTCTTCTCCCTCCATAGCCCACTCTGTGTCTCCCTTCACAAAAGTGTCTCCCTCTGTTTGCCGTGGTACAGTGTACAGATCTGTATTATAGCTTCTGTTCCACCAGACCATGGTTATTTCTTCTCTTCCACTAGATTGTTAGTTTCTGAGGGCAGAAGTGACATTTCATACTTATGCATCCCCACTGCCTAGCATAGGACATATATATGGTAAATATTTATTTCTCAATGAATTTGTAGTAGTAAATGATTGAACTAATGCATTTAATTACTAAGGAAAATAATTTCCATGCATCAAAGGATACATTCTAATACTTTATTTGTGAGTTGAGCCTATTTAAGATATTGCACTGTAACACTTATATATAAAAGCATTTTTTGTCCCCACCAGGGAAAAGGAAGTAATCTTGATCACTGAAGAAACTAAAAGTAGAAGAATACAGGATCCTTTTTTTATAAAGATGCAATCATCAAAGACAAATATAAAATTAAGTACCTTCCATATGTGAAGCATTGAATACGGATGGAAGTCTGCAATGAAGGGATATGACGATACAATCTAAGCATAACTTAAATTTTTTACATTATCTTAGGACCCACCTCCTTCAAGTTTCAACGCAATCAGCAGTCTTATTTTTTAGCCTTATTAAACTTATTTCAGCAATAAACACATTCGTAGCATGTGTACTGAGAACCATGGCCAGCTAAACATTTCCAGCAAGAAATGAAAGAAAGGAAGACAGGGAGGGAGAGAGACAGAGAGGAAGACAGGAAGGGATTGAGGAAGATAAGGAAAAACCTGAAATGGTGGGCAGCTGTGGAAAGGTACTTTTCACATTTCACACACTCCCACTGTGTTTACATGAAACCAGAGTGTGTAGTCTGAGTTATTGTTTGGTTTTCATTTCTATGGCCCCTTCTCCACTGTCCTAAATGTTATACGTCTATGTGAGTTGTAAAAATTAAGACTAAGTCAAAACTCATAGAGAGCATATTACAGTTGAAAAATACTAAAATAAATAAACCAAGTAGTTTATACTTTTCGAGAAGTTTTTCCGTAGTTGTGACTGAACTCTGCCAAGTCTACGTTCCTTTCACATGGCCTCTTTTGTGAGACAGCTGGCCTGGGTTAGAGGGCACAGACTGGCAAGGAGACAGAGTAAAAATAAGTAGCTGAGTTGGGGGAATACTGGCCTATTTACTTCAAAGCGACCAGTTATATACTGGGAAACATACATGTGGTTATTATGCCACATCTCCTAGTGAATCCCTAACCTAAAATAAAGTCATAATCTCATTTTGTCTTTAAATCTATCTACAGATAAAAGTTAAAACAAGTTAAAAGGTAGCAACATATGAAAAACATGTGTTTTATTCATAGAAACAGGGGTAAACAAGCTGCAGAAAGCATCGCAATAGATTTTAACCAGATGTAATTTCTGGAAAAAATTTGAGCAAGGATAAAACTTCTGTGTGATGAAAACCTTCCTAAGAAAAATTGCTTCTGTGAGATCGTGATTCAGTGTTTGACATTCCCTATTGTTTTCTATTAAAAGGCTTTTAGCAGTTCTCAGCAGAAAGTCAAACCAGTTCATGCACCAATATTTATTACTTAAATGGCACAGTGAGGTTTATACAAAATCAAAGTTATCTTTAAATAGGAAATCTGTCTGGATAAAATTCCTGTGCATATGAGGGGGGAAAAAATTGAAATTCTAGTGGGCTGACAGGTCTTGGAAATGTATGAGGCATCTCGAGCTTCTAGCAGCAATTACACCGAAAGGGTAAAGTTAACAAATAAATCATCAGAACATGATAGCTTAAAAAGCAATGCTGGCTAAAAATCCTTAGTAGAAAAGAAATCACCCAAAATATTAAAATAAAGTATCTTTAATCTTTCCAGCATAGTTACAAAGCAATGAAAGTATTTATCTCAAATAGTCTAGCATCTTTCCTTTAAAATTAATGGCAAGTCAGCACAACACATGGATGAGAGACCAATGCAGAAAATGACACAGATGAACTGTTTGTGGCGTATTAGAGGTTATTGCTTTGTAAGGGGAAATGCTTGAAAATGGGGCTTGGGTGAGGGTATTATAAAGTACTTGGATAATCATGTCACAATCAAAGAATACAGATAGGCTATTTTTAACTCTTCAAATACAGGAAGTACATCGAGGCTTAAAAGGGTGGTACAAACAAATAATATAACTGGCAATAATTGAAAATTGTATATATGGTTTACATTAAAAAGTGATTGCATCTCTTTAATAAAAAGCCAAGTTCCAGATACTTGAACCCAAGAGTTCTCAACTGAGGTTGAATTTTATCCCTACTCCATGCCCACCTGGGGACATTTGACAATGTCTGGAGACATTTTCCATTGTCGCAGTTGGTGGAGGGTGTGCTGGTGGCGAGTCGCAGGCACAAGCCAGCGTTGCTGCTGAAGAATAGCAGAGTTTGCCACTCCAATGATGCCTCTTTGGGACATTGATTATTTTAAGATGTTTATCTTTAAGGTCCAAAAGTCTCAAGAAGAATCTTTCACCTTCCCCCTAACAGCCTAAAGAAATTTAAGATAGAAAGTCTATTCAAGGAAGGACTTATCACCATAGATAGCTATAGTGTACTATGAACTAGGTTCATAGAATATTATATAGATATAGCTATAGACAGGTATAGATATATAGGGTCTGGCAGAAGAAACAACTGTTGGTAGGGTAATAATATGGATGTAATTATTTGTAGTTGTAATATGAACATTTCACCTAAAATGTCATATGGTGTGCTTGAGCATGATATTGTTACATTACAGAATTACATGCTTATGATTTTGTAATAAACAGAGGCATTATTTGTGCCAGACCCTGTATATATATAAAAACCACAGGCTCAAAATGGCGTCACTTATGCTAAAAGCTCATGATACCAAAACTAGATTTAATACATGATCTAACTGCAGTTTCTACTTCTAGATATGTAATCTTAATCAACCAGTCTGCAATTTTCAGGTGAAGCACAACTAGGGTAGTCTGTCTTAGTGGGCCTTCCCTTTCCGCCATACAGAGAGGCAATGTGCATAATTTTTAAAAAACCATGCCACTGTGCCCCCCGAAGATGTCCTGGTCCAAAAATAATCCTTTCTCTTATTAATAGCTCCCCTTGCCTCACCCCTCTTACTATAAAAACCTTCCAGTTTGTACAACCCCTCCAAGCACCCTTGTAGTTGCTAGATGGGATGCTGCCTGATTCATTTATCACTTATAAAGCCAATTAGATCTTCAAATTTACTCAGCTGAATTTTGTTCTTTAACTATATACACTGTTAAACATCCTACAATACACAGGACAACTCCCTCACAACAAAGGATTACCCAACCCCAAATGTCAATAGTGCCTTTGTGGAAAAACCCTGGCGTAAGTGAATGAATATACTGAGACATTACAACATCCTTAGCTAACATGAACTGAAATTTGTCACAAACAATATAATCTTCACCTCATGTCCAAGTACTGTAGAAAACATATTGAAAGATATTTTCACCTATAAATCTTTGCTTTTTGTATAAAGAATATAACCTTGAATCTCATGTCCATGTACTGTAGAAAACATATTTAAAGATATTTTCACCTGTAAGTCTTTGCTTTTAATTTATGGGTTTTCCTAGAAAGCATTATAATAAAGCTACTTGGTACAGTCATCTGGTAGGGCAGTATACTTCATGGAAGGCAGTGAAGACTAAGAAGTCACTCTGGCTGGTGTGGCTCAGTGGATTGAGCACCGGCCTGTGAACCAAAGGATCACTGGTTCAATTCCCAGTCAGGGCACAGGCCTGGGTTCCAAGCCAGGTCCCCAGCAGAGGGCGTGCGAGAGCAGCCACACATTGATGTTTCTCTCCCTTCCCCTCTCTAAAAGTAAATAAATAATATATTTTTTAAATTATTTTTTTAAAAAGAGTAAGAAGTCATGTGAATGTGCAGAGAATTGTGTGTGTAAATGTGTATGGGTTTAAGAAGGCAAGAAATGGCTTCACCAATGTAGGGGAGTAGGATATACCACCGCAAAACATGCCAATTTGATATAAAGGTTATTTTAGGTTGATTACTTTTAAGAAACAATACACTTAGGAAAAATTCTGAAAACTGCTAAGTTACCCTTTGTAAGAGAAATTTACACTTACCAGGGAAACCTCCATTTATAAGGGGTTTCCCTCTGGGTACCGAAGGAGAGGATGAGTAAAATTCTTAGACACTCTCATCAATGGAGAAGTAAACTACCTACGTCTACATATCAGTCTTACCCTTGTTTACTGTGTTTTTCCTGATAGCTTCCCTTTGTCTTTAGCTGGAAATGCTTTTTAAGTTGTTGGCTTAGGCCATTTGGGGGAGTTACTTATTTTTCCTGGGTCTCTCCAGTGTATACAGGAAGTAGTTGTTAAACTTGTTTGTTTTCCACCGTTAACATGTCTTTTATTACAGAGAAGTCTCAGCTATATAGTTCGAGGAGCATATAGAACCAAACTTGCCTGAATCGTTTGTGCTAACAATGATATTGTAAAGAAGGAAGTCTGTGAAAACCAAGATTACTGGCACCCAAAAATACCATATGGAGTCAAGATGTGTTATATGGCCAAGAGGCTGGTACATGCTATTGACGAGGACCACATGATGAGGCTAATCCAAACCACAGTCGCTGAAAGACTTGCTTGAAAAAAGGGAGCAAAGAAAAGGAGTAGAGAACAATTAAGTGAGTGATAATGTAAAGACTGGAAGTGTGTCTAAAAATCCCAAAGAAACAATTCCTTCCTGAGCAAGGAGAGTCTCAAATGAAAATGCAATCATAAGGCTATAGTCTCCCAACTTCAGTTTTCTCACTGGAGGAAATGTCTTAGTAATTCAGTTACTACTTAGAGTAAAAATCTGTCAGGAGAAAAGCTTGAGGGAAACTCTTTTGTTTCCCCCAAGAAAGAACTAAAATCAAGGAAATTTGGTGCTTAAGGAGGATTGCCACCAAGTCTTCTCTTTTAACACAGAAAAGGTAAGACACGTTGGCTTGTCTCTATCAGTTTCAACTGTTAAAATGCTCTTAGGGGGAGGGAATTCTATTCAAACATAATTTCCATAATATCACTTACTGCACTAGTTCATCCTTTTAAGAAAAAAGTCTTTTCCTCTTTTAGATGTAAAGCGAATTAATATCCTGACTTCATCCCACTCCCCAAAAAGGCTAACCTGGCTTAAATTCCTCAGGTGATATTACTAAAAGAGAACTGAAAGTTATTTCTATCTTTTTTCTTCTTCTTGATGGGTAATTAGAGAAAATTTACTAAGCAGCAAAACAGAGGGTGTTTTAATGCCAAGCATATGTATAATAATCCCCTCTAACATTGCAGAACTCTCATTTTCACAAAGCACTAACTCACTGGAGTCCTCTTATATCAACTGTATCTACATAAAGCTGGAATTTTCAGATGAAGCTGTTTTTTGACCTTTGTTTCTACCCTACTTCACTACTGTGCTTGCAAAAAGTCAAATCGGGTGTTAAATGTAAGGCACACAAATTCACAGACAGAAATTCAGCACAAAAGTGCTTCAAAAGAATCACTTGAAGGGGTTTGAATGTGGTGCCTGAGTAGAGATGAATAATACACACGCACGTCTCCCAGCAATAACACAGAAATCTTTTACACAAGACATCTGTCTCCATGCTTAATAGATCAGTTGATTGTCATCTTCACTACACGTATGTTGTATCGACTACTGTTGAGAGCTATTTCTTCCATAAACTAAAGCTGCCTTTTAATCCTCCTGTCATCTCCTTAAATATTAGTATCCTTAAGACACTGTGTGATAAAACATAATACCATATTCAAGGAACAGCGGGATGTTTTTACTGCTTCGTACATAACTCAATTGCAAACATGGAATTAATAAAAAGAAAATACAATCAATTAGTTAAATGTTACCTGATTCACGACCCAACTAGATTTACTATAGGCCAAAGTAATTATCAAGTCCCAGCTTTGCCAGCTTTCAGAGCCAATCTACACTAAAAAGAAAGGGCACTGGCATTACATTTCCTAAATTTACATATTTAAATTGGAGTCATAACCCTTGGGTTTGGGATAAGACTCCGAAGTCATGGAACTATGACAAAGTTTAAGTGACACAACTAGTTTGAAAACTTTTGTCTTGGAAAAGTTTGAGATGCAATTAAGAGTAAACTAGATCTCAAAGCAGGAAGTGACAGCAAGAGTATTAACTGAGACATTACTGCGCTAACAGACTTGGAAATGATCTTGAAAATTCCAGAGAGCCCTGGCCAGGTAGCACAGTTGGTTAGGGCATAGTCCGAATAGCCAAGATTGCAGGTTGGATCCCCAGTAAGGGCACATACAAGAATCAACCAATGCATAAATAAGTGGAACAACAAAAATCAATGTCCTCTCTCCCCCCCCACTTCCTCTCTCTAAAATCAATAAATACAAATTTAATAATTCCACAGAGATATCTTGCTGTTTATTCAACATATTTTTGCTTTCCTCCTCTTCATATTTTTATGTAAGGAAAAAGCAGACCCACCTGATGTAGAATTTGTCCACATCAACGGGAATTAAGAGCAGGAAGGAAACCACACAGTAAGGGGAACATGGGAAATTAGTAGAGTCTGTAGATTACAAACACCCTGAGGTCAGGGGCTAAATGTATTTCTGTTTTTGACACCTTTGTATTGTAGGCAAAACACAGGCATAACTGACCATTAGTTAAGAAATTCCCCCAATGAGGGCTTTTGTGAGAGCATATTCTTTGTAACCGCACTCAGCTCTCTTATTGCAGGCATACCTCAGCGGTCTTGTGGGTTCGGTTCCAGACCACAGGATAAAGCGAGTCTAATCTTTCTGCTGGTGGAGGGTCTTGTCTTCAATTTGTAAGATACACGACACCTGTGAGGCACAATAAAGCAGAGTGCAATAAAACAAGGTACACCTATACTCAAAACATTTAGCAAATGTTGCCATTTGACTGCTTGAAAAAACAAATCTAAATGTTCAGCTTTCTACCAACTGCACTGCTGCTAACTCTGCGTGAAACAAGTATTTATGGAATTGCTTGGGGTCAGACACTGGCCTATCCTCACAAGGCATAAACAAACCCAGTCATTCTCAACTGTGGTTGCATGTTTGAATCACCTAGAGACTTAAAAAATACTGATGCCTGGGCCCTCCTCCAGACCAATTAAATCAGAATCTGTGAAAATAGAGACTGGGTGCCATTTTTTTTTTTTTTACCTCTCCCTAGTGATCCTAACATGCAGGCAGAGTTGAGAGCTGCTGGTGTAGCTAATCTAAATTTTTGCTAAACCACTTAGAAAATGGCTCCATAGTCATACATGTAGGGCATAGGCTATCTGCCTTATATGAGAAGCTCTGGGACAAATTTCTGCTTCTGTTTAACTAGCTGGTTGTAGAAATCGCCCAATATGCAATACAGCTTGAAAATAGAAGTGTCAGCAGCAGGTCACAGTCCAAGTACTCAGAACAAGAGTGCATGCAGATAAGACATTTATACATTACATATGCTTTTGCATCCCTCAACTGGTACCATGTTTCTGTTGTTATTATAGATTTTGGAGCACTTTGCACCATGCACATGTAATAAAACTTGATGATGATTGGTTTCTCTGGGAGCAATTTCCAAGAATGGCTGACCTCCCAACAAGTCTATTTGGTGTGAACAAACTAACATGCCGTGATTTCCAAATAACTTTGCATTATGAATTCAATGCGGATGGCCATGTTCGGAATGCATTTCTAAAGTGAAAGGAGTCCAAAACCAAGGTATGAAAATACTACCATATGTTATTCAGAGTTTAATTACGGTACAATTCACAGAACATAACCAAAAAATGCCTAAATACGGTATATACGCCAGAAACCTTCACTTGAACATATAACTGAGCAATAATCTTAAAAATCAGGGGGAGAGTGTCAGGATTTGAACAAACTCACTCACTGACAAAAGGTAAAAGAATATTCAATACGCTTCAGCATTCCTAAAACACACCTTTTAAACCGAATGTATACCTCACACTAATGTGAAGAAATGAGCTTTCTGAGACACACATCCCTAAACCAAAAATACAGTCATCAAATTTATCGAGGGGAAGGAATATTTTTTGGATGTGTTCTTCCCTATATCCTGACATAGATAATAAATATATATATTTTTAAATCATGAAACACACCAAACTGAATCAATTATGGTCCTGTCCAGTCAAGATGGTCTTTTCCGGGGGTATCAAGGTGCATTTTGGAACATGGATGGTCATAGTTGGGTATGTGGTATCCACCAGAAAAATGTAGGGTTGTACCCGAGCATAGCCCTTTATGGCATTAACATCCATATTTCTCAAAGCAATTTTTGGGAAAGTTAGACTAGCCAGCAGCTCTTAGCACTAGATGCACATTTTAATCACCCCTGGGAGCTCGTAAAGTACCAATTTTGGGTTCTATTCCCAGAGACTCTGATTTAATAGGTTCCCAAGAGAGAATAAGGGCCCAAATGGCATTAACAAGCAAAATCACCCACACTGATGCTCAGACTGGTGTGAAGGAACCGGCGTGTATTTGTGGACATAAGTACTAATAGAGGTAAGTGCTTGAGGTGCCAGGCCCAACTGCAGGATATAGGCTTGAATGCAGTTCCCAAAGTTAGAAAATGAGGATTAAATGACTTCTAAGTTCCATTTCACGTATAAAATATCAAATATGATGACTCCAGGATTCTAGGATAACTGAACAATCTGATACTATGTTAACAACAGGAAGACAAAATGATTGTTGAATAGGAAAATAGCAGTATCTGATCACAAATAAATGTGCTTATTTAAATAAGGAGGCTTAGAGTCAGCTTCCAGATATCCAAGCTGTGTAGGAAAACAAAGGCAGAAACGGTTCATGAACACATGAAGAGGTGAGATTATGAGACGCAAAAATGTCACAACTAACCAGTAGGAAACTGAGTGCAGTCAAAAAAAATAAGTTGGGTACCATGACCCACCAATGATCGGGGAGATCCACACAAAGCTATGGGCATATGGTTGCTACTCATAAGAAGGAAGCTGTGGACTCTCTTGGTTTTCGGCCCCTTAACTTCACACACTAGCCCCTTAAAACTCTCACACTGAATTTAGCTTGGGCCTGGATCTATAAGACTCACACACCTATCTCCTAAATAAGCCTTCTTAGGCCCATGATTGTTTCTTCAAAAATTTTTACTCCTTGCCATTCTTTACCAAACTCAACTCCCAGTCCTGGGAGAAGTGGGCTCGGCAGATGTTGCGGTCTTCTGAGAATTGATTAACTAGTGTATTATGAATATCATCTATTGAGGTAATTAATACACCAGCCCGAATGAATTTGAAGAGATGCATTTTTCATGAAGTATTTTAGTTACAGAATTAACGATACCCAGATACACTTGCTTATTATACTGAATTTTTCTTGAATTAGTAACTGAGAAATTCTGAGAATTCAAAACATATCATATGTAAGTTAATGTAAAATAAATAAGGTTATCAAATTAGTTTAAATAAGAATTTGTTTTTATAAAATAATTTAGAAATTAAAAAAAACAAAAGATAAAAAATAAAATAAATAAATAAATAAATGAGAACTTATTTTTAAATCAAAAACAACAAGTGTTGCAGAGGACGCAGAGAAAAGGGAACCCTAGTGCACTGTTGCTGGGAATGCAGACTGGTGAGGCCACTGTGGAAAACAGTATGGAATTTCCTCAGAAAACTAAAAATGGAACTGCCCTTTTACCCAGTGATTCCACTGCTGGTATTATATACCCCAAGAATCCTGAAACACCAATCCAAAAGAACCTATGAACCCCAATGTTCATAGCAGCACAATTTACAGCTGTGCAAAGTGTTGGAAACAGCCTAAGTGCCCATAAGTGAATGAGTGGGTCAAAAAACTGTGGTACATTTACACAATGGAATACTATGCAACAGAAAGAAAGAAAGAGCTCCTACCCTTCATGACAGCATGGATGGAACTGGAGAGCATTATGCTAAGTGAAATAAGCCAGGCGGTGAAAGATAAATACCACATGATCTCACCTATAAGTGGAACCTAATCAACAAAACAAACAAATGAGCAAAACAGAACCAGAGACTTGGAAATAAAGGACAAAGTGACAGTGACTAGAGGGGAAGGGGGAGGGGGATAACGGGGAAAGAAGGGGAAGGGACAAGCAAAGGAACACGAATACAGGACTCACGGGCACACACAATGTGGGGGATTGACTGTGGGAGTGGGGGATGGGGCAGGGGAGAGCAACAGAGGGAAAGGTGGGACAACTATAACTGTACAACAATAAAAATATAAAATGAAAAAACTTATTTTTTATTGATTTGTGATCAAAATCCATGCCTGGCCTGTAACAGCCAGTTCCCTCTACATTCTCAATAACATGATCCCAGATTTGTTCAGGTATCATTGATCCTCCACTTGGCCAAAACCACCATGAAATGCTACTTCATACCCACCAGGATAAATATAATTTAAAAAGACAGATAATTACAAATATTGTAGAGAATGTGGAGAAATTGTGGCAAATTGTTCAAACATTGTGGAAAAGAGTTTGACAATTCCTCAAAAAGTTCAGCAATGGGTTTTGATATGACCCAGCAATTCCACTATCAGGGATATACCTACAACATGTGAAAACATATGTTTCCACAAATACTTGTACACAAATGTTCATAGCAACATTTTCACAATAGCCAAAAGATAGAAACAACGCAATTGTCCATCAACTGATTAATCAATAAACAAAATGTGGTATTCCCATAAAATGGAATATCTATAAAGCCATAACAAGGAATGGTGTGTGAATACATGCTACAACATGGATGAACTTTGAAAACGTTATGCTAAGTGAAAGAAACCAGTCATAAAAGGCAACACAATGTATGATTCCATCATATGAAATTTCCAGAATAGACAAATCCAGAGACAGAAAGTAGATTAGTGGTTGGTTGCTAGGAGCTGGGGAGAAAGGAGAATAGAGAGTGACTATTTAAAGGGTATGGGATTTCCTTTAGGGGTGGTGAAGATGTTTAAAATTAACTTCAGTAATGACTGCACAATTCTGTGAAGAGATCAAAAGCCATTGAATTGTACGCACTAAATGTGTGAATTTTATGGTATGTAACTTGTATCTCTATAAAAGTGCTTTAAAAAATGTCTATGCCCAGCCCTAGCCCTAATCCCACCTAAAACTGCAAGCCTGGATCCAGACCCAGACTTAATCACATAGTGTCAATATTGATCAATGTAAGTGGATTATGTTGATGCAATTCTCTTTGACTAAAGAAGACTCAGGTGACCCAATTTTGACCAATCCGGTGTTTGGTCAAAAGGGAAAGGTTTCTTGAGGTAAAAGATTGAGAAAGATTTCTTAGCACATAGAATTACAAGAAACAAATAATTCTCTTTTGTGTCCCTTTCTGCATTGTTGTATGAGAATGGTGCCTGGAACTGTCGCAGCCATATTTATATTATGAGAAACAAACTCCCCTACACACTGTGGATGAAAAACAGGAAATAAAATGATGTCTTTGTGCCACAGAAGGACCAATCCTATCTTCAGAGTTCTTGTTATGTGAGATAATGAATCTCTTTATTGTTAAAGTCTCTCTGGATTGTGTTTTTTTTCCAAATTATACGCAAGAACATCCAAAATAAAGCTTTTTATTTTATACTCCATCTTAAACCAAAATGACCTGAGGTGGCTAACCGTTGAAAGATAAGAGTTACCAAAGCCATCAACCCTATCTGACCACCTACCTCTGTACCCTATTATGAGAGAGAGAATTATTTAAATCACTAATAGACTTTTTAATTATTTAAACCATTAATAGGCTTTTAGAAAATTAACACATAATTTTCTTAGTTTCACTGTCTTTCTCCATTACTTTTAGTGTTAAACAGGTCTCCCAGAAAGTTCTTCCTTGTATGTAATCTGATGTAAAAATCTTAATATGATAGAAAAACATGCAAAAACATTTGTGGTATGAAGCATATGCACTAAAAAAGTTTAGAATTTGTAAGTTAACAGCTTGTTCTAATCATAATAACCAGGTTAAGTAGATTTGATGCAGATTCTTAAGTCTGGATAATAAACCAATCAGATGAAGGAATGTTAGCAATGTTTTATCTGCAAAATCACAACAAATGTTTAATGAAACCAAACTCTACGTCATTCTCAGTTCCAGACAGAAAATCCTTCATTTCACAATAGAGTTTAAGACTCTGTGGGGGGCATGTGTATGTGTTTTAGGTTACAAGAAGTTTCCATTAAGATCATTCGCTAATATACATGAAGTCCTTAGTAATGAAAATTGCTTTGAAAAACAAAGAAATCAGGGGCATTTCACCACAAGCCCAGTACCAAACACTGTGACTGAGGAATTAAAATACCAATTTCTTCTCTCCCCAAAGACGTGAAGTTTACGGACCCTGACCAGTGGAAAAGCTTTTATTTGGTAATTTTTTCCCTAACACAATCCGTGTGTTAGTGTGTTAAGATATTCTCAAGGCATTCAATTCAATTAAATCAACAGTTGGGGAGTGCCTACTATGTGCCAGACACTGTGAGACCCAGAGGAACTTGGAAAAGGACTCAGTAAGAGAAATGGCTACTTTACCTCTCTTGCTCCCTATTTTGGCTGTGAAAATGATAATGTCTGTTGACAGAATATCACAGTGCTATATACTGGATTAATTTGGGACAAGCGTATGGACTGAGGACACCACCTAATGAAGTGTTTGTGCACTGTCACAGTTAAATCCATAAACCTAAGGCAATTTTCACATTTCCTTTTACTTTACCACTATAGTTCCTATCACTGATGATGTGTGACATGGCATATAATTCCTATTTCTACTTCCTCAGTAACGCATTGTAATCTGGTATCTCCTCTTCACACTCAACTGAAATTGTTCCTTTAAAAAAAAAAAAAGATCACCCATGTACCAAATCCAAGTGCCTTTCTTTGTTCAATCTCCAGTTTCTTCAACTTTTCTGCAATATTTGATAGGGCTGACCACCCTCACACCTCTTGATTCTGTGTTTTTTCTTTTAGACTCCAAAACATTAACATTATCATGGTTCTCATTCTAACTCTGTCTCTTCACTAACTCTTACGCTGGCTACTCTCCCTTTACCAGCACCTCAGGTATTTTCCTCATTTCATTTCATTTTGTTTCATTGAATCTCCACATTATCTCCATTGGTAATTGTGTCCATTACCACAGCTGCAATTAAATAAATTCTGAGGATACTGAGGATTCCCATACGTACATCTCCTACTCCAACCTCTCACCTAACCCCAATATTACAGGATCAACAGTCGGTGAACTAGCACCCCCCGGGACACCTCAAAGACAGTAAGTCCACAATGGAACATCCCTCCCTATTACAAATCTACTCCACTTCTTGAATGTCCCATTACATATACTAGTGCCCACACTCCCAGGGGCCCAACATTGGACCTTTGGGTTCATTCTGATCTTCCCTCTCTTAACATGTCATCTTTCCAGAGATACCAGAGTTTAAAAATTCAACTGTCATATTTCTATACCATACATTCATCTTTCGCTATCCCCTGTGCCACTACTTTAATTCAGACCCCCATTGACTCTTTTCCTAGGCTGTGCTGACAGCCTCTTACATGGTATTTCTACCTCTAATCTCTCTGGATACTGTATCGCCGATATAGCTATACATTGGAAGCTGAAAAGAAATCAGTAGTTGGCAGTAGGTGGTTGTTGGGCAAGAACTGCCACAGAGAAAGTGCTTCTTTTCTCAAAGGGACTTTCTTGCCTCATAATGTCCCATTTACCCTTGGGTGGGTGCCATCAGCCAGTGAGTAATGTCTGCCACAGGTTGTCACAACCAGATAACTCGCTCAGCATTGACTACACCATTGTAATGGCTACCTAGAAAGCATCAGTAGCTAACATTGAAGAGAGACCGATATAACTATTATATTTAGGTTGACTATGAGAAGTAAAAATAAAGATGTCCCAGAATAGCATCAAAGATAGAGCGGTTGGTGCTCATTCCTTCAGGAAAAATAAGTTTAAAATGACAATCAGAACTGAGAAGATAAGTGTTTAAAAAATTGCCCTGGCCAGTGTACCTTAGTTGGTTGAACATAGTCCCACAAACTGAAAGGTCGTATGTTTGATACCTGGTGAGGGCATACAACTAGGTTATGGGTTCGGTCCCCAGGAGGGCCATGTGCAGGGGGCAACCAGCTGACGCATGATGTTTCTCTCTTACATCAATGTTTCTCTCCGTCTCTTTCTCCCTCCCTTCCCCTCTCTCTGGAATCAATTTTTTTTTAAAAGGAAATATTCCTGACCTCTACTAAATGTTTAGTCTTGTACTAACCCTTTGGAATATGTGAATGCTTCTTCAGAAAAGCCTATTTCCTAAAAATAGCATATTCTTCAGTATAGACAATTTTAAACATGATACCCTATTTTTTCAGACCATAAGACACACCTAGGTTTTAGAGGAGGAAAATAGGGAAAAAAATTTTGAAGCAAAAAATGTGGTAAAATATTTGATAACACCCTTTAAAGCAGAAATCCTGTATCAAGCCAGGTAAGCTACATTCAGACTATAAGACGCACCCCCATTTTCCTACCAAAATGGGGGGCAAGGGAAGTGAGTCTTATAGTCTGAAAAATGTGGTATATACAATAAAGTGCCTTTTGGTCACTTTTGTCTTCTATTCCATTCTCTATTCTGTGAACTTTAATTTTAAGTTAGTAAATTCTAAATTACTGAAAATAATGTAATAAGTATAGCATATAGTACTAGACTTATCAGGGTCATCACTTCATATAATGGCTGATCACTATGTTGTGCACCTGAAACTAATATCATATCGTGTGTCAGCTGTATTTAAAGAATAAATATAAATAAAAAATAAAATAAGTACACCATATGGGTTTTTGTCACTTCTTTCTCAAAGATTTATTTTGCTATGGGTGATAACTTGTCTGTTTTTTAACACCTAGTAATTCTAACAGATCTTAGCACAGCCTGCCAATATCTATGCAGCTCTTACAAGGCTCTATCAACACCGCACTGAAACTTCAAACTGAAAAGCCAAATTTTGAGGTAATCTACAAGCTGGTTTGCCTATGAGCCATGAAACAACAAGCTTAAGTGATATTTTTTCTGCGTGTCATTAACACATAGTGCTTCTCTAACAATGAGCTGATTTAGAGAGAAACGACTGAATGCAATCACACTAGTTGTTTTCACAACAGTTCCAAGTCAGTTAATTTCAAAACAACTAGTTCTGTGACTGATTTTAGTCATGTGTGTACACAAAGCCTGAACAGGCCATTTATTTAAGTAATGTTATCACTTACTGTAATACTCTTCCAAATGATATACCCCCACCCTCTCAAGCCACTTTCAGTCTCTCCCATAATAACCCCCGCTTATCTGAGGTTTTGCTTTCTATGGTTTCCGTTACCCGCAGTCAACCTCAGTTGGAACATATTGAGTTTCACCAGCCATCGATGGCATTATGGCTTAACGATCCAGGATCACCAAAGCAGATGATCCCCGTTCTGACAAATGACAGGTCAATGGTCCCCTAACACTACGTCATAATGCCTACTTCATTCACCTCACTTCATTCAATCATGCAGACATTGTATCATCTCAGATCATCTCAAGAAGGATGAGTACAGTACAATGAAAAATTTTAGAGACCACATCAGCATACCTTTTATTCCAGTATATCGTTATAATTGTTCTATTTTGTTATTAGTTTTGTTGTTAATCTCTTACAGTGACTAATTTATAAAATAAACTTTATAAACAAACTTTATAAAGATCTGTCTCTTAACTGATCCCTGAACAACAAGGGTTTGAACTGAGTGGGTCCGCTTACATGCAGGTTTTTTTCAATAAATACTGCAAGTGTATTTTCTCTTTCTTATGATTCCCTGGATGACATGCTCTTTTCTCTAGCTTAGTTTATTGTAAGAACACAGTATGTAACATACAAAATATGTATTCATCGACTGCTTGGGCTATCAGTAAGGCTTCCAGTCAGCAGTAAGCTATTAGTAGTTAAGTTTGGGGGGAGTCAAAAGCTATACATGGATTTTCAACTGCACAGAGGTCAAGTGTCCCTAAACCCCCATGTTCTTTAAGGTTCAGCTGTGTGGGAAAACACATAGTTTATGCAGGGTTTGGTGCTATCTGTGGTTTCAGTCACCCACTGGGCTCTTGAACGTATCCCCCGTGGATAAGGGGGAACTACTATACCACTTTATCATGTCTTAAAATCATCAAATAATTTTTATTGCTTACGAAATAAAGTCTGAGCTTTTGATTATATCATTCTATCCAAATGGAATTGTTTTCACTCCTCTGCTCACTCTCTCCACATTGTAGTTTCCTCAAGCCCCAGTGTCTCAATCTACAAAAGCATCCAGAAATACTACAGTCTGCACTGTTTCTCTGCTCTGGATTTGCATTGCACTTAAAATCTAAAGAACATAAAGTTAACACTTGAAATGTCAAAATTATTGCTTTGGATCTGGCAGAGTACCTAACAGAATACCTAGTACATTGTAGACACTTGCTTCACGGACTTGCTCCATTGGACTAAGTAAGCACGTATCTAAGGCGTGATAGCAACCTTCCAAATTATACTTCGCTGAGTAAGTAACAGGGGAAAGCTCCTTTGTTGTGTGCCTTTAATTCTCCGCTGAATCACTGTTAATTTGTATAAATAAGGTGTGGAGGAGGACTCTACAGATAACCTGGACTGTCAGCAAGATGAATAACTGGGTCCTAGAACAAATTAACCCTGAAATATAGCTGGAATCAAAAATGGCGAAACTGATGCTGTCCTACTTCAGTCACATCATGCGAAGGCAAGTTTCTTCGGAAAACACAATAATCCTGAGGAAAATAGAAAGTAACAAGAAATGAGAAAGAACAAATATGAGATGGATTGACTCCATAAAAGATGCCATAGGCATGAGTCTTCAGGAGCTGAGAAGGGCTGTTCAGGACAGGGCATTGTGAACGTCACTCACTCACAGGGTGGCCGCAGCAAATTCACAGCAAATTCCATGGCACATAACATACACCATAGTTACAGGCATTGTTCTGTCCCTGCAGTCATAACAAAATGGAGCCAACCTGCATGGAGCCTAAGTAAAGGAAGTTTCTGGAGAGTTATGGCTTACTTCCAATACCAACCACCTCCTCCATTCAACTTCTATGAAATGATATTCATGATGGGATATCATCTTTATGAGGAGAAAACAAGCTAGATTCAGTAGGAGAGGTGTTCCTAAAAACCTGCATAAAAAGCTATCAGTGACGCAAATGACATTGAGTGTCTGTCACTACAGATTAGTTTACAGTGAGAAAGTCATTCTCAGTCACATTATCTAGGCCATCAAAAGAAACCTTCTAGGGCAGATAAAGTGCTTCCCAGGTAAGGCCAAGTTAAAGGAGTTCATCATCACCAAGCCCTTATTATATGAAATGTTGAAATGACTTATCTAAGAAAAAGAAGATGATCAAAAATATGAACAGTAAAATGACAACAAACTCACAACTATCAACAACTGAACCTAAAACAAAAACAAACAAACTAAGCAAACAACCAGAACAAGAACAGAATCATAGAAACGGAGATCACATGGACAGTTATCAAGAGGGAACAGGAGAATGGGGAAAAGGTACAGGGAATAAGAAGCATAAATGGCAGGTACAAAATAGACAGGGGGAGGGTAAGAATAGTATAGGAAATGGAGATGCCAAAGAACTTATATGTACGACCCATGGACATGAACTAAGGGGGGGGGGAATGCTGGTTAGAAGGGGTTAAAGGGCAGAGGGGGATAAAGGAGAGAAAAAAATGGGACAGCTATAATAGCATAATCAATAAAATATACTTTAAAAAAGAATCTTTCTGTATTAATTTGCATAACCTCTAGTTAATGAAATTATATCAAGTCCTTTTTTTTAATTATTATTTATTTATTTTTTAGAGAGAGGGGAAAGGAGGGAGAAAGAGAGGGAAAGAAACATCAATGTGACAGAGAGATGCAAACTAAAACCACAAAGAGATACCACTTCACACTGGTGAGAATGACCACCATAAACAGATAAACAAAGAACAATTGCTGGCGAGGTTGTGGAGAAAAGGGAACCCTAGTGCACTGTTGGTGGGAATGCAGACTGGTGAGGCCACTGTGGAAAAGAGTATGGAATTTCCTCAGAAAACTACAAATGGAACTGCCTTTTGACCCAGCAATTCCACTGCTGGGATTATACCCTAAGAACCCTGAAACACCAATCCAAAAGAACCTGTGCGCCCCAATGTTCATAGCAGCACAATTTACAATACCCAAGTACTGGAAGTATCCTCAGCGCCCATCAGTAAATGAGTGGATCAAAAAATGTGGTACATTTACACAATGGAATTCTATGCAGCAGAAAGAAAGGAGCTCCTACCTTTCACAACAGCATGGATGGAACTGGAGAGCATTATACTAAGTGAAAAAAGTCAGGTGGTGAAAGACAAATACCATATGATCTCACCTATTAAGTGGAACCTAATCAGCAAAACAAACAAGCAAGCAAAATATAACCAGAGACATTGAAATAAAGAAGAAACTGACAGTAATCAGAGGGGAGGTAGGAGAGGGATAATGGGGGAAATAGGGGAAGGGCTATCAAGAAAAATGTATAAAGGACATATGGCAAAGCCAAAGGGGGTAGGTTCAAAATTGGAAGGTGAGAAAAGGTGGAGTGGGGAGTGTGGTGGGGTGAAAATGGAGACAACTGTACCTGAACAATAATAAGCATATATATTTTTTAAAAGAAACATCAACATGAGAGAAAAACATCGATCAGTTGCCTCTCATACCCATCCCCACCAGGGACTGAGCCCACAACCCAGGCAAGTGTCCTGACCAGGCTGGTGGGCTTTAGCTTTACAGGATGATGCCCAGCCAACTAAGCCAAACTGGTCAGGGTTGAAATTATTGTATATCAATTCTTAAAACCATTGTGAGGATGAAAGAGTCACAGGAGAAATAGGCCGGGAGAAACAGGATGGAGAAGGATTGATTTTGTATATTAAACAGAAATGTGGAGGAGGCTGGATTTTTGCCATATTCTCTGGCTCTATTAATAGACAATACACCCATGGATCAAAACAAAATCATTAGGCACTAACATAGAGAAATGTGTATGCAGATCTGAGACATTATTTTATTTATAAGATGTCCTCTCCATGGGAAGCCTAAATTTACTTTCCTGCACTGCATGAAATAAAAAATGGAAAGAGAAAAACGTACACTCCTGCATCACAGAGCCATCACAATGACAGATAACGTTCCTTGTTGTGGGGAGTCTTCCATGGACACAGGTAGGGGGAAGAGAAGCAGAGATGCTTTCCATGACAGTAGGAAGACAAAAAAACTACTACTGAAAGACCACTAAGAGCACTATGCTAAAACTCCTTAACTTTTCTCTAACAGAGAAGTCAGACAGTGAAAATTACATGGACATTTCTTTTGGAAAACACTGTCTTCGCCCCGTTTACCACATATTTTACCACTACGATCACTAATACAGGAGTCACATTTTTAAGCCATCACAGTTTTACTTTCTGCGTGCTTCGAGAGCCACAATTCTTAGAAAAATAATTTTAGTAAAGAATAACTCAAATGATTTGTTGCCAGCGACACTCGAGTTTTGCACATGTAATATAAATTGAGACAGAGAATGTTTTTTAAAATGCATGTGGATGCATAAGAGCATTGCCGGCCAAACAAATCAATATCTGTTCCTCATTTTGTGCCCTACTTGCTAAGGCGTAGAATTTAATAACATATAATGCCTTACTTTAAGAAACATATTATTAGGAATCTTTGAAAAACTGGGCCCTTTTCATTTACACTTGATCATTGTAAAATGTGACAACCTCATTAGAAAACAGCATCGAGGCTGAAGTGAAACAATGCTGATTTAAGAATGTCCGTATTCGCATCATCTACAAAAGTTTGACCATATGATAAATTTAAATGGCAACCCCAACCAAGTCACCAACATTTGCTATTATGACTAACTAGCCTGTCCGCAGCACTTCATTTCCTGTAATGTATCTTTGCATACACTAACGTGGTTTTTCATCACGATAGCCTTGGGAAATAAACTAGAAAACCAAGGCCTAAAGAGGTTATATATGACTTTCTCAACGTCAAAGAGCAATTAAAATTCAAGGACCAGATTACTAATCTAATGTACTCGTAGTGTGAAATAAAAGTCTCATTATGTTTATGCTGTAACACATTAAATATTGTGATACTAGAAATTTTTTTTTATTTAATCTTGTAAAGAGATTTTTGAAGAAACGGGCTACCAAAAATGGTTGGATATGAGGGTTGGTATATCTTTAATGGGTCTGTGAAATGAAATACAAATAATTGAAGACAGATAAAATTGCATATTAGGTAGTATCTGATGACTTACAGATTCTAAATTCCATTTCCCCATAATCAAATCCCCATAACTAGTTTACTTTGAGCCTATTAGCTTCAGCCAGATATGAGACTACTGTTTAATCTTTGAGTTTCACCTGCAGAAAACAAACAAACGCTGTAGTAGAATCCTGAGCAGGCCCTCGGAATGAACTTGTGAGGTGCCCATATGAACAAATGCCCATTCTTCTCAGGACTTAGCGCCCCACATGCTCTGCCACTGACGGGCTGCAGCAGCTTTAGGTGACCAAGCCGTACGCTACGTAAAGCCCGGATGCAGGCGGTAAGGCTACAAAATGAAAACCTGACCAAATGTTTGTCCTGATATAGTTTGAATAATAGTAAGAACAGAAAATATGGGGCAAAATTGGATGAACTGCAAACATCCCAAAGCGGATTTGAACAAGCTGACAGCAGCATCCTAAAATTTATTAGCGTAACTGTCAGCTGTGCAATAGGCTATATGAAATGATTTGGGGATTTCAATTTCATTCCCAATGGGCAGATGTTCACATCATTACAATCACTGTGAAACGGTTTTCTTCTTTGCAATCTCAGTAGAGACATCAAGAAACTCAGGGGCTCAGAGAGCCTAGGACCTATTTGGACGACGTGGTCCCACTTAGGTGAGCCCAAGGGTACTTTTTAGGGACAAAGACTTTTATTTTCATAAAACCTTGAGTATAAATACTGATTCCAGTCACCACAATTTGGGGCTTAAAAATAAACAAGGTGCTAAAGGACCCAAACACAGAATAAGATGGGAAAATCTTATATTATCAATAAAAGGGAGAACTGGAGAATCTGGATACTTTGTTTTCTATATTATTTTTTCCTACATCCTATTTCCTTACTGTTGAGTCATAACTACTATATAGAAAACATTGGATTTGGAGTGAAAAGACCTGGGTTTTAGCCCTTGTATTCTGCTATCCTGCTCATGTAATTCTAGATGAGGAATTCCTCTGTAAAGTGGGAGTGGAGCTTTGCTCTGTGTATGTAATAGGGCTGTTGTTCAGATCCACTAAGGTAATAAATAGAAAAAGATTTAAACAAACTATGTAATATGCTTTTTTAAAAGAATTTACTTGTTTATTTTTAGAACAGGGCAGGGAGGGAGAAAGTGAGGGAGAGAAACATCAGTGTGTGGTTGCCCCCCACTGGGGACCTGGCCTGCAACCCAGGCATGTGCCCTAACTGGGAATCGAACCAGTGACACTTTGGTTCTCAGACCGGCACTCAATCCACTGAGCCAAACCAGCCAGGGCAAACTACGTAACACATTAAATGCACCAACTGATCTGAGAAGCTTCTTTGCTCACCATATATGCATTATCTGAAGACTCAATATTGAGATCACCAAACCCTGGCCTTGATCATTACAATTGTCCACCTTCCTTATAAAGTAAATAAAGAAGCCAGAATAAAGCCATCACAAATTTGTGTCAGGGGATATACTATTTGCAGATTGCTATATTCAGTCAAATTCATATTGCTTGGTTGACATGTGTGCATGTGTGTGTGTCTCTAGTGTACGCCCACAGCAAGATACAAGGAACTCATGGCTATAAGGAAACATATTTACTATCATCTATTTCTTTCATTTTTCTTTTTTGGACAAATACATCTAATAGGGTTTTGCAGTCTTCTGAATGTCTTCCAGAGTAACCTAAGGCTCTTGCCATTCAGCATTTACATCAGGCTCAGAGCTTACGATAGGGCCTGGTACGTGTTAAGTGCACGGTAAACTCTGGCTGAATAAATGAGCTGCCCTCATACAGGCATCGCCCGTTTTCTGTGTCCCCTCAGACCCTGCGCACACTTTCCACTTAGTTTTGTTGTCTGTAGCAAGGTCCTTGTATTGTCATCATTTGTATTTAGTGTTTGTTGTATGTGACAAACACATCCTAGTGTGACCCCCAATAAGTCATGGCCTTATGTAATCCCCTCTCCTTGAGTGTGGACAGAATCTGTCACTTGCTTCTAATCAATAGGATATAGACAAGGCAAAGAGATTTTTCAGGCATAATCAGAAGCTCTGATGCATGGACTTTAGCTTAATTAAAACAGCAGTTATTCTGGGTAAGCCTGACCTAGTCCGGAGAGTCCTTTAGAAGAGGGTACAGGCCGTATCTGAAGTTCAAGACTTGAAGCAGCAGGCACTTTCTCTCTCCATGGCTGGTGTTGAGGCAGCAAGCTGTCATGAATTCTACAGTTGCAAAGCAGTTAATTCTGCCAGCAGTGTAAGGGAACTGGAAGTGGATTTTTCCCCAGTCTAGCCCCCAGATGAGAATGAGCCCAGCCAACATTTTGTGAGACTGAGCAGAGAAATCTTCTAAGTCATGCCCAGACTTCTGACTTGCAGAAATTGTGAAGTAATAAATTGATGGTGTCGTAAACCACTCGGTGTGATAATTTGTTACCAGCCATAGAAAACCAACATACTCGGTGTGTGCACAGATCATATTTCTCATCCTAGAGGATAAGCATTTTGAGGGAAGAAGACACATCTGCCTTTCTTCTCTCGGTGCCTAGGACCCAGCCAAGAATACCGCAGACGTGCTTGCAGGCCGGAATAAATTATTTCTACTTGTGAGCACTAGGTATTATATTTACCCTCTGCTGAAACTGTTTTCGACTGGGGAAGTAAAACACAATATACTGACTTCTATTTTGCCACATATTTTTTCAGCAGAGTGGCAAAAATTAGACACACGTGAAAAACAGTGCGAGTTGTGTACCTACTTATCAATGCATGAAGCTGAAAAATGATCACATTCCTTTTAAAGATGGCAATAATGTAGGATGAAAAAATAATTCAGAAATCCAATTACAATGAACTGACTAACAAACTGGCTATGGTGGCCACACATGGCTGGTATAAATCAGAATTATTTTCCTCTTTCTTAATTTGCTTCTCAGTCAGGCTATGTGCTCTTAAAAGTAACTGAGATATCTATTTTATATCTGACCCTCAGAGAGTTTTTAACAAATTTAGTTTTATCTCAAAACTAAACACCCTGAGCCCCGTGCTAATCTGCTTATGTAAAATAACAATACACTTCTCCCAATAGCTAAGTTTCTAATCAAAACCTTAACATTCTTCTTGCCAATCAAAAACCAGCTTCTTAAACTCAGCAACATACAGAAGCCAAAATTAAGATCCCATAGGAAAGAACCCGAGGCCTAAAAACTCATTTTTTCATTCAGTCTGTTTTGTTATCACACTCGTTTTCTCTCTAGCTAAAAGATTAGTTATTCATTACTATAAAGGCTAACAGTAAGGGTGCAAAATAGCACGGAGAATCAAATCCTTCATAGTGCTTTTTAAATAAAAATCTACCTATATATTCTCATTTCAGTTGCAAGAAAGACCAAACTTCAAGTAGCTTAATATTACTGGACTAAATAAAAGGACATGAAGTGTTATCAGTGGCTCATTGTTCATGTTGAGGTGGTAGCCACCGGGGGATTCTAAGGTCTGTTATTTAGGTTGAGCAAGTCCCTTCACCCCTGGTTAAAATGCAAACAGCACTGGGAGACCATCCCACAGAGCCTTATGTGGCTTAAGGTTCTAAATGACTAAGTTTGTTAGCTCGTTTTGTGAGAATAGGTTTTATGTTTTCCAGAGAGTACACGCAAAGGAGGAGGGTAAATTCCCTCGTTGCCTGAGGGGAGAGGAGACACCCATCACTGAGATGTGAAAATATACACAAGAAAGTGAGGTCCACCTTCCAAACCTGCTGAAGAAATCTCCCGTATTGAAGCCTGAGTGCAATGTACTGTCGGTGGCGTCTGTTGCTGCCTACTGCTCTGAGCTGGAAGGCTTCCGTTTCAGACGCATACTTCGAGACTTTTTTTCTACTTTCATTAGTCATAAAATGAATTAAGGCAATCTCATCATTCTTAACACACATGCAAGTGAAAAGGTCCCCCAAAATTACTCTCTTGGGTATATAGGGCAGTTGAAGAAGTTGATTCTGAAAATTTCATGGCAGAAAGGAATCTATTTCCATAAGTTCCTCTTCTATACTATCTCTCTCACCCCATGGCCTTCATTACTTTTAGAAAATGCTCAAGGATGTATATCATCTAGAGAATCAAGTGAATTTCAAAGATCTGTGACAAGTTAGAAAGCCAGCCTGCTACTCCAATCCTTTCTTCTGAAATAGTTCCCTAAACACCCTAACGTAGCCATAGCAAATGGTCCCTCCGACACACCACAGAATGTATGCTTTTGAAAGTAATCAAAGTTTTGCCACTCTGAAGCAGCTTTTTGGGGATACTGATTTTAAGCTGTTTACTAAGAAACAAAAGACTCGAAAAGACCCTTTGATCCTCACCCCTTTCTTGCCCAAGAGATTCAGACAGAAAAATCTGCTTCAGTAAAGGAATCTTAGGATGTTGCCTTAGCCCAACTTAACAGAGGGCTTCAAGCAGGGAAGGTCTGTTAGCTAGATGTGTCCCTTCAGGTCCCACTGTTTCTGAGGTGCCTAGCAAGGATTTTCCTGCCTTGCGTGTCCAGCTCTCCCTCAAGTACCTGTAAATCACCATTCCTACTTCCCACCCTAGTACCCACACCCTCCCCTTTCTCCTCTATCCAAAAACATCATGTCTACTCAATGCTACCTCACTGTCTGAAAGTTGCATGTTTGTGTGAATTCCCCATGCACGTGTATGAAAATTTTGATTTTCTCCTGTGAATCCGCCTCTGTTAACTTGTTTGGCCCAGGTAAAAGAACTTAGATGGTAAGAAGAAATGTATTATTATTTTAGCCTCCACACCTTTATGCTTTTACTTATTTTAACATATCCACCTTAGATTAACTTCCCTATCTTTTCTAACAGTCAGGTTCCTGGTCATTTCCTAAAGCCCAAATAAACCTCACCTTTCTGCAGTACATTCCCAGATATATAACATGAGATACAGCCAGAAGCTTCCTTGTTTATCATTCCAAACCACTTCACTTATATCTTTTACTCTTCTTATTACATTATAATGAAAGGATTTTTGTTTGTTTTATTTCACTTATACCCCAACTTCTACACCGGGAACCCTGTAAGGGCAAAAATTATGTCCTATCAATCTTTACATGCAGTGATCTTCCTTCTACCCAGCACAGTGTCTATCCCAGTACAGGCCACATAGCGTGCACTCAATGTGTGTTGGCTGGATTGGATTAGAAAGTTGATGTTAGAAGTCCGGAAAAGAAAAGTGCCCCAAATAGCTCTTTTCTGCCAAATAGGGACTTGTTTCTCACAAACGGAATCCCCAGATCTAAAGACCTAGAAAAAAATCCTTTATGATTTGAATACTACTTCAATTTAAGGGCTCTAGAACAGTAATTTCAGGGGAGGGCACTATATTCTTTTAAGCTACCAAGTGACTCAGCCTTCAGTGAAAAGCCTTTGCTTATACTAAAAGTTCAATCCAGGTGATAAGTGATGCGCATCTCATCCAAATCAATAATCTTATATACTTCATAATGTAACAGATTTAATGAAGGAAACAGGAGTGGCAGGAAACAGCTTCCTATATATTCAAGATTCTTGCAATATAGTTGGGGAGATCATTTTGATCCATAACAAGGAATTAGATAACAAAATATGACTATACCAACATGCCAAATTTTTTATTCTGACTACATAAGTGCTGTAGGAAAATAATAAAATCAAATTAGAGTCATGCAGCTTGTAATGTTTCATGGGCCCTAAAGGATGGAAAGGATTTAATAAAGAGTGTTGAAATAAAGGCTGCCTAGGACTTTAAAGCATCTCAGAGAATTCTAGAACATGCAAGGAAACTAACTCTTCATTTTACATGAGAACAAATAAACCCAGATCGAGCAAATGACTTACCCAAGGACCCACCATGGATGTGTGCTGTGCCGGGAGAAATTCTTCCTTGTTCCTATCACTTCAGGCCACCTCCTACCGCCTTGCTTAAATTAATCAGAGGCTCTTTGTTTACTATTGGGGGAGATAAATTCAGAGGCCAGAGTGCTGATCATTACACCATGAAACCTCACTGGGGGAGAGAAACTCAGATGCATACTTTCTCGCTGGAAGTATGTCTACATCAATTTTTTTAATTTTTATTTATTGATTTTTGATGAGAGAGAGAGAGAGAGACATCGATTTGCTGTTCCACTTATTGACACATTCATTGGTTGATTCTTGTATGTGCCCTGACCAGGGATCAAACATACAATCTTGCTATATCAGGACAACACTCTAACCAACTGCGCTACCCTGCCAAGGCCTGTCTAAGCCAATTTTAAAAAGAGAAACCAGAAATGTTGACAGTACAACCATAAAAACTTGAGTAAATCTATTGCACTTAAACAACAAAAAACAATTTCTGGGGAGGAAGAGGGATGAAGCTAGAATAGCATTTCTGTCGTATTGTAAACATGGGAGTTATGTCATCAGATACACAGGGAACAGGATTTCCCAAGAAATAGAATTAAACCTGTTTTATGGATGAATTATAATCTAATCTTTGTTCTTTTTCAAAATCAGCCAATGATGTTTAAAAAATGTCACTGCCCAGCGAACTACCCTAAGATTGACCGTCTGAAAGTTTCTTCCTTTTTTTACATGTTATTCCCTGATGTGGAGAAGCAAGTTTATGTTCTGGCAACATCTGAGCTGCAAGAAAGTGAAGCTACCAACATCTGCCTTGATAAACCGCATAGCTGTAAGCAAGCTTATGAATTAAATTAAGTGTCTCCATTTAATTCTCCATCTCTCTGAGGACAGGATGACAGACTGAAAAGTGTCCAACCCAAAGAAACCAGCCTAAACTCATCTCAAACAGGAGATTGAAAGTAACTCAGTAATATTCCACATTTTACAAACAGACATTAAGACACATTTCACCCCATCATAAAGTTGGTAGTGCCCAAATAAAACCATGCCGTGATATCCCATACGAAGCGCAATTTGTCACGGACATAAATTGTACTCAAAAGTTCAATTATTGCCTTAAATATATAACTATGTAGAAAAATCCCAGACTATTGTTGGGTACAATCCCTTCCGTCTAATATATATTAGAGTGAATGAGGCACGTCATCAGGAGACTTTTGCTCTCTTGTTTTGGGACAGCATACTTATCACTACCATTGACATGTGTTATTAATTCATCCAACACATATTCATCAATAACTACTAGATGCTGGGTACAGAGCTAGGTGAGGGATCTGGTAATGAATGAAGTCTATGTATAGTCTCCATCGTCATGGAGCGTATTATCTCCCCCTTACTGGACAAACTGTACTGATTACCCTTCTAAAGCATTAGAACTCATTAATTCAGGATCAGTTTAAGTCTCCTTCCCCCAGTAGTTCACAAGATTATATACACACACACACACACACACACACTCTCTCTCTCTCTCTCTCTCTCTCTCTCTCTCTCTCTCTCTCTCCAGAAGGTATCCAGCCATGTAATATGAAAAATAGAGACATTTATTGAAGAAGATACAACACAGGTGGCAAACACAAGGTCCACAGGCCAAATACGGCCCTCCACCTTGTTTTATCCGGCCCGGCACCTCGTTTCTACTCAGCAGCAACACCGAGCTCTCGCTTAACTGTTAATGGGTAAGTTACATTTACACAGTCCTAAAATTACATTTGGCCCTTTGAAGGCAACTGCCAGGCTGATGTGGCCCCCCGTGAAAATGAGTTCAACACCCCTGAGATACAAGATACAAGAAACACTGTACATAAGACAATGATGCCTCAGTCCCCTTCAAAGTAGGCACTTTGGGACCTCACACAGTTCTCCCAATCTCCATCAGCTGCCCCATCATATTTCCCTGAATTTTATGGACCACCTGAAATTTTTTCCCTTTCTTTTTTTTAAAGATTTTTTAAATTTATTTTTTAGAGAAGGGGGAGGGAGGGAGAAAGAGAAGGAGAGAAACATTGATGTGTGGTTGCCTCTTGCACGCCCCCAACCAGGGACCTGTCCCATAACCCAAGCATGGGCCCTGATTGGGAACAAGACACCCTTGGGTTCACAGGCCACCTCTCAACCTACTGAGCCAGGGCTGTCCCCTTTCAAAGGTGATTTTAGTTTTGGGAAAAGCCAAAAGTTGCAGAGTGTGAAATCTGGGCTGCAGGGCGGCTGAGTCACCTGGGTGATTTGATGTTTCACCAAAAATCTCTGCACGAGACGTGATTCATGACTGACACACTGTCATGATGAAGCTGCCAATCAGCAGTTGCCCATAGCTTCGGCCTTCTGAGTCATCCAAATAGTTTCCGCAGAGGAATGTTCAAGCTTAATGCAAAATGTGATGCAGATTCGTTGCTCTACGGTATCATTTTGAATGTGACGGTCACACAGCACACATGTTTACTCACTGGCATCTAATGCCCCCACTGACTAGTACAGTGAAGCCATCATTGTTCACACATGTGAATTCCAGTCCACTCTCCTTGGCTGCCAGCTTCCATTGATGTCATGCAAACCATTTTCATTAGAGTAACAGTGGCTAGATTTTTTCCGGACAGGCCTTTCGTATATACCTGACTACAAACAGAGAGATGCACACATGCAGAAAAAGATAGACTCCAAAAAAAAATGTGGTTCCAAAAGTGACTTGCTCAGTATTGTTGGAGGTAAGAGGTGTAACCTGCATCTTAATCAATCACAAAACTAAAATGCATAGATTCCCTGCTATGGGCAAGGCAGTACACTAAGCTTTAGTAGGGGATCAATGAGCAACCTGGCAAACTGTCTAAGCTGGACGTAGAGCTCATGGCAGTGGTACCAAAAACGAGGAAAGTGAAGGACATTATGAAATACTGATGGGACATAATGAATGATTATATACGGAAAGCAAAGTACAAGAAGGGTGCGAAGAAAACAAAGTTTCAAGCCTGGGTAGCTGGGAAAATGATGGTATCGCTGACAGAGACTGAGAAAGTAGATGGAAGATCCAACCTTGGAAAGATGATGTGCTCACAATCACATCATCTTTGGAAGCACAAGGAGTTTCAGCAAAATATTCATGTGTAAACATGAGACGAGAAGTTGGACACATGGGACCATGGTGTAAGAAACAGGTTTTTAAAAATCACTTATATAAGAAATAACAATTAGAGTTATAAAGGTAGATGAAATCCCCAAGGAAAAAAAAGGTAGAGGAAGAAAAACAAATAAGGAATCTTGAGTATATTCACAGTTTGAGGATAGGAAAAAGAAAATAATCCAGGAAAATATCTCTATTTTCCTTACTCAAGGAGGCTTCATGGGAAATGAACAATACTGACATCAAAGAAAAGACAGGCAGATTATTCTCAGGAAGGTGGTATGTGTTAAGCAAAGGATTAGGGGCACTATAAAATGAGCTTCCTCTGATTCACTTACCATTATCTATCTACCCGTCTATCTATCCATTTACTTTGGCTACTGAAAATATTTTAAGATTATATTTCAGAATATACCTATTAGAATCACACTTCGGAGGGGTCACATTAAAGAGCGCTGTCTGGGTGGGTGTCTGAAACGAACCTGCCACATCCAACAATCTGGTTCAAGATTCAGATGCCTTAACTTAGAAATTCCTAAACTTAGACATGCAAACAAGAAAAATAAGTCAGATTTTTAAAACCCAGAATTCTCCTGGTCATTGATTTAGTAACAAATGGAGATGTGGGAAAATAGTAGCTGAAACCCTGTCTGGATACTGGCCACACCACATACTATTAACCTTAGCCAAACTACTTAACCTCTTCTGGCCTCAGTCTTCTAAACTTCCGAATGGGACATGACAACATAATAGTACAGGCATCAGGAGGTTACTGTTATTCAATGAGATAACAGATGTAAAATGGATAGAACAGTTCTTGGCTTTTATAAAATAATTGTTCATAACTTGCTATACTGCACACATACACTTGTCAATAAACAACGTAGAGAAGCTGACATAACTTTTTTAAAGTAGGTTGAATACTGAATTTTCTACTGTAATTTAATATACAAGTATGTCAGGCACATAAGATTATCTCCATCCTGACAGAAAAGTGAAAGAACAAGATGAGAAGTCAGTTATAAAGACCTACTAAGTGTATAAAACAAAAATGAAAACTCAAGAATGAGAAAGTATAAAACAAAGAAAGCATATTCACTCTCTTTTGCCGAATATCAAGAATGAGAAAAAAGGAGTAGATTTTCATGGGGCTTGGTAAGCTGGAAATTTTTAATGGGAAATTATTATTCAAGGAATAGTCTATATGTAGTTCCAAGTTGTCTTATTAAAAAGTATTGTCATTAAAGAAATGATCTTAAAACATTGTAAGTAACCATCAATGCTATGTGGATATTGAATATTCTAGGCCCATTTCATATCCTTCCATGATAAAAATGACAAATCACAGAGATGAAGGCAAAACGATCATCTATTTTGATCTCTGTTAAAAACTGATTTAAACACCATGCCATTCTTTTACAAAATGAGACAAAAAGGCTTACACTAGAGTTCAGGATCCTCACTACACTGGAGGGAACCGACAAGCCTGTAACAGTGCAAAGGAAGGCCAATGGCAAACCTGACAAGAGGGTGGTGGAAAAGGTAACAGAAAAGATGTACAGGGGCGGGCAAAAGTAGGCTGATGTGCCACTGTGACATTCTTTTGCGTTAATAAAGCTATTACAGTAATCATAACCTGCATGTCTTTTTCCATATGAACAACTGTAAACCTACTTTTTCCCACCCCTGTATAGAGAAAAAATAAAGGGAAAGAGAACGACCTGGGGGGGCGGGGGATAGTGCCATGATAAGTGTGCCCAGTTAATATCTGTAAAGTGCTTAAAACAGTGCCTGGCACGTAAATGCTCTATATGTTTGCTATATAAAGAGTTCTGCACAGCAGGTCCTCAAATAATGGCGTTTCATTACAATGTTGATAGGAAAGAAAATCAACTCCCAGCCCGGATGGCTGTCTGTGTGGAGTTTGCATGTTCTCCCCATGTCTGCATGGGTTTTCTCCAGGGACTCTGGTTTGCTTCCACATCGCAAAGATGTGCATGTGAGATGAACTGAAGTGTCCACACTGTCCCAGTCCCAGTGGGTGTGTGGGGGGGTGACTGCCTCCCCCTGTGTGGGAGGGTGTGCTGGCCAGGGTGGGTCCTGCTGCGCGACCTGAGCTGCCAGAACAGGCAGGCTCCAGCCACCGGAGACCCTGAACTGTAATAAGCAGTCTGCAATTCTCTTACTTGTTTTTATTCCTCTTTCCTAAATGGATGTAGAGCTCACATTTATTTCAATGTTTAATATTAGGAGTGTTTTGGGTCTTTATTTAGGAATTTGATGATGTCTTTGAGACCAGAAATATGCCATAGGGACTTAACTCTTGTTTATATCAATTAGCCTACAGCAAAACTGGTTTTACGTAGTTTTGCTTAAAGTGACAGTTTCCAAGAAACTATAGAAGACATTAAATGAGGACTTACTGTACAACATGACTCTCTAACCCTTTGTGCAGACGTTCACATGCTTGAACGCAGAAGCCTAGACTAAATGATTTCTCAAGGTCCTCTGCAGCTCAGTAAACTCTATGTATCCCCACAGTTTAAGAGACTTCACTAGTGGAAAAAAAAACTGTATTGTTAATGCATCGGAATTTTTTTTTCTGTCATCACTTTCCATTTTACTTAAAGGTATAATAGAACTATTTTTAATAGACAGCACTCACTTGGCAGATTTCTTAGAATTTCTGTGCATGATATACTTCATTTGATAGTAAACACAATAACAGTTTTTTTTTCCTTTAATCCTCACCAGAGAACATGCTTATTGATTTGGGGGAGAGGGGAAGGGAGGAAGAGAGAGAGGGAGAGAAACATCAATGTGAGAGAGAGAAATATCAATCAGTTGCCTCTCATATATGCCCCACCTGGGGACCAAACCTGCAACCTAGGTATGGGCCCTGACTGGGAATCAAACCCACAACCTTCCAGTTTACAGGATGGGTTTATGGAGTGATGCTCCAATCAACTGAGCCACACCAACTAGGGCAACAACTAGTATACTTTAAATAGCTCACTCATTTATATGGTAGCCCTGTCAGTAGGTTCTACCATAAATCATTTGATACACCGAACTCTGTGTCTCCATCAGTAATGAAATAGGCATTTTTATTCAAATGTAGCAGGATGTTCAGCTCCCAAGATAATGATTAAGCGAAGATCTTTTTTATTCTGCAGACAAAGCACATACCATACTTACAGTTTAGGCTCTCAGGGACAAAAATCTTAAAGGAGGCCAAGATTTCCTTAGACTTTATGGAAATAACCCTTTTAAGTTTCCATTTTTTGGTGGCCCCTCTCTATGCTAATTCTGATTCTTTCTCCTGGGGTCAGGGTATCATTGACTGGCCGCCCTCTCCCTTGCTACTCTGTAATAGCACAGTGCACTGTTACTTTCCTCAGTTCTCTTGCTAATGAATATTTCATCTGTCTGAAGGAATAATCACTGTGTGTTTACCAAATGACAAAATGACTTACAAAAATGTACTTAACGGAAAATCAGTCTTTCTTAGAATTACCAAACATTCTTCTCTGAGCTCTTTACTCCACCTCTTCAAACTATTGTCAACAATAAAATGAGCAATACCTTCAGGTGCTCTCTTATGATTAAAACCAGAAGCCTGATGCAAATTAGGACTCACGGGTAGCACTCACATCATACAGTACATAGATGGAAGCTCAGATGAAGGTGTGCACACAAGAGCATCTTTCATTTTGTGTTCATTCACAGTGTACGAAATATTCAAGCATCAATCAGGGCACTTTTGAACAAAGCAATGTGTGAGATTAAATAAAACGAAGAAAGGCATTGATAACTTGTATTGTCTATATTAACCTTTCATTGATGGTTTACATCATACACTATGAATTATATCCATCCCATTTAACCAAGTGAGAATTCTGCAAATAAGAGAACAACATCAGTTACCTATTACACAGAGTGATAGTCAATGTCCCTTAAATCTGTGGTCCCCAACCTTTTAAGCACCAGAGACCAGTTTTATGGAAGACAATTTTTCCACAGGCTGAGGGGGCAATGATTTGGGGATGATTCAAGTGCATTACATTCAAGCTCACCTCCAGCTGTGTGGCCTGGTTCCTAATAGGCAGGGACCGGTACCAGTCAGTGGCCTGGAGGTTGGGGAGCCCTGTGTTAAAGTGTACCTTTTAAAATTAAAGTTTGCAGGCACTTAGTCTGAGGCAAAATAAGTAGGTGCTATGTTTTCAGAAAACTGCCATTTAAAATCATACGAGTTGAATAGTTTCAAATGACATTTGTGAGACATCTAGTGAAAATAGGACAATATTTGAAAGTCGCCAATTCAACATCTATCCTATAGTAAACACCCTGACTAGACTACTTCAGATTACATTGCCCCTTTGTACTTATTTCAGAATCTTTGTCATTGGGTTTTTATTTTTCTTTACCCTTACAAAAAAAGACTATATAGCGATTCTCAATAAGCTTTGTAAGTGTGTTAGGCTGAAGAAATAATAATTTCAAATTTATTAAGGTGAGATGAAGAGCTGGACTTGGCCTCACCCAAAAGACACTTTGCTGCATCCAGCTGTCAGGCTCGCAATATCATGGGGAAGATCGTCTGCCCAGAAAGGTTTCCCAGAAACCACAAGAGCCATTTCTATTAACTCTGATCCCACGTCTTAAACTTCCAATGTTGGACTTACTGTTGGCAAACATGGATGCATTTCAGATTCCGGCTTATCTATAAATACTTAGCAACAACCAAGGCTTTGTTTTCAGTTTTGTGATTGTTTTATCCCGTGTGTGTGTGTGTGTGTGTGTGTTTCTAAAATAGCGATGCTTCTATTTTTCTTGAAAAGATCGGAGCTAAATGATACAAGAAAATGAATGGAATCTACAAGCTAAGGTTCATCATGTGCCTTGCACATACATGGAAATGTATGAATGGCTGTCCTATCCACAAAATAAAAGAATGTAATTAGGCATTAAGATTAGTAGACTCCAAAGAAGAATGATGGCACTATTCAATGTCTTTTCAGGGAAGTCTATGGCAGTGAATGGGTAAAGTTAACCATCTTACCATATTTCTGCCCCCACATTAAGACGATTATACAATATCATGGGGTTATGAGCTGACAAGTAAGTGAACTGAGAATCCGCCCCCCTCTCTCGCTCAGTATACATCATATGCCACAAAAGATCAACTTACCTGTATAAGTGCCCCCTTGCAATGAAATCAAGTGTATCAGTTTAATTCTTCTTACTTAGTATCCACTTCTGCTCCTCTAAAGGCTAATAATCTGTTTTATTCCTTATCTTAGCATTGCATACAGGTACTTTATCCTGTTGTAAGATCTTTTCTTTGCCTACTCTCAACCTTAGAGAGAGAGCTTGTAGCACTAGGGGGAAATCTGACCATTAATAAAATAGGCCACACACAACACACAAAAAGAAGGAGGAGGAAGAGGAGGAGGAGAAGAAGAAGAAGGATGAGAAGGTGAAGGAAGAAGGAGGAGGAGGAGGAGGAGGAAGAGGAGGAAGGGAAAGGAAGGGGAGGGGAGGAGAGGGGAGGGGAGGGGAGGGAAGGGAAGGGAAGAAAAAAAGACAATCTACATGATACTCTCTTATTCTTCCTTACTTAATGGCATGGATATTCTACCATACTTTGATTTTTCTTTTTGGTGAAGTGGTAAAAGTTAGGTCACAGGAATGTTCAAGGGGAATTTAAAGATAAACATGTTTTGGATTCATTAATCTGTACTATAAAAAGGTGATTGTCAGCTATGAGCAAATCTAACACAGAAATCCTTATAGGATTGACTGCAAATATACAGGAAGTTAGCAGATGAAAGCTCAATCTAACTACATCTGGACCTGCATCTTGACTATTCCAGTTTTACATAAAGAGAAGATGATGACCAAACTCAAATATAGTGATAAACTTTTCTGGTGAAAAGTGATATAGTGATATTTGTGGTTCAAGACAAGGCATTCACACCAGACGGCTATTGTTATGTTGGTTGTTGTCAATTTCTCATGTGACAGTCTAAGGGAAAAGAGGTCAGTGCCCCTGACTAAATAGTCGGATATTGTATGTTTTAAAAATTCTTAAAGCACACTGGTTGAAAATTGCTGCTCTCTATAAAAAATGTAATTAAAATCCTTCCCTAGTTTCTCCATGCCTATAGAAGTGGCTTTTAAACAGTGTTCTTAGGTGAATTTGTTTCAAAGGCTGCCCTTAGGCCAGACAGGCTCAGCAGGTAATGCACCAAAATTTGAAGTTCACAAGTAGCTTTAGAAAACCACTGGCCTATAGGAAAAAGGAGAGGCTCCTTTGGACAAAGAAGTCCCTCTTCATCTGTCCCCAGCCTACCTCTCCAGCCTCATGTCTTCTCATGTCTACCTTCCACATCACCCTCTAGCTCAAAACAATGATTGAGGTTCCTGTAAGAGACCAGATTATTTGATGTTTCTGTGCCACGGCTTCATTTGCTTAAAACATCTGCACACCCCTACCATTTGCTTGTTCATCAGATAATACCAAGTTGCTATTCCCTACCCCCTACCGGTCCACACGGACAGAATGGCGCTAACGTACCTTCTCCATGAAGTCTTTTAAGATGCTGCTTCTCATACCTCTTCTAGATGGAATTGATTACCCTCCCCCCTTTGTGCCCTCACAGTGGCAATATTAGTGGTAGAAGTGGTAATTAACATTTATTGAGCATGTATTATATTATATTTCAAGTATTGTACAAAGTGCCTTATATGTCACGTGCATTCCATTGTAAACCTCTCAAGTCTACGAGGTATAATTATTACCCCCATTTTAGAGGTGAGGAGACTAACATTTAGAAAGATTATACTTAATCTACTTGCCCAAGTTGTACAGCCAATGTCTGGCAGAACTGGATCATCTCACCTATTTAAATCTCAAAGCATATGCACTTAAGCCCTGGCAGGGTAGCTCAGTTGTTTAGAACATCATCCCCATACACCACGGTTGCGGGTTTGATCCTCGGTCAGGGCACATACGAGAATCAACCAATGAATCCATGATTAAGGGCAATGACAAAACAATGCTATTGTCTGTCTCTGTCTCTCTCTTTCTCTCTCTCTCTCTCTCTCTCATTTCCTTCCTCTCTCTCCCTCTAAAATCAATAAATTTAAAAACAAACTTTAAACATATGCACTTAACCTTTACAACACAGGACCAGGTTCATTTTACTTAAGTCAGGTGAGTAGGGAATAAGTCAGTAGGGTTGGCAGACACTATGGAACTGAAAAGGTACACTCCAGCTATAAGCATTTTAAAAGGGGAGGGGAGGGGAGGGGAGGGGAGGGGAGGGAGGGTGGAGTAGAAGAGACCTGTGTTACAAACAAAACAAATCTGAGGACTGATTCTAAGCAAAAGGTCAGTAGCCTGAGACTCCTGTTTCGTACTACACTCAATTCCCAACTTTATGTGTGTCATAAAACCCACGCCAGGATAATTTATTAGGATAGCAGTGCCCATATCTTTCTTGCAGCTCTAGGTACCACATGAAAGAAAGATAATTTTCCACTTTTCACCAATCCACAAACCTTGCATCCTAGACATCAAGGCAGATGGATGGGGGACAAGGGGATGGGACGAAGGGGTACAAATGGTCCACAGAAGAAGAAAAAATGGTATATTTCCCCTGAGACTGGGAGCAACGGGGAACTGTCAGGTATTTCAGGGCTGTACTTGAAATGGAGGGACTTGATATGGATATCCAGGAAAAACTGGTCACTAAACAAACATTCCTGTGCACCAAAGTCAGCGGGTACCATGCCTTGCAGCAATTATGACTGTGGACAGAGCCTTCTCTCCAAATTTTCTGTGCCAAGTAAACCTCAGTGTAGCAGTTCCCTACTGCTACTGTAATAAACTACCACAGACTCGGTGAAGTAAAACAACAGATTTATCATACAGTTCCGGAAGCCTGAAGTCCGAAATGGGTCTTTGTTTTTAAGTTTCTTTTTAAAGATTTTATTTATTTATTTTTTAAAAGAGGGGAAGGGAGGGAGAAAGAGAGGGAGAGAAACATCAATGTGTGGTTGCGTCTCACATGCTCCCTACTGGGGACCTGGCCCGCAACCCAGGCATGTGCCCTGATTGGGAATTGAACTGGTGACCCTTTGGTTCACAGGCTGGCACTCGATCCACTAAGCCACACAAGCCAGGGCTAACATGGGTCTTGATGGGCTAAAATCAAGGTGTCAGCAGGGCTACACTTCTTTCTAGATGCTCTAGGGAATAATCCTTTCCCTTACCCTTTCCAGCTTCTAGAAGCTACTCTCATTCCTTCACTCATGGCCACTGGATTCAAAGCCATCAATATTAGGCCAAGTTTTCATGCTGTCACCTCTCTGGTTCTCTTTTCTGCCTCCCTCTTCCTCTTTTTTAGGATCCTTGTGATTATGTTGAGTTCACCCAGTTAATCAGGATCATCTCTGTATCTTAAGGTCAGCGGAATAGCAACCTTAATTCCATCTGCAATCTTTTTTTTTTAAACTTCCTTTATTTATTTTTAGAGACAGAGGAGAAGGGAGGTAGAAAGAGAGGGAGAGAAACATCGATTGGTCACCTCTCCTACATGCCCCAATAGAGATCCGAACCCGCAACCCAGGCATGTGCCCTGGCCCTGACCAGGAATCAAACCTGTGACCTTTGGCTTTGTGGAACTGGGACACACTGATCAGGCCTCCAGCTGCAATCTTAATTTCCCTTTGCTATGTGATGCCACATATTCATAGATTCCAGGGATTAAGACATGGACATCTTTGGTGGGGGGAGGGGACATTCTGCCTACCATGACCAGTGATTCCTGTGTATTTTTTGAGTGGGAACTATTTGAGATTATATATCTCATTGCCCTACAGAGTAGGTTCTCATGTATGAATCATTTCTAAGTTAGAAAAGTAATATGAATGCCATGAGTAAATCAATTCATATGCATTCCATACCCACGACACTTGATTATTTTATTTCTTTGTATACAGATCAGTCCTCACCTCTCTAACATGAGCCTGGGGTTAGGAACACTGTCCCTTATTGATTTTTGTTTCCCTAGCACCCAGCACCGTACCCAGCACACTGTAGGGACCTATTGATGTTTGTCACAATGATAAAGAAATTAAAAATGCTTCCTCTGGAAAAGAGCAGCTGTAAAATTGTATTTGTCAGTTCAGAGCCGTACGTATCTCGAAACTGAATCAATGGGTAAAAAGGGAGGGGGGAGCTGAACATATACTGTATTAAAAGTCATTTAAAATAGATATCAGAGGCATTTTTTATTATTTCTAAAATAGATCACTTGTCAGTGGAATAAGGAGCAAAAGAAAGGGAACTGCTCCCTTAAACCATATGAATTCTTACTTATATTCATTTCAAACCAATAAAGGGAGAGTCACTTTTAAACATTATGATTCATGAACTTCATTTACCACTTGGTTTTTTTTTTGGGGGGGGGTGGCGTTGATCAGAATGGCCATCTTTATACAGTATTAGAATTGTTGACATTTTACTGCATTACCACATCTCATTATTATGTATTAAATGCTATTATTTATGGCCACTACTTAATCTGATGCGAAACAGAAAAATTATTGAAAGCTTGGCATCTCAGGGATAGGTATTTTATAGGGATGAAGGAATGACTAGGAAGAGTCAATGGTCCTTCAGCTGCCCCTCAGATCATTAACTCCAAGTGGTTATTTGCTCCCAGGAACTGTCCTGTGCCCAGGTTGTTATTGCTGTGATATGTAGATGAAGGAGAATATATTTTAAACTCTTTAATATAAACTTGATGCTCATGAAGGGTGCCAGATTGAAAGCACTGGAGTCTGAAGTCATCAGGTTATGCACTTGGCTGGTTCGAAGTTACAGAGAGATGCTTGACCTTGAATGACCACCTTGCAAGAGGCAGAAAACATAGTTTTGCTGAACTTCAAAAGACTGACAGAGAGGAGCAGCATAGAAGCATCCCAAAGTTAAGCATTTTTATCAAGGAGGAAAATGAGACTACTAACTAAACCCCTACTCGAATCTATGTAATATAATGCCAATACTGGTGTGCACGGAGAATGGGGGTGGTGCTAGTGGTGTTAAGATACACAAGTGCTTTCAGATAAAAAATAAATAAACATCCTATTACCACAGAAATAAGCCGCTTAAACAAGCAGCAATCTTTTTAACAACAGGTGTATTGCAACTTAATGGCCAATCTTGATTCCAATTTGCATACTTGAGAAGAATCCTTAATTTTCTAAAAATTATAGAGTGTTTGAGTAGGAAAAAAGTTGGAGCTATCCATCCCAAAGCTTTTATAATAGAATAAGTAAACCAAGGCTCAGAGTGGAGAAGTTGCCTGAGGAGGAACACATCCTTAGTGTAAGACTGGGAGTAGAGCCCAGGTTTACTGATTGGCAGTCAAGGGCTTTTCTACTACACAGTGTTCTCCAAGGGAGTAAACACAGCTGCTCTCTGAACCTTTTAAATATTTAGAGCCCAGTATTTTCATAAGTGTGCATTCTTTTGGCCTCTTAGGCATTTATCCTCCACTCTGATCTATTCATTCACATTATGTTAGTAAGACAATCATTTTTCACACATTTTACCTTCTTAGTCTGAAAAAAATACCTTTCAAGTTAATACTACGTAACGATCAGACTCACAATTACCAAATTAAGAAAATTATTTTCACAAATGATACAATATGCAAAAATCTCAACTTCCTCGGTAAGTTTCTTTTTTAATCTGTCATTTTATTTTCTGATCCTAATTTTTTTTCCCTATAGTGATCTGAACTTTTTGGCAGTAGTATTCCCTTAAAGACAGTACCCTAGAAGAATCACGAAGTTAAAACTGACAAATCAATTTAAATTCCTATTACTGGTTAATCTCAATTAACTGGAACCCAATTATTTTTTAAAAAATCCTTAATGTATTTGTACTTGTACTATATTTTTTTGAAGGGTGATGCAAATTCCAAGATTTTAAGGATTTCATTTTTTAATGCAATTTCATTATTTTAACATACTTAGAGAAATTATCAAGGAATTCCAAAGACTTACCAAAACTTCAGATCATCCTTTTGACTTGTTTGTAAGTTGGGATGAGAATTCTTGTTTGAATAATGACGTGTGTAGCGCTGCCAGATACGCAATGCCTCCTGTTCCGTATTTACCAAGGAATCGTAAGAATGCAGACCAATGAGGGGAGCCCTTTAAGTGACTTAGAATTTCAATCACAGGTGATCCTTGAACAATGAGGGTTTGAACCGCATGGGTTCACTTACCCGCAATTTTTTTTTCAAATAAATCCAGTCAGCCCTTCCTATATCCGGTTTGGGTTTTGCATCTACAAATTCAACCAACCGCAGATGGGAAAACTATTTTCGCATTCTGAACAGCAGTTTCCCAAGCATGGAGTCCAAGACGTTGGGAGAAAACAGTTTTTCCTCCGGATCAGTTGAAAGTGCGGATGAAGGCAGGCTGTAGTTAAGTTAGGGGGAAACAAAACATATATGCCGACTTTTTTAAGGTCAATTTATGGTTTACTAAAATATCAGTTACTTACGTATACTCTTAATAAATTTATTACACAGTACAAAACACCATCCAAAATTCAAGTTGTAAAAATTCCATAATGGAAACAAGACAACAGGAAAAAGTATTCTAGTTATCTTACTTTTTGCCTTGTGGGTCACACAGCTTTGGCCAGTAGTGTCCCAGAGGTAACCCAGATTGTTAAAATGAGCCAATTTTTCCACAATCAACCTCAATTAGTTTTAGTTCATATTCAATGAAATGTAAACTTGAAGGAAAAAGAAAGGGTATAAGTAATAAAACATGGTCACTACCACAGGGCTCTGACTTAAGTCCTATATATTGTAAGATTGGTGTATCAAGATTTATATGTGGATTTTTGACTGTGTGCAGGGGAGAGTCAATGGCCCTATCCCCCCGTTTTGTTCAAGAGTCGACTGTAATCTGAGATCTCCCCTCATCTGGCCAGTTTCTCACATATTCCATCTAAAACAGAGGGCTGAATATAGAAGCAATCACTTTCTCACTGTTCCGGGTTAATTCTACCTACACTGGTACCTTGAGCAAAAGAAAAGGCACTCAGTAGCTGCTTAATAAATATTTATTCAGCATATGGATCAATGGATGAATGCAATACCGTGACAATACACATAATTTATCTTCAAACTTTTCTTAAAAATTTAAGCATTCATTTCAGGAGGCAAAGATTTTTTGTCAATCAAATTATCTGAATGGAAATATTTTTGCAAGTGATAAGGAGAAATGCCATGTTTATTTTGCAGTCAATGAGAACTATTAACTTTGGTGTTACCGAATTCCTCATTGGCTACTGCTGTTCCCTTGTACCTGGCAGATATTCTTATTAGTCAAGGAGTAGCTGTGTGTGGAAAACGTCACAGAATTATTCAAATATGTAGCACAACCTCCCCATTTGGTTTTGCAAAGACTAACAATAACAATTATGGAGTACGGACACAAGCTTACATATACAATGGTCAGAAAGTTTTTTTAAAGTTTAAAACAATGCAATTTCATTAACGTGGCACTCAATAAATATAACAAAATATGTCACTGGAACTTTCCATTTTTTTCACATGGTATAGCTGTGTGTTCAATTCCCGAAGTAAATTTCAGTGTAGAATGCACATACCTTGATAGAGCCAGAGGTTACGGGAATCAAAAAGGAGACAGCTGAATAAAGTTCGTCCTTGTAATTCCTGTAAACAAATTAGGCAAAATTATCCTTCAAATATATGTACAAGCAAGTCTAAAACAGTCCTTATATAAGAGAAAGGAAGAGACACATGTGGGCTGGGAGTAGGGGTGGGGGTTGACTTCATTTTATCATTTACTTCGGTTTCTTAAAAGGCCTCCTTGAAACTGCAAACCATTATATTAACTATGTTGCTAATAGAGAATTCCTTCATTACAGATGAGCATACCTGGAAGCCTGTGGAACGCTTACCCACGAAGACTCTCCCAGTTTAACACTATTCAGTTTTCGCTCAATATCTCACTCATTTTGAAATGAAATGCCCGCAGTTTCAGGAAGTTTTCATCAATGTAAACAATTTATAGTAATTGTAATTCCTTCATTAAGATAGTCCCTTACATATATCATGTAATCCTCAAAACAACCCTGTTACAAAATTGGGAGACCGAGGCCTAGAGAGGCTCAGTGGCTTACACAAACACACACGGGCGGTTACTGGTAAAGCCAGGACTAAAATCCATGTCCCCTCACTTTAGTTCAGTTACGTTTCTAATGTCCCATGTGACTTCTTTTATTTAACAGTTAGAAAATTAACTATATGTCTTCGTATGCCACCCTTGGTCCTGGGCAATAAGGCAGGAACTGGGCCCTGTAATGATCCCCACCAATTACTCAGCTTGAGAGATACACTTCTCTGGCTTGTATAATGCCATGTATTTTTTAAATATGTGTGTGTATATATATATATATATATATATATATATATATATCTGTGGGTGGTATGTGTATATGGATCAGATATATATTTTGACATAAAATATTAATATACTGATAAATGAAAAAGTAATCACAGTGTAAATCTTGCTTAGAAAAAGGTAAATATGTATGTAAAATATATTATTTGGATTTTCTAATTTTTCTACAATGAGCAGGTATTACCCTTATATTTAAAAAGCTGTATGTTTTAAATTCTTCAAAAACCCATTCTAGAAAAGGCAGTATGGTAAAGTAAAGCAAAAGCAAAAAGAAAAAGAAAACTTTAACATTCCAATATTTTATGATTGGCACTTAATTAACCTTATGGCCCCAATTTATCAATCAAGTAATCCCAAAACCTATTTTTTTATATTTGAGGCAAAATCTCAGTAGTAAAGGCAATAATTTAAAATTTCACCACTGTAAGAGACAAGGTAATATCTAAATACAATTTTTTAAAAAATGTAGGTCAATAACATCATTGTCACCTTTGATAAAGATCACCAAGGTGACCTCGTAATGATGATAGAGTATTATATTATTATTAATGATCTCCATATCCAATACACTATATATAAATCATTCATAATAGACTGAAGTGGTGCTCTTGATTAGTTGCAATCTAATTGCCGATGTACATTTTCATCACTGTTAATGTTTCTCACAAAAGCCATAGTTCTGCTCAAACGTTTATGTGGTCCCATAATAGTGCTAAGTTAGAATCTTTCAAGGGAAAACATTTCAGAAAGTACTTGGGTCTAGACTACAAAAAGTATTTCTGGCTCTCCCGCCACACAGACCAGAGTAATTCTGTAGAAACTGGCTTCATACCCATCAAGATTATTCTGCAAGGAGGTTAGCAAAAATGTTTTAAGAAAATAAACTGCCCTACATGCAGCATTTTGCCTCGGTGAGATACACATAAGAATGGGAAAGAAGACTTTAAAATGATATAGCCATTAGGAGTGTATCTCCCACTTATGATTAGAGAAAGCCAGTTCATCACACATTGATCTATATATGATCCCCCAGGTTACTTGCCATTACTTACCAGTTCCAAACATGTACCACTTCCCTCACCTTTTACCTCTATTGGACTCAAGGGTTCACTTTCAAAAGAGAAACTGTTGGCTGTCTTAATACTGCATGTGGGCTAGCTGCCCTTTAAGAAAAACAAAAGTTAGAATGTCTGACAGAACCGTCATCAAATGCAGCCAAATAATGCATACTAGAGGCAATAGCAGCAGAAGCCACGAATGTTTGAAATGCATCTCACGGAAATGACTATTGGTTTTGGAGATAAGGCTAGAGCCTACAAGCAGAGTCCGAATTCCAAATCTGAACAGCCCACTAAGAGATCATCTAACCCAGACTTTCAGTAGTGTTACTGCCTCTCGTTTGGTCCTACGTAGAGAATATTCTACATCCTTCAGTTCTCAGCTTCCTCAAATGAAATTAGCATCTGAGCTTGGCTATGGAGATGAAATGTGTAAATTGGAGGTGAGCAGAAGAAAGGTTTAAAAGTCCAGTCCAAAAATACGTACATATGTGTGAATATGCATATACGTGTATATGGATAAATATCTTTCTCAGGTGGATTTTAAAAAGTATAATTTCTATTTGCTTACAAAATGGGATGCTTTTAAATGTGTTTCAATAATTACTCAATTATATACTAATTATAACACCTATATTAACACTATTTTTTATTTTCAAGGGACTTTGGGCTACATATAGGTAACACTTTGTTTTACTAATGAGTATATCTTTACATTTTGCTACACATGCTTTCAAACCTCTGATGCTATTTTTCTAATGGGACATTTCCTCAAAGACCTTGTAGAAAATAATTGCGTTAATAACAGAGACAGTTTCCCCATTACAATGATCAGTGCTCGCAGACAATAAATGCTACAACACTCCGTATTGTCACTTTCTTCCTTAGGGCCTAAAGAACTTCGAGGTTCACGTTATTGGCTGCAGCTTCTTTTTTGTCTGGCAATATGGGCATTTCTAATGATGAGACCTGCCAAAACTTGTCAATGCTATTTTTCTTCTTTTCCATTAGAGGTTACTGTGGCTGAATAGCCAAGTAATCTATAGTCCAACTTCACTTCATTGTTTTTACTACATGACATGAAGGAATATAGTGAGTAATCACTTCTGTTTTACATGAAGCAAATTGCTGGTGCTTTCCATATGAAGAAGCCTTAACTTACCTAATCTCCCTGGAACATCCTGGTTAAATCCTGCCAGGATAAACTCAGCCTTCCTAGGTTCTCCAGTGGGTGAAGACTAGATTGAGTCAGTGGATCTCAATTATTTCCCCTGTCTGTAGACTTCTTTAGCCAGAAAACCAGTTGGCCCCAGTACAACTGGTAAATTCCTTTCCTTCCAGCACCATCATTCAAGGACAATTGGTTTATCCTCCTTGTTATTTATTACATAATCCACACTTCTAAGGTGGTAATATTTATTTTGGTGGGGTTTTTTTTTGTTTCCTCCTTGTTTGCTTTGCAAATGTATTTTTTCCATAATAAAGTTATACAGGCTTATTATTGAAAATCTGGAAAACACAGAAGGTATAAAGGGAAAAAAATCTCCTATTGCCCACTCCACCTCTGAGATAATTATTTTAGCACTTTTACGCACCTTTTTCCTGTCTTTTCTTCTTTCTCACATATTGGGAATATATGATTTTGTATACTGCCTCATCACTTGATAGTATAACATAAACATTTTCCTCTTATCAGAATATTTGTAAACATCATCTTTAATGGCCATAAAATATTACACTGTCTAGATGTACCATAAATCACTTAACAATTCCCTGATTGAACATTCAGGTTCTTTCATTTTTTCCTCCATTACAAATAATGCTTGATGAAAATCTTTGCAAATAAAGCTATTTCTGCACTTCACATTATTTCTTTAGGACAAAATCCCAGAAGCAGAATTACTGGGTCAAATGGAAGGGGCATTTTTAAGGTTTTTGCTGCAAACTGCAAAATCTATACCAACTGACACTTCATCATGTCCTTACTATTCATTTATTCAACTTGTTAAACACCTACTATGTCCATGCCAGGCACTGCGCTTGGTGATGCATATGGCTGCAGTAATAAACAAAACACACACAAAGACCATGCTCCCATGGAGTTAATATGCTAGTAGATTTGATAAATTTGATACCAGGTAGTGATGAATAATATGAGTAAAAATAAAAGTCGATAAAGGAACATAATCAACAAAAGAAAAAAGCAAACAAAATATAACCAGAGACACTGAAATTAAGAACATTATAACAATAGCCACAGGGGAGTGGGGGGGGATGGTGGGGAGGGGTCTATAGGAACTACTATAAAGGACACAAGGACAAAAGCAAGGGGGAGGGTAGAGGTGAGGTGGGACTGGCTAGGGTGGGGTGGAGGGATGGGGAGAAAATACAGACAATTGTAACCGAATAAAAATAAATAAATAATTTTTTTTAAAAAAGTGGATAAAGGCACATAAAAGTAGAATGATGATAGGACTCCTTACACAGGATGTCAGGGAAAGCCTCTCTGATGAGGGGACATTTGATGAAAGATCTGAATGAAGTGAGACAGTAAGCCTATAGAAATCTTGGAGAAAATTCATTTCAGGCACAGGAAATAGCAAGTGCAAAGGCCCTGACAGAAAACAATGCATAACATGTTTAAAAAACAAAATGGAAAGCAGTGTGGCTAGAATGTTATAAGGAAGGTTTTGTGGGGAGAACGATAAGACATGAGGCCCAATAAATAGTCAGGGAGCAAATCATGTAGGGTCGTGTAACTCATAGTAGACATTTCTTTCTGAATTTTAAGATTTTATTTATTTTAGTTATTTTTTAGAGAGGGGAAGGGAAGAAGAGAGAAATATCAATGTATAGTCGCCTCTCGAGCGCCCCCTACTGCGGACCTGAACTGCATCTTTAAAAAAAAGATTTTATTTATTTATTTTTAGAGAAAAGTGAAGGGAGGGAGAAAGAGGGAGAAATATCAATGTGTGAGAGATACATCGATCGGTTGCCTCTCACACGTTCCCAACTGGGGACCTGGCCTGCAACCCAGGCATCTGTCACGACTGGGAATCGAACTGGAAACCCTTTGGTTCACAGGGTGGCACTCAATCCACTGAGCCACACCAGCCAGTTCTAAATTACTTTTTAAATTTTGTTTTAAGTGTGATAAGAAGCCAGCCATTGGAGGGCAGAGTGGGAAAATCACAAAATCTTGTTTATATTTTAAAAGGATCACCCTGGTTGCTGTATAGAAAACTATATGGGGGCAAGAAGGTATATACAGGCAGCGATAGGAGGCTATTTCAGTAGTCTAGGTGGGAGATGATGGTGATTTGGTGTGAGGTATTAAAGATGAGGGAGGAGAAAATGATTCAGATAGAGAATATGGTTTGAAGGTAGAGTTGGCATTTGTTAATTGATTGGATGCAAAAAAGAAATCAAGAAAGTCTCTAAGGTTTGAGGCTTGAGCAATTATACTGAGTGTGATCTTACAAAACAAAAAAATCCTTGTATTTATTGGCTCTCTTTTGCATTTGTTTTCATCATTGAAAATTGAGGTTTTTTTCACCGCGGCTGTTGTAGCTCAGTGGATTGAGCGTGGGGCCTGGGAACCAACAGGTCACTAGTTCGATTCCCAGTCAGGGCACATGCTTGGGTTGCAAGCCAGGTCCCCAGCAGGGGGTGCATGAGAGGCAACAACAAGTTGATGTTTCTCTCCCTCTTTCTCCTTCCCTTCCCCTCTCTCTAAATGAATAAATAAAGTATTCAAAAAAAAAGAAAATTGAGGGGTTTTCCACATTTACTGGCCATTTTTATTTCCTCTTATGAGGCATTTATACAATTTTTTCCTCCTTAGCTTCTATTTCATTATTTTCTGGTTTTCCTTCTACCTCTGCAATGTTATTCTGACTTGCTCTCTTTTGAAGGCTCAGTCTTATTTCACCAGCCTCAAGTTCAGCGTTTCTCAAGATTTCAACTTTGCTTCTCTTACTCTGTATATACTCCCTAGGTGAACTCATCTTCCTATTGTTATGATTTCAACTACCTACACTGACTAATGTCACACAAATCTCTACCTCTGGACCTGATCTGCAGATGTGCAATTTCTATCCATCACAAATCTTCTCCATCTGGGTGTCTTGATGGTATCTCACATTAAATAAATCCAAACCTGACCTCATTATCCACACCCAAACAGATATTTTTCTTCTGTGTTCTTATATTGCTTAATGGAATTACTTAATTTCCCAAACCAAAAGCCTCAATCAGTCCTCCCTCTCCCTCACTCTCTAAATGTAATCGATCTCCCGGCCCCATTGATATTAACTTATGATTGGATCTCAAGTGTTTCTCCTCTTTTCCATCTTTACCGTCACTGCCTTGGTTCATACCGTCAAGACTGCTTACAACTGCAACACAGTCTCTCAATGTCTCACTGCTACTACACTCAATCCACTTCAATCCACTCTTCATACAGATGTCATCTTTCTAAAACCCAAAGTCAGTGACCCGCCCTCCCCTCCCCACTTTATAGCACCTCATCTATTTCAGCAGACTGTTACAAAGTAGTACATTGCATGATTTTGGATAAACATTAGAAAAACCACCCTTCCCTCCGTATAACTCTCCATGCAGGCAAAACCAAACAGATTCAGTCATTTAACAAATATGTTCTAAGCACCTTCTGTATGTCATGCACTCAGAAGTAAATAAAATAAGACATTATTCCTGAGCTCTGTTCGCCAGACTCGGATAAGAAATAAAATGACACTTGATTATCCTGGGTGGGTATTTTCCATTGCTAATTTAACCCATGTGCCCTTTCAGAATCCTTCTGCCACGTGGAATGCAGTTCTCCATAGTCTCTAATGAAAAAAAATTCCTGGCTGTTCTTTAAAAGCCAATTCAAGTGACATATCCTTTATAAAATCATACGTACCTTTGCCAGAGTATTCTAATTATTCCTCTTCTAGAGCATCCATTACATGATAAGAATAAGTTTACATGTTTGCCTCCTCCACTAAATTTTTTTAATATCTTCGTATGGCTGGGTAAGCAGAAGCATTTAAAAAGTTTTGGCAAATAAATGAATGAATGAATGAATGAAGTGAACGAACAGATGGATATTTTTCTTCATGAAGATTGATTTATGACGCATAACCAAAAACCATGCAATACTAAAGTCTTTGGGGGGGGAAAGAGTCCAGTCCATGAGACCTGTAGTCTTTGTGGAAAACACTTGAGACTCGAAGACTGCTCCAGAGCTCTGTGTAAATGTTGATTCTTCTTCTGCCTTTTCAACAGCAAAGCAGCCTGAAAGATTTTGCTAGAGGTGTGGGACATTGTTATCTCGCTACATCTATTGCTGTTTTACGCAGTGTCTGAAACATGTTTTATTCCATGTTTTATAGAAATCTATTGTTAAAATTTGCTGTGTTCCGTGTTAAATTACCCTTAAGATACTGCCCTTGCACTGAATTCTAATTGTTTACATTAAAATTACCTTACTTTCACAAGTTGTCCAATGTTTCATCAAGGCAATATCTCAAACAGGGGAAAAGAACAAAACAATGAAAAAAATGTTAGCACCCTTGTGTTAACACTTCATGGATTCACAACCAAACATAAATGGTATTACACATAAGTGTTGACATTTTATTAGACTAAACATGAGAGATAAATCACAAACGTACTAACAATGTATGGATATGTGCACAGAGTAGATCTGTAATAAACAGTACCAACCCAGGAAATAGGTGTTATTTTAGCTCCTACCCAATATAACTGAAAGAATGTATGAGCCAAAAACAACATAAAGAATAATATTTCTTATTATACTTATAATGATCTAGGATATACATAAAGACTTGGTCAGATTTAGAAAGAGAACAAAAAGATTAATCAATCTTAATACTTCAGTAAATTGGCCCAGAGCTTTCTTTCTCATAAACCTATATATACTACCTCAACTCTTGGAAATAGTTGAAAGAAAGAGAAAGGAACAAAAGAAAGGTGGAAGGACTGGAAGGAAAGAGGGAAAGAGGGGAGTGAGGAAGGAAGACATGAGAGTGATTTTATTGGTACTTCAAGGTACAAGAGTCTTCTCAAGGCTAAGCAATAGGTATCAATTAGTCAGTCAACTGCACAGCCTTTTCCCTCCGTGGTCACTAGATCTCATTAGTGAAATTAATACTATCTTTCCAAAAGGAGCTTATTTGACTTGCATAGCAATTCTGTCAATGCTTCCTTAAATTGCTTGAAGCATTAATCATATAACGAGTCACAATCACAAAACCATATTCTTTTTGGGCATAGAGCAAGCAAATAGGTGATGTACTTGTATATATCTGTAAATTATGCTTGTGAATCTATGTCTAAAATGTACATATACTTTTCAATAAATATTCCTTTAGGAAAAAAATTCCATCCCCACACACATGAACACAAACATATTCTTGGGCTAGTTAATAGAGCAGGAGATCACACATCAATATCACTCAAATGCTTGCAATTGAAGAGAGCAGCTTTAAAAAATGAAAATCATTAACACTAAAAGGGGGGTAATGTGCAGAGAACAAATTTAAAATGTTGATCGGAAACATTTTGTTGATGGGAACTGAGTTAGCTAGGAATATTTCAGGTCTAGAAGGCTTCAAGTCACTGTGTGGTTGTGGTATATTTATACACCTCTATATTTAAACACAGGTGGTAATTAGCAAGATTGAGACACCTTTAATAACGCATCATCATGGGTGCAAAGGATGTGTAGCATAAGATGAGTTCATTATCAATAACTTTCCTGAATTAATCATCTCTTAGGACATTTAATTTTAAATGTACTTGAAAAAACCTGGATTGAGATAGGCCATCTGCATATCTTTTTCTAATTTCTCTTAACAACTGAAGAGTTTTCTTCAAATGTCTACATACAGCTGGGACACAGGGATTGCAATATCTAATAAACCAATTGTCCGTCTAATCTGGCACCTTCTCTTTGACAGGTGTCTAAAGCAGATAGAGGCATCAGAAGTAATATAAACACTTAAAATTCACCAATTATGCAAAACCATACAACTGGGAAATTTTCTCCTTGACCTTAACTAAGATCAAATTTTCCCTGAAGTATGCAAACTGATAGCAATGTACTTCTTTTTTTTGGCTGCTTTTAAACCCTTCATCATTTATACAGGCAGCTAAAAACACTAAATTGTGTTTCTAAACATGAAAATGAAAATGATTCCCTTTGATAGAACCATATAGGAATTCTCCTGAAAGTTACACACAAACACACACACATACCTGCATCAGCATTCTGAATAACTACAGTACTTCTCGGCTAATTAGGAAAACAATTGAAAAGTAAATACATAGTAATTTCAAAAAGGAAACTGAGGCTATAAATCCAGAACATCATTTGGATGAACAGTCAAAATTCACTGATCAGGTATTTGGAGCCATCCAGATGATCGGATTGACTGATTTTTATTTCATTGTGCATCCAAATGCGAGCCATCTGCCGAAAGGTTTGAGGAAGTCGATGGGACACAGAGGATAAGGCACAGATAGATTCTAGGAAATCTACATGTTCAACAATGACGACTGACTGAATTTTTCATATTTTACTCAGATATTCTGATATCACACAGATACAGCTCAAGAAGTGAAAACAAACTAAATAGTTAACAAAACCTATGTAATCCAACACCCCAAAACTGGATACTGATATCATCAATATTCCCTAAAATGTAGAAACGAAAATAGAATACTTCCTAAACTTCTAAATCACTACTTCATTCTATCTTTAATAATTCTGTCTGGGGTATTTATATTTTGAAATTCTAGTCACTTTCAAACAGAAAAATACCTGGCGAGATACAGTATAGATATAGATTTAGATCTCCATTCTCTTTTCATTACTAAAATCCCTTTTGGGGATCACTCTTTCTTAGCCATAATCTAGAAATTTGTTCACAGCTATAAATTTACAGAAAAAAAATATTAGCTTCTCAGAGCCAAGTTGATAATATTGCAAAGGGTTTAACATGGACTGCAATTGAGCTCATATTAGAGTTTGTGATTCCAAATTTCCATTTTGTAAGTTTTAATCAACCACAAAAATGTTAGAACAGAATATGAGAAACATTAAAAGGCAATTTCCTCATTGTCAACTATTTATCAACTGAACTCTTTAGTCAATTAAAATTAAAACCATCAGTATGCTTTATGGTGGCAGGTAAAATGAGTGTCTTACAGATTTCAAAGAAATGTATTGAAATCCATTTGGTCTCTGCAATAAAAAGAAGTGGGACATATATAGTTTAATAAAATTGTTTTTATATTTGAAAAGGAAAAATAACCAATCCTACCAGAAAATTTAAACATCATTTATACTTTATTGTTATCACTAACTAGGTTTCTTCAAAGCCTACAAAATCATAATTTGAAAGAACATATTTTTCCAAAGAAATAGCTATTATGAAACTATTACAGCTGTGAACATCCTCATAGAACAAAAATGCTCTATAGCGTATATAAACACTAATAGGAATGCACAAATCAAACCTCTGTTTCTGCGATTATTTTCAAAGAACTGCTTGAGTAGGGACAAAGAGGGTTGCAGTAAGATTCTCAGGAAAATGACAAAGATGGCACTGATTTTTGTTCTGCTTAATCATTTGTTGCTCGAAAATTCAATTCCCCAGCCTTTTACAGTTACTTTCAGGGACCAACAGGCTGGCATGAAATTAAATTAACAAGCAGGTTCCCATCCTGAATTAGTGACTCCCAGCTGTCTGTCCCATCTAGTTTCCATGGCAGTAAAAGAATCGTAGAAAATGAGGTGCAGGAAATTGTAAAAAGCCAACATATCAAACTCTTCAAGTTGATTTCTTTAAACTGATGAATCAGTACCGGGGGTGGAGGGAAGAGGCAGAATTGAAGTTAAAGTTTTTAATTTCCTGGCTTGTTGAAAAGGCCAATGTGTTTTTGTTTTTGTACTTGTTGAGGGTTGCAAGCAACATCCTTTGTACATATCATACAAGGCTGTAGATTCAGGATGGCATTTAGTTCATTAGTTCATTTTACAGCAACCCAAGAGTGTCTAAGGTACTCCGTGTTTTAAAGTGTTGCATTTTATTCTTTATTTTTGACAGAGATATGCAAACTTGTCAGCATATTAAATGACTCCAAATCGTACAGAAGTTAAGTAAAAAATTCTCTCAGCCATTGTTTGTTTGCATCAACCCGAACAGCTGGGTGGTTGACGGAACTTTTCACTCACATATTGGGGTGTCACCTGGATACAGCCATAAAGACTTGTCATAAGTACCCAGAAAAAAACATACTAATCTTGGCACATACCTACTATAAACAAAGATTTGAATCCCCTAAGTATAAGCTTCACAGACAGTGAGCTACTAATACGAAGAGAGATTATTTAACACATTTTCCTGTGTTCATTTCCCAATTAATTTCTCCACTCACACACTAACAGGAGGGCGGGATGGAGAACCCAATATTTCAGAATCATTACATCACATTGAAAACATCATCCAAGAGGTAGTGGTTAGTTGGCATATATGCATGTTTCACCATATGCTATTGTTTACCTAAAGTGGAGGCTTGGACAGGAAGTAAAATTCAGAATTTTTTTTTAAGTTGTAAATCATCCAAGATTATACTTCCAGGTCTAGAAATGAGTCCTGATGTTACATAAGAATTTAACAGGCTTTAACATTTACTGTAAAAATATTTACTATCTCTAATTAAAACCAGTTTGCTTTGATTATAGAAATGTTAGCAGGGCAATTGATATAAATATTATTATATAATAATTTTCAGTTTGTGCCATCATGGTCCAATTTCCTCAGCTCTATTTTTCATGGGTTCCAATGTAAGCAATTTTGTTGGTCTGGTTAAATGATACCATAGTACGTCTAGCAAACTACAAAAACTCTATACATTATATAAATTGTCAGAACAGAGTACTGCATACTGAAGAGACACCTACGATTGGACCATCACGGGTGTTAGGAATAATCAAAAGCTGCATAAAACATGTTATAGCATTCACCTGCTCAAACTAAGCACAGTTCTACCTGATACTATTTGATATTTACTTTCTCAGGTCTAAAATAGTCCATGGAAAACAGAAAGGAGTAGAAATTATATATTAATCCAGATTTCAGGATGTTGTACCTGTTAACGGGAAGGAAAAAATAATAGTAATCTCCATTTAGAAGAGTGATTTAATCTCCACTTAATAGAGATTCTGATTTAACATTCAGAATCTGCAGATGATTTTAAGCAGTTATTGTATATGGGAACAGTTCTGAAATTTGATTCCTTACACTTTTATTGTAATCAGCAGCTACACGTCCAGCTATATATATACATGTGCTATTGATTAGGATTGCTAGAAACTATCCCTTACGATACCCTTCATCATTTAATCTACCTGTAGTTGTGCTAGTAATCCAGTTCAAACCTTTTTTCCAAATGGTAAATGATAAGAAATTTCTTTTTTGTTAAGTATGCACAGATTACTACTTTTGAAGGCACACTGAAAGGAATTTAAAGAAATATGTAATTTCAATGAAATTATTATACATCGTGTCTATCTGATCCATGGCATTCTCATGAGATTGCTTTTAAGTGTGTGCATTTGTCTGTGTGTATGAGAGAGAACAAATATGTGAGTACGAAGAAAATTTGTTTTCATTAAAAAATTAATCACTGAGTCAAGTATTCAAAGTATTGGTCTTCTTTTGACCTCAGGTCAGTAGGTAGGTAAATACACAAATAAATAAATCGCTTCTTTGGGAAACCTCAGGAAATTTATTAACCATAATTTATACCAAGCACTTGATAAATATACTTAAAACTGAAAATGATGGACTTTCAGGAAGCTTCAAGCAAAGACTACATGAATTCTAATTGCTATCTCTAACGTGGAACGGAATAGAAAATTTGTTGTATTAATATTGATCCTTCTTACCCCTTCCAAGTTTTGAAGTTCCATACTAAGCCTTCTGTTCTCAGAAGCAACATGTCAAAAGAATATTTTGCAGTTTGACAATTTAAAATAATACTGTACAGAATAAACTTGAATGTTTAAATGTTCTGCTTCAGCCCAAATCTTTGTATTAAAGGCACCAGAAAGGTACAATGACTATAAGGGAAACTATGATCATGTCAGTGTTATTTACACATCTGATAGCTAAACTGAAACTCTGAGGCCTTTAGGGTATTCAGACTTCCAATTAGGCCTTAGAATGAGATGGTAGTTACATATAATCTGATTTTACTTTTTAACACACTTACATGTTTGAATATTTGGAATGTCACTTAATCACCATTACAGCACAATGATTCTACAAAGCATTCTTCCCTTCAGCCCTATTGTATAGTTCGTCAAATGACATGACCGTTTTTTAATCATAACTGGAATCTAGAACTAATGGCAAATAATTCATGTATTCAAATATGTTCGTTTTCTACTATGTGCCTGGCCTTGTTCTAAGGACAAGACTCTTAGTTTTATTGTGCAAATGCTAACATTTCTTCCTAGAGTTGTTTTTCAGAACAGCTGCTTTTCAAAAATATTTGGGGGACGATCTGAAAACTTTTAAATAACACTTAAGAGCATAGATTCATTTTACAAATTACATGAACCCATTTTCAAATGTACATTGTGACTTTTGTTATCACTAAAAGGTTCCAACATGACTTTGGCATACTTGAAAGCTCTTAACTACCCTTAAAAAAAAAAAAAAAAAAAAAACTTTGCGATAGTAAATTATTTAACACATCACCAAAACAAAGTCTTATGAACTCAGACAAAAATTGGCAAAACCGGGATTCTGCTTTTCCAGTTAGTTACTTTAAGGGTCATACTATGCCTCATGAAAATTCATTTTCCCCCCACATTGCAGATATGAAGAGCAAGGGGTGGGGGTGAGCAAACAAGCCAATGCTGGGTAATCATGGAGTAGAATGTAAAGCTGTGGATCTCCTTTTCATAACAATAAAAATAATAACTGTTTCCTTCTTAAGACTCTTTCTTGGCAGCATTGGAGTAACCTATGCTCCAAATCGAAAGTCTGCGGACTAAGAAGATGGACTAGGATTATTCAGCCGAAAGATAATAGAGCAGACATTTGCAATGCCTTCCCCAAACAGGTTAAGAGTATCGATTGATTCTCACAGTACAGTGTACCCGGTTTGTTAATTTTAATCATAGAACAACCATCTAAAATTCAAGGAAGCTACGACCCTTACTTATCGCAAACGAGATCAATTAAATGCTAATATAACAGTACCTATCAGAGTCCACTGGGGTGTTTCGTTTCTTTTTGGTTTCTAAAACCAAATGGCTACTAATTTCCCATCTATGGCACCAGAAACTTCTTTTTATATTTCCTCGGATCACCTCAAAAACACCTCTGGAGGGGGGCGGATGAGAAAGTTCAGGGTTTCTCCTGACCATTTGCTTCATATTGGACATGTAGAGTTTTTCTCCACATATTAGCATATAGTCAGTAGCAGTGATGCAGATCGGCTAAACTCGAAGCTGCCGAGGGCAAGCTCGAACTGCAAACCAGCCCCCGTCCCCGCCCCTACTCTCTCCGTGGCGAAATGAATGTCGAGACGGCATCTACTAGTGGAGTGAGATCGTCTGTCTCCGTAACTGTAAACAACCGGCTGCACTGTGTTCGCTGAAATGTTTAAATACACTCCTGACTGCAAACATATCCACTCACCGAGTAGCGCCAACAGTCTCCCCTTCTCCACCTCTAGGAAAAAGCATCCTAAAACTGAATTGGCAGTCTGCCGGTTGTGGCGTGGACGAAAGTGAGGTTACATTTCCCGAGGCAGCCGAGAAGGTACTAGGCGCTGGGCAGATGGGCTGGCTGCTGCTAGATTCCCGGGACCAATTCTCAGGATGAAATGTGAAAACGCACCAACCCCGGTAGCTGAGCGCGTAGTTAGAGCCAAAACCGACGGTTCCCAGGGCACCCACTCCTGCGTAACGACTGCCCCTTTTGACAAAGATTGGGGTGTAGAGAAGACGCATCGGGTGGGGCCCCAGACAGCATAGGTTAGGAGGTCCTGAAGTTCCTCCCAGAACCTGCGCTCCCCGAGTGAGATTCGAAGAGATATTCAGAAGCAAACAGGTACTAAAGTGTGTCCTAGCCCCTAGGCATCTTCTGAGAGATGGCAGGAGCTTAATCCTAGTGGCCGAGCCTCGGGCGGACATTCCAGGTGGGAGGGATACCCAAGGAGAGGCGCCCCGATAGTCTCTCCTGGGACCCAGGCCCCTCCACCCTTCGTCCGTGTCCACTTGTTAGACTGCCGGGACTCTGCGTGAGAGTCCAGGCGAGGACCCCCCTTTCAGAACCCGAGGAGTTGGTTGGCAAAACTGTCACCTGAGAAGCCCAGGGAGCCCTCGAAGGGCAGCGCCCCCCACGGCCCCGCTTGAACCTCGAACCAGGCCGACCTCCTTTCTCCCCCGGGTGGTCTCGAGCTCCGAGCCCGGCAGAGCCCGAAAGAAGGAGCAGAGGTTCTGCCACCTCGGGCAGGACTCCCAGAGCCGACACAGCTCGACGCTCACGGCCGGGAGCCGCCTTCCAGCGCCAGCAGCCTCGGGGCGAAGTTCGCCTGGAGTCCTTGGGTTGGGAGGTGGGGGGCGGGGGGAGAGCCAGAGGGAGAAATGCACTTACCTGGTCCGGGCACAAGTTTTGATGCGGTCCCCAGGTGCGGTCCCCCGCCCCCTTGCCAGGTGCTCAGCCCCTCCAGACGTTGCCGGCACCCCAGACTTCAGGCGTCTCAGCCGGTTCCTGCAGGAAACGACTGTAAATCCACATTACTGTTCGAACTGCCGCTCCGGCCCCTGCATCGCTCTCCTCCGGCCTGGGGCAGCGGTACTCTCAGCCAGCAGCCGCCGAGGGCAGGGACCGAACCTGGCTACCACCGCGCCAGCGGACGCCGGCTGCCAAGAGGGTGCTTGCGCCCCGGGTCCTACGTGTGTGCGAGAGTGTGTATACGCGTGTGTGTTCGTGAAAGAGTCTGCGTGTCTGTGCGAGCAAAAGGGGTGAGCTCAGCCCCCGGGGCACTCGGAGGTGAACTCCAAGCAAAGCCGGAGCCTGCAGCGCTCCGGGGTGCGGGGCGTCTGCACAGCTGCGTTAATGTTGCCGTGGCCGCCGCCGCCGCGCTCTAAGGCTGGTCGCGGCGGTGCAAAAAATGTTTCTCCGCTACTCGAGACCAAAAACCTGCCCTGTCTACTGAGCATGCCCGGTTTGACAGCTCCACAGCCGAGGGTTTTTTTCCCCCCTTTTCCCCAAGACTCCAGGTTTTAGCCGCAGCTGAGATAGGGGGAGGGAGGAGGAGGGCTGAGGGAGCAGGAGGGCTGAGGGAGCAGGTATCGGGCAGAGGAAGGGAAGTCGAAGAAAGATGGGGTGTTAGAAGGTGGAGATAGGGTAGGAGAAAGCTGAGGGTGGGAGCAGAGGAAGGAATATGGATAAACAAAATTTAGGTTTAGTACAATGAGTACCTGGCCAGGGGACTCTCGTGCAGCTTTTATTATTTTTTCCCAAGGGTTAGATGGGATGGGGAGTTCGGAAGAGTATTTGTCATCCCCAAGATCAACCTGGGACAGGGTTCCATAGTCATGACAAACGCAAACGCGCGTGCACACATACCACACACAATGGAGTGCGATCACTGCTCGATGTGTAAAACCTCAACACTGACTTAGAAAGAATGCCAAGTCTCTTGCCAGTATAACTTTGGCAAAAAAAAAAAAAAAAAAAAGCGAGGGAGAGAGGAATTGTTGGGGTTCCTCCTTTCGCCTCTCCCCGCCTTCCAGAAACGCCAAGCCCGTGACTGCGGAGCTTAAGTGACCCGCGAGCTCTCGTGTAAGTCTGCGTGAGAGCACTGCCGACTGCCTCCCGCTGACAGTGCGACCCCAGCGCGCCAAGGCCGGCCACATGCAGCCTCCTGGCTGCGCGTCAAGTCAGCACTTACAATGTCCGTCTGGAGGGGGGTCCAATGCTCCAGCTCCAGCCCCGCCTGGTCGCCCAGTTCCCTGGGCTCCCCAACCGGCTCCGCCCCTCACCCAGCCGGGCACCGGGGCACGTACCCCAGCGAACCCGGCACGCTGCCCAAAGCCTTGGATCCCTCCCTTTCCACCCCTTCAGCTTCCTCGAAAAAGCGGAAAAGCGGAATCTGCATGCCCATAAACTCGCTTCGGGAGCCTTAGGAGTCATATTGGGCATGCTCAGGACTTGGGGAGCCTGGCGTGGAGGAACTCTCCAGTCGCCCACATCTGCACGTTTGGGCCAGATGTGCGTCTGAAGCGTGAGGCTTTGGCGCCGGATTAGAGTTTGACTCCGGTTCCAGGGAGGGCGGCGGCAACGACCACAGTCGCCTTCTCCTTCCCGGCTTCCCAGCGAGAGCCTGACCGTGGGAGATACCAAGTGCAGAGCCAGGGGAGCTGCACCAACTGGAGAAAACCGGAGTGTCGAGTACTCCCAGACCCCCTCCCTGCAACGCCACCGGGGCCAAACACAGGTAGGGGGCGCGCAGAACAGCAAAGAGTGACTACTAACCTCTAGGTAAAGAAAAGAAAGCGCGAAGACTCGAACCTTCTTTGGGGCAAAGACGTATACTGTTGGTTTTCTTGAGTGAAGAAAGCAGGGTGCGTGTGCTTATCTATGTGTGTGCACGTACGTTTATAATTTTTCTCCGCTAGCGCAGGGACAGGGAAGCGAGAGACTATGGTTGAGCTGAAAGCCCTCCGGGGCTTACAATAAGGCACATTTAGATCCTTGGCTGGCCCTATTATCGGGAAGAGTTCCTCGCGGTGCGGTGGGCGCGCACTAAAGCTTCAAGCTGTTCTCCACACTGGATGGTGGCAGCTGCGAGAGGACGGCTTCCAGGCTGGATGGTCTCTTGCGCTCCTGAGCTGGGGGACCGGATTTGCTTTCCGAAAAAGGTAGAATAGGGTGACGCCAGGGGGAGATCTCGTAACCTTCTGTTCCCGTCTTCCTGGCTTTTGGTACAGGTATTTGCAAAGAGGGAGCACTGTAAGCCCAGCACACCACCGAGGGTTGGAAATATACAGAGCTGAGCACTCTCGGGGGAAAGAATCGGAGAATCAAGCACGTTTATTTCCATCGTCCCCTTTCCAACACTGCCTTCAGCTTCGGGCAGGAATCGTTTGGATCCCAGCAGCATACCATCACCCCACCACCCATCCCCACCCCATCGCAACAAAGAAACAAAAGATGACAACCCGACTCTAGGGGCATAACAACTGCTTTCAGAACCATCTCTCTGCTGGGCTGTTGAAGAAGCAATAAGGAAGGCGATGGTTGTAAAACCTGTGTCTTGCACCATATGTAAATGAACCTTACTAAAGCCCACCTACCCTTACCCAAAACAAAATGTGTGTATAGCTTTTAATCCTAAATAAAAGAGTCCTCTTTAAGAACTACCCGCACCCTGAACTGTGGATGGAAAAGACTTTCAGGATACCTCCTCAATTCCCACCTAAGAGTTCTAGAAGGAGGAAAAAGAAACATTTGGCCAGTCACCTTTCCAGTGATTCAAAAACACTGTGAAGTCTAAGGAATTCTGTAACCAATGATTAAAGAAACAGCTCCTCATTAATGAAAAGGGAATTCAGGCAGAATGGGACATGGACAAGCCACAGCAGCCGTGGAAATGTAATATAGGGTTTAAAACCATGATCATCTCACTCTCACACTTGCTGTCTCTTTGTTACTCTTTTTGAAGACACGAGGAAGGGACAGTTGATGCCTAGGGATTTCATGAAAGAAAACAGCTTGTTTCTCTCCTGGCAATTCAACAGTCGGTTTAATCATTTTAAAAAAAGAAAACACTTTCTCCTCTACCGCCTCTTCTTTATATTTTCTCACATTCTTCCCTCTCATTTTCCTCAGTTGTCTTCCACAGCTCCCTGGAGCCCTTAATTCATTTGCTCTGCACCTGTCTCCCTTTAGTTCTCTCAAAAACATTGTTTCCCTTTTTAATTCCAACGTACAAAGGGCTCTGTCACTTTTCTCCTTTACTGAAGGACTGATTTACAGCTTCTGGAGGCCCACAACCTGATGCGGTAGCTGGGTTTCCTAAAGCACTTATTAAACTTTAGAGATTCCCTAGATCATTTAAGCACCAGGAAATTGCAGCACTCTCAAGTCATTTTGCTCATAGGACCAAGATCTCTATTTCAAAGGTGGACATCTGGGAGAAGGCACACTAAATTGCCAGTTTCAGAATGGCCAATGTAAAGGAAAATATAACCAATCATAATGGAGCATGCAATCTGTATAAGACATTTGCCTAGTTGCCTAGATTATTCAAAGAATTTGCTAGTAATTTTAAGAGATGTGCCTTTTCATTAACAAAGACCACACACATGAACTTGTACACCCTTGTATATTTATTCCCAGAACTAATGCAATTACAAAAATTCAACCCAGAAAATGATCTTGAAGTATCTACTATGTTCCAGGAACTGTGCCAGCCCTGGGAATATGTTAAAAAAAAATGGAGGCTTTAAGAAGCTAAGAGATTTTCAAAGATATGTGAACATTTCAATAATCAAAGAAGCATATATTGAGTGGCTGTTACCATGTACCTGGAACAATAAAGTTCAAGAAAACAGTATGTAGATATTCTGGCCTTGATATTTTAAACATATTCGTTGAATCCATAGGTTGTATTCTCTACAAAGAATGCATAATGGAAAATATCACTTATTTCAATCTTGTTTCTAAGTACTCTCATAAGTAAGAGTATAAGTACAACAATATTAGAAGGCTAAAGTCAATAACAATCACATAAAGAAAATCAATGTGAACCATCTGAAATGAAGGGGTTTTGTTTTGTTTCTTGTCTAATGGGAAGATGTTTTCAAAGGCACACTTTCCAAATGTACTCGTTGTGGTAAACCGTTTTCCCATTTCGACTGATAACAATGTCATCCAGAGATCAGCTACCAGAGATTATGAATGGTCCTGGCACCTTACCCTTTGGCTACAAAGACTGGGAGGAGGAAGGGTAGCTTAATGATTTTTTACCCTAACAGTTTCCATAAACAGATCTGTAAAATTGCAGTCACCAGCTTGCTGCTAGGGAGTGCCCATATCTGGCCCACTGTGGGCCCCTCTGGGGAAAGCAGCCACATTGGAGGAAGCTCATTTGAGCCTGGATGTGAACAGCTGGTGGCCGGGATCCTGCATCCATCTGTTCAGAACAGAGTCAGACACGTTATTTTTCACATACCCAAGTAAGGCTCAGGAGATAAAGTGACAAGCCAATTAAAGTCTTCTCTCTACCTGTTCCTATTTAGTATCCAAATAGACAAATGGATCCTGTGGATGCACTTTTCTGAGTAGAGTTCCAAGGAAAAGCAAAAAAAATTTTTAAACTTTGGGCTTTAGCAAATCACTTTGTATTCAACATAGCAAGCCTTGCTAATGGAAGTGTACATTCAGACAGAATATCCCTCATTGGAAAGGCCCCATCAATGCTGCTGCACCTTACTCTCAAAATAAAATATCTCTCATACAGATTGATTTTAACCTTCAAAAACAAACGTGTGTCAATAGGGTGCAGTGGCACTTCATTCGTGTTACTGCTATGTGGGTTAAAATGATTGTCCAAATTTAAAATTATAGAAAGTTAAAAGAATGGCAGCTTGGTCTTTAATTTATATGAAATTCACTTATATGTGATATGCATACACCTATAACTATGGCAATAACAATAATTTTACCCTCAAAGATAACATAGTGCTTTCCCTTTCAGATCTGAAAGCTGGCATTATGATAGTGTTTGTCTTTTTACTGGAAATACTTTTAAGAATACAGTATACTTTTGGCACATTTTAGCTATCACAGTTGAAAAAAGGAAATACTGATTTCAAAATGTGCCATGATTTCTGTCTGAGAAATGAAATTACACTCCAGAAAAAGAATTTGAAAAGAGTACAGAACAATTAGGATTGTTCTGTTGGCATTTAAATGCACTTGAACTTCTCTCTAAATTCGTGACCTTAACCTTTTAAGTGAATTATCATCATGATTGACTTACAGGTAACTATTAATTTGTATTGAAATAACTAAAGCATTTAGTGCTTCTAAAACGCATGCTTAATAACAGCCATAAGCAGACTTTTATAGCTACATACATTAACAATTGCTATTAAATGCTAACAATTATTAGGATAGTCTATTATAAACAGATTTTAAATGTGTTTTATATGAAAATTAGGGACTAGGATGTTATCATCTTCTATACAACACAATAAACATGAATAATTTCTCCTTAGACCCAGGAAACAGGTCCCCCATATGTATCTTCATTCTCTCATTCATACTTTTGTGAAGCAAAGATTTATAGAAAACCCACTATGTGTCTACTCAGTGCTCAGTACTGGAAAGAGGGTGATAAAACACACCTGCTTCTGCTTTTGTGGAGATTACAATCCACCGGCAGGAGACCAACATAACCAATCCCACAATAAGGTATACAGTTTTAAACTGGTGAGCACTCTGAAGGAAAAGAACACAGTATTGGCAAGAAAACAACAGAAGAGATTCCATTTAGATTGGGGTTGGAGTGATTAGGTAGCTTCCCTGAGGCAGTGGCTACTAATCTGAGGCCAGAATGAATAGTAGTTAGCATCCCAGGCCTGCAGAAAAGAAGCTATGGTACAGTATTTACATGAGAAATAGCTTTACAATAGCAAGAGCATCTGGAATGTAGTGAGCACAACTTGTGTATGTGGGGGGAGGGGAGGTGCTGACATAAAATGAGACAAGAGAGGCAGAAAGGAGCCAAATCATATAAATATTTAGGGGACTTGATAAGGATTTTGGATTTTACCCTGAGGACAATGGGAAAGTGTGATATGATCTAATTTACTGTTCAGTGCATCTCTACCTGCATCAATCAAATCCTTATACATGGCCAACTCTCAGATACCACACTTTTTCTATCCTTATTCTTTCTGACCTCTATGGTACTGAGGGTTCCTTAGAAACTTTCAGGGTATCTGTGTAGTCAAGATTATTTCCATAATACTAAGATGTTATTTGCCTTTCATTCACATTCTCTTACAAATATAACTCAATTAAGTAATTGCAAAAGCAGCTGTGGCTCAGCTCATTTGGGCATCAGCCCCCCAAACCAAAAGGTTGTGGGTTCAATTCCTGCTTGCAGCACATGCCTGGATTGCAGGTTCGATCCCTGGTCTGGGTGTGTACAGAAGACAGCCAATCGATGTTTCTCTTTCACATCGATGTTTCTTTGTCTTTCTCCCACCCTTCCCCTCTCTCTAAAAAAAATAAATATTTAAAAAATGCAAAGGCAGATATGAGAATTTAGTTATGTTTTATTAAGCCAGGCACAAAAAATAACAATACAATTCTTCTCAATTTTTGTTTGGGAAAATAGTTTTTCATGTAAATCTTATTTATGTTAACATGGAATGAATGAGTTTATTATCATTACCTTAAGGACATCAATACATAAATATTTAACTCCTGCCTGTTTTAACTTCTGATAAATAAATATCAATAGAGATAACCCACAAAGACAACAGCCCTTTGGGGTCTTTAAAAAATGTTAGGAGTATACATGGGTCCAGAGACCAATGCCAACCATTGAACAGAAACCACAACTATTCTTAAAACTGGTTGAGGCTTCCTTTCTATCAGTGTCTTTTACTGTTCCAAAATCCTCAGTCCTTAGATTGGCAATAAGAAATTGACTGTTACGTTGCAATCCAGAATGATTACTTACAACTACTGTGTAATGCATTTTGAAATTATTCTATTCTATTCCAACTGAATCAATTGTTTTCTTAACCCAGTAACCCACACTTGAAAAAATGTGGATGATCTCACTCCATTTCCAGGTTTAAATAATTACTTCTATTTTATATCTTCAAGACTGTATCTCCTGTCCCAACATTCCTCCTGGGCTCCATCTCTAACAGTTGCCTGGACATTTACTCCTTAATATTTCAAAATTACCTCAAACTAAACTTGTTTAAAACAGAAGTGATTCCCAATATATTTTTTCAGTTTTTAATTTTTAATGAACTTGTAAACAGAAAAGCTCCCATTTCAAAAGAAAAACAAAATCACACATCATTTACATGTTTACAGGTATTACACTTATTATCTAAGCAACATCCATACATGTTCAGTTTTAAGATGTTAACTAAATTTCTGTGACACATATACTTTTTTCCTAAATACCAAGAACATTACAGAGTTAATGCAGAGTCCTAAGTATAACCTAATAGTCACTAAGTTTTTCTTAAGTCTTCACTTTAGATGTTATTTCTAGCACAGGTAAGCAATAAACATTGGAATCTTTGGTAGCTACCATACAAGCTGGCTTGCAAACAAGAAGCCAACCATTCTAAGAATGTTTTAAGTGAAGAACTTGCAAACCCCAGGGATGGATATATGCACAATTGTGAACATTTGCAACCATCACAACTGTGGCTGAAGATTGTTCATGCCGTTCTTCTGAAATGACATCTCAAAGCAGTATAGTTCAAAGTAAAAGATTTTAACAAAAAAACAAAGTAATTGCCACAAAGTCTGGTCTACATTTGCAAGGTGAAATAGATTATTTAGAGACTAATTTTAAACATTTAGGTAAAAACAATTTCTGAATTCAGTAAAATTAATTCAATGAAATAAAACACAGCAAAAGATTCTAACTAAAAAAATAACATATGAACAATTTATCCACCAATTTGTGCTTGTCAACCATTCCGTTAACTTTTCTACTTGAAAAGCATACAATAGTACACTGGACACTATGTTTCGCTTTCTCAGTTAATACTCGCAATTACAGAGGCCACAACTCAGAACACAACATAATGCTGACCACAGGTAGTTTATTTTGAAGTTAAATTCTTTACACCAAGTAAATAGTTGTCCACAACCATTTGTCTGCAAGTGTGCATATGAATTCAAAGTTCTAAGTTTCAGGAGAAACAAATGCTGTTCCTAGTACTTTTACTACTTCTTCTGTTACTTAGGTGCTTGGACACCACTGGTGGCTTGGGCAGGCTGAGCCTGCCTACTTAAAAGGGCTGCCTGCTGTGTTGCTCTCTGCTTTAAAACTGTCCAGTCAAATCTGCTGTCGCCTTGTTGTTTCAGGGTACGTAGAAGATTGAGAAATAGCTGCCTCAGATATTTGTAATCTGGAGTTTCCTCAAAGCCAAGCCCACGACAGTATTTTAAGTACATAGCAAATTCATCAGGAAACCCGCTACATAACTGGTCAACAGTGATGGACATCTTTTTTTCACTAACCTTTTCATATTTTTGTTTCTTTGTGGCAGCCTTAACTCCTTGCCATGGCAGGGTATTTCTATTAAAGTACATCAAAACATACCCTAATGACTCAAGGTCATCTCTGCGACTCTGTTCAATACCAAGATGTGCATTGAGGCTAGCATAATGGATAGTGCCAGTGAGACTTTTTTCTTCTTTGTATGGTATGTGTTGCTTTGTCTTTCTGTCTCTGTATCTTTTGGCCAAACCAAAATCGATAAGGTATACTGTATTACAATAACGCCCAGTACCCATTACAAAGTTATTTGGTTTAATGTCTCTGTGAATAAAATTCTTTGAGTGGACATATTCAAGTCTACTGATCATCTGGTCAGCTAACATAAGTATAGTTTTCATGGTGAAACTTCTTGAACAAAAATTGAACAGGTCTTCGAGGCTAGGTCCAAGAAGATCCATGACCAGCACATTGTAATCTTTTTCCTGACCATACCACCATATGCGAGGGATGCCAATGCCACCACGAAGAATCTTATAGAGTTTGCTCTCGTACAGCAACTGGGCATGAGTGGCCTTCTGAGATTCTACCTTTACTGCCACTCCCTCGCCATTGGTTAAGTTAAGTGCCAGATACACGTCCCCAAAGGACCCGGCCCCGATCTTTCGTACCAGTTTATATTTCCCCCCAATGACGACTTCTGGCTTGGGGCTGCTGCTACCACCGGTCGCCATCTTGACAGACGAGCTAACTCCGGACACTTCCGGTAGGATGTAAGTAGGCCTCTGGGCTCGTTGACTGTCAGTCGTCTATTGGAGCGACGCCCTGAGGAGAAAGGGACAAAAAGCTGAAAACCTAGGCTCCTGGCGCTAGAGGGTCCATATTTCGACAGGAACCCTTATTACCTCCGCTCAGACAGGCCGCAGTTTGTGAGGAGATCCCGCTGACACCAGGTCGTCAGTCAGAGTGACACCCTGAGGAGAAAGGGACAAAAAGCTGAAAACCTAGGTTCCTGGCGCTAGAGGGTCCATATTTCGACAGGAACCCTTATTACCTCCGCTCAGACAGGCCGCAGTTTGTGAGGAGATCCCGCTGACACCACGTCGTCAGTCAGAGTGACACCCTGAGGAGAAAGGGACAAAAAGCTGAAAACCTAGGCTCCTGGCGCTAGAGGGTCCATATTTCGACAGGAACCCTTATTACCTCCGCTCAGACAGGCCGCAGTTTGTGAGGAGATCCCGCTGACACCAGGTCGTCGACTGGCGTAACGCCCTGGGGAGAAAGGGACAGAAAGCGGAAAACCTAGGCTCTTGGTGTTACAGGGTCCAGATTCCGACAGGAAACCTTATTACTTCCGCTCAGACAGGCCGCAGTTTGTCAGGGGTTCCCTCTGACACCAGGTCGTCGATGGGAGTGACGCCCTCGGGAGAAAGGGACAGAAAGCGGAAAACCTAGGCTCTTGGTCTGAAAGGGTCCAGATTCCGACAGGAAACCTTATTACCTCCGCTCAGTCAGGCCGCAGTTTGTGAGCTGTTCTCGCTGATACCAGGCTGGTCTACTAGTCTCTAGGCGCCCGCAGCAGTCTCGCTTCCGTCCAGGACTGGACAAGGGGAACAATAATTATTGTGATGACACTGTTGCCATGGCTACCGCTGGCTCCTGCCCGGAAGTAGCCCGTGGCTCCGCCCACGCGGCCTTCTTGTTATAATGGCTCCAGCCAACGAAAAATTCCCCAATGTATATTTTAAATAGGAAAAATGGAAGATTAAAAAAGCTTAGTATCATGTTCATATGAATTGGCTGAAACTAAAATATTTACAAATACATTCATGGAGAAACGACTAGGAAAACTCACAATATTAATAGTGATTAAGAGGATTTTTTGTGATTTTAATTTTTAAAATGTTTGTGACCTGGCTGCTGTGGCTCAGTGGATTGAGAGCCCGCCTGCGAACCAAAGGGTCCCCAGTTCGATTCCCAGTCAGGGCACATGCCTGGGTTGCAGGCCAGGTCCCCAGTTGGGGACACTGGAGAGGCAACCACACATTGATTGTTTCTCTCCCTCTTTCTCCCTCCCTCCCTTCTCCTCTCTCTGAACATAAATAAATAAAATCTTTTTAAAAAGAAACATGAAACTGTAATTGAATAACAATAAAAATTAAAAAAAAGAAACATGAGAAAGATTATAAAAAAATAAAGTATTTGTCTATATTTTCCATAAGTATGTATTAATACATAATCAGCTATTATTTAAAAAGTAAAACAGAACTAATCATTGTTGTAAGTCCTATGCCTCTTCTTGCCTTTCATTTTAAAGGTATGATTCTATTCATACCATCATTTGCTTTTAACATATTTTTTTAGTAATAATTATTTTAATAATGCAAACTGCCCCAGAACCATTTTGTTTTATCACCAAGGGAATTCCAATCACAGAATGGACATAGGCAGGAGTCACCCACTGCCACAAAGTAGGTTCATCCGTTTGCTCAGATACCTGATGCCATGTTCGAAGTTCTAAATGCTACACACTACTCCAGCTCTGTCTGTCTGTCTTGAAATTGTATGCAGTACAGTTTATCCCACCAGCCATCAAATGGATGGTTACAATGGTGGCAGTCTATCCTTTTGTTCAAATTGTATTATGAATAGAGCCTAAATTGTCTTTAATTTACATTACTTCTGCATCTGCCGGGGACACCCTTCCTTCTCCATTCCAGCTGTCTTTCCATACTTACCAGACTCATTTCCATTCCTGCCTTTTCTAAGAAGCCCTCCCTGAACTTCCATCCTGAAATAGTCTGTCCTCTGAACTGCCAAAGTGTTTTTTCTCTCTTGGCCCTTATCCCAATCCTTTGTATTATAATTATTTATTTAGATGTTTATTTCTCCTATTGTACTTTTATTCTTTGAAGGTAGGGATGTCTTTCTGTATATCTTGGTTATATGTAATAGACCCTACAAAGATAACTGGACACAAATTATTCATTTAACAGCTTTGTTTCTAAAACAAGGGATTAAAATAGGAAGAACTGAGAGAAATATGTATGTTCTGTTTGATCAAATTTAATCCAAATTATCGTTTCCTGCCTTATATAGGAAACTCTCTTTAAAATCTAGTGCCTTGATTTAACATGATCCTTAGGCCATGGCTAAGAGGTAATATTGTATTTAAAAGAGATTTTATGTATTTAGTAAGTTAAGCTTCTTGGATATGATATTAATAATCCATGGCTACATAACAAATTACCTCAAAACTTAATAGCTTAAAACAACATTTTGCCATTTCTCACCTTTTTGTGGATGAGATGGAAATTGTTTCTTCTGGTCTTGTCTGGGCTTACTCAAGTAGCTACATTTATGGCAGGTCACCTGGGGCTGGGTTCATCCCACATGGCTTTACATGTCTGGTATCTACGCTGGAGTGGCTAGAAAACTGAGGCGTCTGGGCCTCTCTCTCCATGTGGTCTCTCTCCAAGAGATCTCATATTTTCTGTGTCAGTTAATTATTGTTGCATGACAGATGACCCTAAAACTTAGTGGCTTAACCAACAGCAATTATCTCTCACAATTCTGTGGGTTAACTACAGGCTTGCTCTGCCGGATTTTGACACATGTGTGCAGTTGCTTTCAGCTGGAGGGCTGGCTAGCCTGAAAGGTACAAGGTAACCTCACTCACATGTTTGGCAATAGGTGCTGAGTGCTGTCCAGATGCCTTAGTTGTCCTTCTACACATGGTCTCTCATTCTCGAATAGACAACACCAGCCGCCTTGGTTGCTGGTGTCAGAGCAGCACCCCACGATGGCCAAGGTAGGAGCTACAATGTGTGGAAAGGCCTAGGCTCCAGAACACATACAGTATTACTTCTGTTTGTTTATTATTCAAAGAAAATCACAGGACCAGAGAAATAGACTTCATCTCTTGGTAAGAGAAACTGCAAAATATTGTGGTCATGCTTTTTTGTTATTGTTTTTCCATATGCAGAAAATATGAATTATTATAAATTCAATTCATTGTGGTATAGTTAAAATTCCAATGTAGGTGATATAATTTTTTTCTTTTTTTTTATTCAGAAGCACTGTCACATTCTCATTTTAGTTTCCTTTTCTTTTTTCTTACATAGGAAATCCATGAATGCATTATTGTAAAATATTTAAGGAATATAATAATAGCAAACTCCTACACTATAAGCTTATACCATGTCCCAAGCTTCATTTTAAGTGCTTTACATATATTGTTCCATATAACCCTCACAGCAAGTCTTTGAGGTAAGCAATTATATCACCAGCATTTTGTAGATAAAGAAACTGAGGCAGAGAGAGGTTAAGAAACTTGCCAAGGTCAAATAGTAAGTAGCAGAGCCACCATGTGCTATGACCCCACTATATTCTGTGACCTCAGAGCCTATGTTTTTAACCACTTGCTATAACTGTTTTTAGTCTTGCCCCTACTTTTACTCTGTCAACAATGTGGTATGCATTTCTTTAGCCTCCTTCTACACATTTATTATTATTATTATTTCTGTACACATATTGTACAGAAATATGTTCATATGCCTTCTCTTACCTAAACTGCATCACATTATATGCAAGATTCTGAAACTTGCTTTTTCTATTTAAAAATATAGCAAGGTGATGTCAGTACCTGTAGATCTACCTCATTTTTTAAACAGCTGCATAGCATTCCATTCTGTGGAGATACTATAATTTGTGTAACTATTTTCTATTCATGAACACTCAGGTAGTTTCCAATTATTTCCTTTTACAAATAATGTTGCAATAAACATTCTTGAATTCATTTTTCATTATAAATTTTTGTGTGCTTGTATGAGAATTTCTTCAGAAAGGACTCCTAGAGTACATTTGGTGGATTAAAGACTAAGTTGTATACTCTCAAATAACCCTTCAAAAAGGCAGGAGTGTGTGAAAGTGTCCATTTTCCCTGTACTCAACAATAGTGTACATTATGAAATGATTTAAATTTAATGGGCAAAAATATTTCATTGATGTTTTCATACATGTATCCTAGATTGCTAGTAGGGTAGGACTTTTTCATATGCTTATTGCCTTTAAATTTTTTGTGTGTGAAGTACCTTCTGTCATTTTCTCAATTTTCCAATGGATCATTTTCTTTTTTCTCATGGATTTGTTAGAATTCTGATATATTCTAGTCATTACTGTTTTGTTGTGTATGTTGCCAATATCACTTGATGTTGCCAAATCCATTTGTTTTTTCTTTCATAGAGTCTGGGTTTTGTAGTTTGCTTAGGATGACTTTGCCACCCACGCTTTAAAAATTATCCATTCTTTAATTTACCCTGGCCAGGTGGCTCAGTTAGGTGGAGTGTCATCCTGTACACAAGGTTGTGGGTTCAATTCCTGATTGGGTTGCGGGTTTGATCCCCAGTCAGGGCACTTACAGGAGGCAACCAATAGATACTTCTCTCTCATCCCTCATCTCTCTCTCTCTCTCCCCCTCTCTTCCTTTCCTCTTTCTCTAAAATCAATAAACATATCCTCAGATGAGGACAATAAAATAAAATATCCATTCTTTCTTCTATTATTTTCAATATTTTTTTTAAAATCATAATTCTAAAGTTTATTTTCGCTAATGACTTCTGTTGAGGGCACAGCCTATTTTCTTCTCTTCATTTAGTTGGCCACTTGTCCCAAAACTTTTATTGCAAGTGCATTCTTTCCTCAGTAATCTGAAGTTTATTATAATTCAAATTAACCTACCTTTATACATCTTTTTAAAAAATTCTCAATTCTGTTCCACTGATTTGACTGACTTTCCTGAACTAATGTCATACTATATACAATATTAACATTATTTTATAGTGTTTTGAAATCTCTCCAGTAAAGCATCTCCCTTCCTCTCTCACTCTTCTTTTGTTTTTAACTTTTTTTTGTGGATAAAAGTATATATTTGTCACATTTTTACCTATAGGAACTTTCAAGATCTTTCTACTATCCAGAATTTTTTTAATATTAACCTCCCATCCCTGTCTATCAGGAATGCTGTGGAAAGTTGATTGTGAATTTGGGTTATTGTTATATGACAATTAATATTTAGGAATGCATTTTCCACAGGAAAGTTATCCATAACACGAAGGAGTAACCCTCTATCGGAGAAGAGAGTGCATATGAGAAATTCACAGAGAAATTAGGTGGGGAGACCCCATGAGGCAAATGAGGAGGATCAAATCCTTATCTTGAATGAAAGGCCCAAGAGCTGGGACACATAAGCTAAGCTTCTTGCTCTCGTTGTCCTACTCAACCTTACCTAATTGAATAAATGCACATTTTGAATAAACAACCTTGAAGTGAAATTATTCACTGGATAACTTTCACTTTGCTCTCAGTAGGGACTGACTTTGATATTCACTCTTCTGCCCAGAAGCCCCAAACTACTTGGAACTGTCCTTCCACCTATAGAAGTCTCCTTCCTTTACCCAATGTCAAGTAAACCAAATAAACAGCTCACAGTTTATATAAATCCCTCTAGTCACAGCAGAATCTTCTAGGAAGACAGTGGGTAGGAGAATCTACTAGTTATAACATTATGCAAAGTTGTTTTAACCATTTACTTTATGCTTCCATTTGTTACACTTGATAGCACTCTATACCATTAACAGGCCAGTGTTTGGTTTGTATTTTCAACTCATACTTTAAAACCTTAGAATCTCCTTAAACTCAGTAGTAGCCTATTTACCATATAGTCTCTAAAATTGTCCTACCGGCAAAGCAAGCATCATCCATCAACTGTTAGTTTTCAATATGCTTGTTTTCTACGTAATGTAAAGATGTTTCACATTGTTCCTTCACAGGAAGACTGCCAACATTATTAATATAATTTCTTTGGAGGAAAGGAGGAGAAATTGTTTCCCTGATGTCTTCGTAAAATTTAAATGAAAATGAATGTGATTTGAGTGTTAGTATTCACGGCTGCTAGTTCTTCTCTGTTAATTTACATTTATATTCTTATAGGTTGAGCCTAGGGAAATTTAAAACTCAATTTCATTAATGCTATAACTTCCATAGGAATCTCAATATGCACAGAAGTTCCTAGACTGTAGAGTTATTGGATGAGAATATAGCAGCTAAACATAATGGCTGAGTGGTTATGATAGTTAAATATGTACTGTCAATTTTGATTTTTGAAATCCCTCTGGGCCTAAATCCAGTGTCCAAAAGTTTTAAAAACATGAAGCTAATATACTAATGAATTTTAACATCTTTAAAATGGAAACATTACATTTCTGAACCACTGCCCATTGCTGATTAATTATGGTTTAAACTAGATCATGTTTCACATTTGCAACTATTACACTGACATACATGATGTTTGCGATTACTGCATAACTTGAGGTTTGCAAGTTAATCTCACTAGAGTTATGTTTTTTTTTCATTTAGCTGCTTTTATTGCAAATATGATCACTACTCCCAGTTAGCAAAGGTACTGTGAAATAGGAATTCATGGTCCAAACAATAATGGTTTCCCCTGATTTTCAGATAGATATCCCTTTTTTTCTTTTTTACAACCTATATGTAGATATACTTTTAAAATATATTATTTAAAGATTATGCTTATTAAGTAAGCTTTTTAGGAAAAAAATCCCTGGACATTCCAGAAAGCCTTAATAGAAATAACACTTTCATCTAATTTTTTTCTAATCCTCACTTCATTTATTTTGATTAGACCACTCGCTAGGTCACGCTGAATTATGTTTTAGAATTACATCCATCCCAGAGAAGTTTCATAGCTCTAAGACTTCAGACTTTTAAGTCTCTTGTAACTCTAGACCATGAGAACTTTGAAAGACTCATTTATCTCACTGCCTTCTCTCATCTCATGCAGCTAAAAATTATTTGTATAAGTTTCAATTAACTTGCAAAAGTAGTATGGTACAAAGAGGGGAAAGAGAAAAGAAGATAGAAGAGGAAAGGCAAGAAAAGGAAGGGGAAGAAAATACTATACAAAAACCTCACCTGATTATGCTAGGCCCACTATCTTTTGATTAACTTAAAGCCAACTGATTAGTAAACTAATCACATAATCAACAAAAGAAAAAAGCAAACAAAATATAAGCAGAGACATTGAAGTTAACAACAATCTAACAATAGCCAGAGGGGAGTGGGGAGGGGACAGTGAGGAGAGGGGTCTACAGGAGCTACTATAAAGGACACAAGGACAAAATCAAGGGGGAGGGTAGAGGTGGGGGAGGGAGGTGGGACTGGCTGGGGTGGGGTGGAGGGATAGGGAGAAAATGCAGACAGTTGTAACTGAATAAAAATAAATTAATTAATTAAAAAAGTGATATCTCATCATTTTTACATGTTTGATCATATTTAAGAGGAGAGACTTATACAAAGCCTGTACACCACAGGGGGGGAAACTTTGGGAGCATTACAGAACGCTGCCTATGACAAATGTGACTCATAATTGGAATATAATAAGAGAAACAAAAAAAATAAGGATTGTAGAATGACACTTCTTCAAAATGGACACCTGTACGAAACTCCAAGAATCTTAGTATAGAAATGTGGTGAGAATATTGTATAAGGTTAAAGGAGAAGAGAGAAATTATATGATTTTAAAACATACATACACTACCAAAATAGAGAGACTATGGTAGATATCTGTTTTAAAATATCCCAGTTCTTACAAAGGCAAGATATCATAGGGGCAAGAACTTAACCTATACACATATTTAGACCTATTTCTGCTAACAGTAGGAACACTTGTACATTCTTGTCTTGATGTTGCTAACAATTTAATTCCTCACAAAGAAAGAGAAAGCACCTACGGGAAACCCTGCTTTGGACTTTGTATTTACTGACAATGCAGAACTGACTGAGGAAATGACAGCAATAGAAGCAGTCAGAGAAAATGACCCCTTTTAAACCTGGAACGAAGAAAAAAAACCCTGTAAATAGTTACATAATATACCAAGGGCCTCGGGAAAGTAACATTTAAAAATTTAAGACAAAATAAAGGTAAGAGCTAATGAATACCTATTTTAAAAGTGAAGAAGTATGAGAGGTTCTGAGAAGTGGGAGAGAAAGGAGTCAAAAAGGCTCCTCAGAGAGAATTCCTGGGCCAAACCCTAACAAACCAGACAGAATTAGACAGGTCCAGCATCTGGGTAATGGTAATGGTGGTGAATGGAGTGAGATGAGGGGAAAGGGATTCTCTTCGCAAAAGAGACGGTATGAAGTACAAACAGGAGAGATCCTAGGAGAGAATGTGGGGGAACATTAATATGTAAGGGATGGTTAGAGGGGTATAAGAGATAGGAGAAAAACCTAGAGAAAAATAGTGTCATAGGAGCCAAAGTGAATGGTCTTTTAAGAATGGCCTACAGTCTTTGACTGGTATGTCAAATCAATGTGACCACTGCATTTGCCAACCAGGAGACATTAAGGACCTTGGTGACAACAGTTTACTTGCAGTGGTAGGGCAAGCGCCTGACTGTAGTGTAGGATAGTTTACCAAAAGGAAGCAAAGACGCAGAAATTAAGGCAATGGGTGAATAAACCCTAGATATCACGAGACGGAGAAGCAGATGGCAATAGACTGACCTCAGTCTAATATGTTTTTGTTCGTTTCATTCTAGCTTCTAGATATCCCAGGAAAAGCGTATGTAAGCTGATTGGGCTTCTAAAAACTAAAGAGCGGATAACTGATCAGGAAATCTGTACATTATAGTCATTGAGTAGGCTAGATAATGGTAAAGCCATCTTTGAGGACAAGATATTATATTTTAATAGGAGGATGTTAGAAGTAAAGTTTCAGAAGCAGTAAGGGAGAAGTAGCTAATACTCCCAGGAACACCCTCAACTGTCCTCTCACCCAAAGCATACTGACGATTAGCTTCCCTTCCCAGGGAACTTTTTGTAGGGAGCCTCCTTGTCCTTGGACGAGAGCAAAGGTTTCGCTTCATGAAAAGAAAAGGTAGGGTTTTTGTTGTGAAACACATTGGCATAGTGAAAAGCACTATAAAGGGGGAAGACGTTGGAAGATGGAGAGGGGAACCCTATCCTCATTGGAAGAATGGGAGAAAGGGGGAAGTTCAAGGCAATAGAGGCTTGAGAGTTTGAGAAAACGTGCAATGAAAAGAGTGGAGACAAGTTAAGATTAAATGACCTAAGGTTTCTGAATAGAATGGTGGTTTTAGGTTGTTTCAGTGTGCCTGTGTATATGGGAAAGAGGGAAGGGGATCCTTAACATTTGAATACTCGACTTTGAGGCTTTCTCCCCACCCTATTTTGACTAAGAAAAACACAATGAAAACAAAACCTCAGTTTTATTTCACCCTAAGGACTGTGCCTGATGCCAGTACATGGATAAAACTGACAGGGTAGGCTCAAGGCCAACATAACAGTCAAAAGAAAGTGTGCTGGTCCGATACATCGTGAGGCGGAAAACGTTTTAAGTACATGGATGAGTGATCAGATAACAACACGTTCAAATGCCTCTGAATCAAGCAATAGTTTTGGCAAAGGACATTCTCTTTTCAAATTTCTTAAAAACAGGCATAGTGAAATATAAGAAGAAGATGTTTTCCTCATGAGATTTACCTCAGGAAAAGAATAGATAATAATTGTAGAATTGAGGGAAAGGCTGAAGATATGAAACGGGTGACATCTTTCCCACTTATATAACTACAAAGTTCATCTTGTGATCTCTGTCCCATAAGAAGTCAGGTACCCACAGTCATGGACAGCAGGGTGGGGACTGACTGTGGGAGTGGCGGGGGGGAGGGGACTGGGTGGAGGAGGGCAAAGGGGGAAAAATTGGGACAACTGTAATAGAACAACAATAAATTATTTTTTAAAAAAGAAATTACATAGTAAATTAAAAGTTGCATGTTCTTTTTTAAAGATTTTATTTATTTTTAGAGGGGGAAAGGAGGGAGAAGTGAGAGGACAAAACACTGGACCAACTGACTGGGGACCGACTGACTAGGGACCAAACACACAACCCAGGCATATGCCCCGACTGGGAATCCCACTGGTGACCCTTTGCTTTGCAGAACACCACCCAACTAACTGAGCCACACCAGCCAGGGCAAGAGTTACACGTTCTATGAAAACATTCAATATGAAGAATAGGTAACAGAATCTGTGGGGATTAGCCAAAGGAAAAGAAAAGACACAATTGCTACCTTAAAATATGGTCATGTGGAGGATAGATTAAGTCTAATACTGTCCTTCTCAAAAAGCCAACGAGGCCTAATAAATGGAAGTACAGACAGTCTGGTAAGACAACAAAAAATCTGAAAATTATTACTGAACAATATTGGAATGGACTACTTTCCAAGCTGCTCATCACGGCACAGTTAAGCAGAGATTCGATGTCTGCCTGCCAGGTGTAGGAGAGGGGAATTCTGCACTGCTCATAAAAGCTCTGGTCGGCAACTCTTAAAAACCCTTCCAACTCCTAGATTCAAAATGATTTGTGAATTTGGGCAGTGTGAGGGGGTGAATCACAAAGTCCTTTGGTGTTTTGCAAACACTTATACATGTATTGTTATTACTGTTAGCATTGTTATTATTTTACTTCTTCTGGTATGATATGGTTAGTAATAGAGATACCTCCATCTTCAAAACGGCAATGCACGGCAGGCAGTGCTTTCAACTAAAGCCTATATCCCTTTTATGTTTTAGTTGTTCTTTTAAGATTTTCTTTATTTATTTTTAGAGAGACTAGAAGGGAAGGAGAAAGAGAGGGAGAGAGGGAAACATCAATGTGTGGTTGCCTCTCATGCACTCCCCACTAGAGACCTGGCTGGAAACCCAGGCATGTGCCCTGACTGGGAATCGAACCAGCGACCCTTTGGTCCACAACCTATGCTCAATCCACTGAGCTACACCAGCCTGGGCCCCCCTTTACGTTTTAATGTTGTTCTTTGAGTATAATGTGGCACTACAGTCCCCTCCTTAGTGGCACACAGTCTCTTTAACTGTTTTTTTTGGGTTTTTTGTTTTTTTAAGTAGAAATAACAGATTTGTTCTGATCCCTTAGCCCAAATCCCCTTTGTGCCTTCCATAAATGTATGAAACTGACTGGGGTTGCTCATCAAGTCTGTTACTTTGTAATGAAGTAAAACAGCTTTATCCACAGGGGTATCAAAACTTTGACATTTTTAATCCCATTCTCCAGTTCATTAGGCTGGACACACACTACCCAATGCAAACTCGAGTTAACTTTGTGAGTGTACCGCGCACTTGATTAATGGCATGCATGTGTCTTATTCATTGAATTTGGTTGCTACTCTGCAGTCATAAATTTTTTTACGATCTTTGACATTTCCCACAAGAAAAGAATATTAAAGTGTTGGACAAACACAAAGATAGTCTATGTAGAGACAATATAACACGGTGGTTAATTGTGTAGGTTCTATAGCCAGACAGACCTAACTTAGGTTTAAATCTCAACTTCATTATTTATTAACTCTGTGATCTTGGACTAATTATTAAACTGCTCTGTACCTCAGTGTTCTTACCTATAAAATAGAATAATAAAAGAAACTGTCTCAATATTTTATTATGAGCAATGAATGAGATAGTACATTTAAAGCCAAAATTGTAACTATCATTATTACTGTGATTTCAAAACTGTGTGACTGAAAATGTTGTATACTACATAATGGCATGAAATATTTAATTTAATTCGCAAATAAACATAGGAATAGTCTTTAATGAATATATTTTAAAATAGCCCTGTTTGTTAGATTGTTCTTAACTTCAATGTCTCTGGTTAGCCAGGGGGGAGTGGGGAGAGGGGATTACAGGAACTACTATGAAGGACACATGGACAAAATCAAGGGGGAGGTGGAGGTGGGGGAGGGAGGAGGGTTCGACTAGGGTGGGGTGGAGGGATGGAGAGAAAAGGCACACAGCTGTAGTTGAATAACAATAAAAACTTTTTAAAAAAAGAAAGAAAGAAAGAAAGAAAATAGCCCTATTTGGTGTGGCTCAGTGGATTGAGTGCCGGCTTGCAAACCAAAGAGTCACCAGTTCGATTCCCAGTCAGGGCACACGCCTGGGTTGTGGGCCAGGTCCCAAATAGGGGCGCAGTTAGGGGCATGTGAGAGGCAACCACACATTGATGTTTTTCTCCCTCCCTTTCTCTAAAAATAAATAAAATCTTTAAAAATATGTATATTTTAAAATATATTAATCTATCTTTTTCCTTTGTAATTACTCATTTTGTACTCCCAAAGAAAGCAATGAATAGGTACAGCAGTAACACATTTAATTTAGGTATAGCTAAAACTGCCCCGGAGCCCTGACCAGTATGGCTCAGCAGGCTGGGCATCGTCCCACAACCCAAGGGGTCGCTGGTTCAATTCCCATCACATACGTGGGTTGCAGTTTCAGTCCCAGGTCAGGGTGTGTGTGAGCGGCAGCCTAATCAATCTTCCTCTTTCACATGGATGATTCTCTCCCTCTCTTTCTCTCTCCCTTCCTTTCTCTCTATACATAAACAAAAATTATAAAAATATTTGTTTGTTTATTTATTTTTAGACAGAGGGGAAGGGAGGAAGGAAGAAAAACATTGACGTGCGAGAGTTACATGGATCGGTTGCCTGTCGCACACCCCAACCCAGGGACCTGGCTGCCAACCCAGGCATGTGCCCTGACTGGGAATCAACCCGAGACCTTTTGGTTCACAGGCCAGCGCTCAATCCACTGAGCCACACCAGCAGGTCTAAATCTTTTTAAAAATAAAAATGTTAAAAAAGCTGTCCTGATGGAAATGAAATGTAATATAAAACATTATCTGTTGTATCATGTAAATCAGAAAAGTTTATTAAAACTAATGAACTGAGTTTGTGAAACAAAGTTTACGTGTTAGGAAATGTATGGTTGTTTTTTTTAGTTGAAAAGCAGTGCCCAATAATAATAGCAATTGCCTACAAAAGAAGAAAAAATAAACTTTGATTTGCTGTTAGATACCCAAACTGTGATTTCTTTGATTAAGATAATCTTTCATAACACAGTGAAAAAAAATCATATAATTTTTCACTCTCCTTGTATTGCCAAAGGAAATGCAGTTCTGCAAACCACAAATGAACTGTGTTAACAATTATGAACCATTTGACAGTCGGATAATATTATTGTTGAGAAACCTAATTTGGACAAGGCATAAATTGGGCAACATCCCACCAGGTCACATTGAAGCTGTGTGATTTAGTTCAATGTTATTAGTGTTTCTCTTCTCTTACACCTAACCTTTAAAAATTAAAAACCAAATGTACGTACTGGGTTGTGTATTGTTATATGCAGAATCTGCAGTGAGATGACATAGAAGAAAACCAGTTTTAGCACTTTTCAAAAGATCTTGCCCGTTATTTTTCTATCAGTGAGATATGGAAGAAATAGACCTCCTTAAAAACATTTTGTCTTTCCCTTTTAAAACATTACATGATAAAAAAAATGATAGAGCTTCAAAAATGGAACACTTATCTAAACTGGAGCAGTAATCCTGTGAATTTTGAAAACCCAAGTGCAATTAAGAAACCTATGCATATATTAGAATTTTTTTTCCTGAGCTTGTGTACTTTTAAAATTTTATCAGCTGCTGAGATCCAGAGACCTTATGTATTTTCTATATACAGGGCTGACTTTTCCATTAGGCATAGTGCCTAGGGCCCATTCACTTTTGAGGGTCCACAAAAATGTTTTCATTTAAATTTCTTTTAACATCAGAAGATAAAATGAATATAATAATATCATATATATTAATAATAGCAATGAATATATAAATATGTATGCTTATTTAACTGCAGTGAAAATATAATTTTAAATTTCCTTTTTGGGGAAAAGACCACCAAAACCAAAAGTGCCCACAGAAGTCATAACACGGCCCTGTGTGTACTTTAGGAGGGAGCTGAATTATGGCCCGCAAGAGATACCCATGTCTTAATCGCTGGAACCTGTGAATGTTACCTGATATGGCAGAAAAGGAATTTTGCAGATGTGATTAAGAATTTTGAGGTTAGAAGACTATCCTGGATTATCTGGGTAAACCCTAAATGTTATCACACCTATCCTTATAACAGGAGGCAAAGAAAAATGTAATAAACAGAAGAGAAGGCAGCGTGACCATGGAGAGACAGATTGGTGTGATGAAGCCACACACCGAGGAATACGGACGGCCACCAAACGCTGGAAGAAACAAGGAATAGATTTTTCCCAGAGCCTGTAGATGGGATGAGGATCTGCCAACACCTTAGCTCAGGCCCAGTGAAACTGTTGGCACAGTTCCAGGCTTCCCAAATATAAGAGAACAAATGTTTGTTGTTTTAAGTTACCAAGTATGTAGTAATTTGTTATAGTAGCCAGAGAAAACTAATAGAGTGTTGAACTTTAATTTAAATTTGTTTCTTAAATAGACTTTTCCATTTGTACTGAAAAACAAAAATAAATGGTATGAAAGATAATGAACATTGATGAATTATCCATTTATAATATTTAAAGCAAAAATGCCATAATGCTTGAAATTAATGTGAATTATGGTTAAGTGAGTAAGCAGCTCTTGTATTTTGTCTGCGCTAATTAAACAATGATAAAATTTAATCTAAAATTAATAGAAACTCAGCTCTGGCCAGGTAGCTCAGTTGGTTAGAGCATTGTCCTGATACCTCAAAGTGGTGGGTTCGGTCCCCAGTAAGGACACATTTTTTTTAAAAAATCAATGAATACATAAATGAGTGGAAGAGAAAATTAATATTTTTCTTCTCTCTCCCCCTTCCCCTCTTTCTCTAAAATCAATAAATAAAAACTTTTAAAAATAAAATTAACAAAAACTCAAAATATGCTTTATATCAACATCAGCTATACCTGCAACAGAGAGCAAAGAACACTGTTTTAAAAAGACTTAACTTGATTAACTGTAGAACCCATTCATAATCACAAACACTCAATCTTTACCTCATTACCCCTTTCCATGCTTAACAAAAATATATTCTTTTTATCACAAGAGGAATGGAGGTGTACAAATTTTCTGAGCTGCTGAAGCTTGTGATTGGAATTAAGCTTTATGACACTGCTTACAGAGATAAGAAGGGCAAATGTCAATGCACTTTCAACAGCAAATTGCAAGGCATGGATTGTTAAATGGGCAGATGTAAGTGTTCTCCTGGAAAGGTATCTACTAACAGTGATATGTCAAAGAAGTGGTCTTAATGTGTTGCTACATAGCTGTTATTGTAGGCTCTGCTTTCAACAATATCCTTGCGTTAACGCTTAATATCTTTGAATTTCAATGGCTTTCAGTGAGAATGATCTGTTTAAACGGTGAATGCCTTAGAAAATACCTGTCCCTTTGCTCATCTTTAGAGTTCATCAAGAAGTGGGGCAGTAGCGCCCTTATTTTTCTTTTCACATTCACAGAACTCAATAAACCATAGTGATGTGAACATTCTCCAAAGCTGTTCGCTCAAAAAGTAATTCATTGCAGAAGGGTGCTTTCTAATTCACCATACTTCCTTGTAGGTTTTTACCATTAATTTCTTCCTCTTCACATAAAAACTAAGCATGTCTCCAGTGTGGCTTAAATTATTTTACAACTAGGCTATAAGAATACCTTTGCTTATGATATATATGCAGACAGAAATAGTCATTGCTGTATGTTCTAAGTAATATTTTAGACTTCAAAATTCATCGTGTCTAATTATTCTATGACCCTGAGGGCAAAGACTATCATCGTTGTGCACCATTGCATTTGCAGAGCCTGGCACTGTGTATGGCTTTCCTGGCTGGGACTAAGTGAACAAATGAAAGAAAGGAAAGAAGGATGGATGGATAGATGGAGGGAGGGAGGGAGGAAGGAATGAAGGGAGGGGGGGAGGAAAGGAGGATGAACTAAATAACCATTACATCATTCCAGTAGCGAAGCCTGTTGTGAAAAGATGTGACAGATTAGCCCTTACCAGTGTGTCTCAGATGGTTAAAAAGCCGTCCAGTGCATCAGAGGGTTGGCAGTTCAGTTCCTGGTCTGGGCACTTACCTGGGTTGTAATTTCAGTCTTCAGTCGGGGCGCGTATGGGAAGCAGCCAGCGGACCTCTGTTTCTCTCTCTCTCTCCCTTCCTCTTTCACTAAAATCAGTAAACATATCAGAAAAACATTTTTTTAAAGACGTGACAGATTAAAGACTTGGACATCAGCCTCTACACAGGTAGAAAAATTGCCTCCCTAGCCAGTGTGATTTTAGAAGTACAGGGAAAAGCCCTATAGTGCCTACCTGGTTCAGTTTACTGCTGGCAATCTCACCATTAGAGAATCATTTCCTTGGGATGAATAGTTAAATCCGGAAACCCTGGGGGAAGGTACCAATTTCCTTTACTCCTAACACAATGACAAGAATTTGTTTAAAGACTCAGCATCGCTTAGGGTTGAGGATAGGACTTTGAATTTAGATCTGGGTTGTAATCCTGCTCTTCCACTTAGCTGTGGAATATAAGCTGAATTAACTTCACTGAGCCTCAATTACTTTATCTGTAAAATGAGGGAGATATTTTTCCAGGATTGTGAGAATTAAATGGCATATTCTATGCAAATGTCATGCATAGAACTTGATACTTGGTAAACAAATGCTCAAGGGACCATATCCCTAATTGTTATTATAATAGTCTCCCTCAAGTGGTCCCTTTGAAAATGGAGCAAAACAAGGAGTTAAAGTCTGCTCTTAGGGGGAGATTCTGGGCCCTGAGAGGGACAAGAATGGTGTGTTCTGAAAAGAAGAGCAAGAAGGAAGCACAGAAAACTTCTCTGACCTGGCAACGTTACTTGAAGTCAGTCTTGTCCATTGAAGACCATTAGTCAGTGATAAGATTATTTTAGTTTCCCCATCTGAGGCAATGGTTGTTTTGGAGAGATGTGTTTTGCTTTGTTTATATCCTAACCTGTCCTCATAGGCAGTATCTTTACCCTGTAAATATTACAATATGGGGAAAAGAGAGTTATATGGCCAAGAGGCTGAGAGGTTTGGAAATTGTTAACGGTATAAGGAGACGCCTTCTGACACAGGTGAGTGCCTAGATTCATACTTCTGTCACTGATATTATGCCTCTACCTTTCCGTTTGGACCCTGTGCTGTAATCATAAGACCTGGTTTTCTATTATCTGTACTAGATTTTATGGTATTTTCAGATAAGGGCCATGCCTCTATCTTCTATGCCTAGCGCAGAGCCTGGCAGATGCACAGTGCTTAGTAAATGTTTGATAAATTGAAGCAAACATAAAAAGTAATGCTATTAAACAAAACTTTAAAAAAGCCACACAAAGCAGCTTAAGATAGCTCTGTTTTGATGTCTCTTGATTTCAGAAGGTGGAAGGTGGATGTTATTTCTGAGCATATGAAAAGAACCCTGATCTTCATCAGCTTGGGCTTCTATAACAAATCCCACAGACTGGGGCGGCTTAAACCAAAAACATTTGTTTCCTCACAGTTTTTCGAGGCTGGGAAGTCCAGCATCAAAGTGTCAGGAGTATGGGTGCTTGGTGAGAGCTCATTTCCAGCTTACCCATGGCACCTTCTTGCTGTACCCTCATACCGCAGAGAGAGAGAGAGAGAGAGATCTGGTCTTTTAATCCCATTATAGGGACTCCACTTTCACGATCTCATCTAAACCCAGTGACCCTCAAGGCCCCAACTCCAAATACCATCTCATTGCAGATTACGACTTCAACATATGAATGGGGGAGCACATTTCAGTCCACAGCAACCCCGTTGTGAGACCATTGCATTTACCGTAGGGATCCATGCATGAACACCAAAGACACCATCATAATAAGGCGCTGGTCTCTGTATGGCCGCGTGTGCATGTGTGAGTGGGCTCACTCACTGCCTGCATTTTCAAGCAGAACGCAACACTCGGTAGAGAGCTTCCTTACTGTGCTTGTTTATGAATCAAGCACTTTGTTCACTTAGTACAATTTAATATTCTTAATGTGCACTTTGATTCTTTATGCCTTTATCTTTGTTCTGAATTTCAGGGGAGTTTTCTTCTTTGGGGAACATTAGCTTTCCAGTGGATACCCTTTCTGTTCTGCCTGGGGTATTCTGTTTCATCTTGTTCAAGTGCTGCTTTTGTTCAAATAGCCTTTTAGACTTGGAGATTTTTTTTTTTAATCAAGCGTTCTGCTCCCTTTTTTTTAATCCCATGCAGGGAGTATGGATTAATGTATTTCTTTCCTGGCTCTCTTCTAGTAATTTTGAGTTAATCTTGGTCACACATGCTAAGCTTGTGTCTCACTGGTACTTTTCCAAATTCTCCCTCTTTCATTAGTTTATGGAGTAAAAGTCTTTGACGATGAGAAGGAGGATGAACATTCACGTAGCCCTGTATTTTGGAGGCAGCCCCTCTTTTCCTCTAGAGCAAACTGAATGGAATGGGAACAGGAAGGCCAAATATTTCAGGTACTTGAGATGAGCGCAGATAATGCATGCATAGTAGCATCAGACTGCTGTTTGTCGCTACTGTTTCTCCACACAAACATGTCCACTACTCCCCGTGGAGCACTGGGACCTGCCACTCCTTTCACAGCAAGTCACAATAACCCCTATTACTATTACCTGAAAATCTGAACTCTTTGCACTCAGATATTGGGGGGGGAAAGTACTGTTTCTTTTTCTTAGTTATATTAGCCCCATATTGCCTTGCTTCTATGGTGCATAGCACACATTGTATAAAGACAGGTCACAGTGGGAAATAAAAACCTGAATGAATTTGTTTCACGGGCCCAATGTCATTTACAAATGTATTCGGTGGAATGAAAAGTTCAGCAACATATTTTCTAGGAAACTCCAAGGTGCACACAGAGTCATAGAATATCAAAGCTGCTTTTACATGTGTGGAAATTAAGGCCCAGAGAAGTAAGGTGATTGGATTTACATCAAGCAGTGAATAAGTTGCTAATATAGCATATTTTTTACAGGCCATCAGACTTCAAGTGCAGGGTTCCTTTAATCTGGCAGAGCATGCGCCCTGTGCACTGACACAGGGCCCAGTGCCCACCAGGGACCCACACTTGGTGTAAGGCTCTGCGGTCACTGTTTTGAAATTCTTAATACTTTTTGAGAAAGGAATTCCCACATTTTCATCGGTATTACAACATCAGAACTCTATTGCTTAATAAAGTGAGACATGGTATTTATTGTTATCTTTTAATGGTCATTATTACTAACTACATGTTTTCTGTTTAAGAATATCTAGTTTGTTGCACCTAAAAATTGGAGTGGGGTGTGCCATTTGAAAACCAGTTAGATCCCTCTGAAATGAAGTTGGATCCTCCTTAAGGAGGGAAACAGGAAAGAGAGAGAAATCCATGGAGCGTCTGTTCTATGCCAGGCTCTAGGCTAAGCACTTTCTGCACGTAATTTCTTTTATTTCCACAAGAACACTAATTATAGGAGCTATTGAGGAGATTTGTCCTTGCACCAGAGCACTTTTATTTTATTTTATTTTATTTTATTTTATTTTATTTTATTTTATTTTATTTTATTATCCTCACCTGAGAATTTGTTTATTGACTTGAGAAAGAGAGGGAGGGAAGGGGGAGGGAGGGAGTGGGGGAGGGAGAGAGACAAACATTGATGTGAGAGAGAAACATCAATTGGTTTCCTCCAAGCCGGGATTGAACACACAACCTAGGTATGTAGCCTGACTGAGAATCAAACGTACAACATTTCTGGAGTACAGGAGGATGCTCCAACCAACTGAGCTACCCAGCCAGCACTGCAGAGCACTTTTCATGTCCGTTGCTTGTTGCATGTTTCCTTCCAGGTTCCCGCTCTCTGCTTTTTTCTGAGGCAATCTTGCAGGTGTCCCCTTGATGCCTGGCAGCATCCAGGGAGGACAGGGGAGAGCTCTACCTCATACTGATATTGGGGTCCAGGTTCCTGTCACCGCATAACAAGGATTGGAGAGTGACACGGAAAGATTTAGCAAAGCACAGTAGATTTATTAAAGCACAAGTATACACTCAAGAAGTGAGAGCAGGCAACCTCAGAAAATGAAATGCCCTGATGGGGTCTGGGTGGAAGGTTTTTATTAAATGTAGGGGTGGTGAAGAGGTGAGAGCTTAGGGTGGTCTTTACCTCTGATGCTGGTGGGGTGACTGCCAACTGGGCTTGTCCTTGTCCCTCCTCTCCAGATAGGGATTTCTACTTTGGTCCTTCCAGAACTGTCATGGAAATTGGGAGCCAGGGGAGCAGTGTGCAGGGTGGTCCCAAAACCGCAATGCAAATTTATTATAAAGATATTACAGCCTCAGCCAGTGTGGCTCAGTTGGTTGAGTGTCGTCCTGTGAACCAAAAGGTTGCTGATTCCACTTCCAGTCAGGGCTCATGTCTGGGTTTTGGTTCTGTCCCCAGTTGGAAGACAACAGATTGTACTCCAACAGGTACATGTTTCTTTCTCGCATTAGTGTCTCTCTCCCTCTCTTTCTCTCTCCCTTTCCCTCTGCCTAAAATCAAAAATTTAATTAAAAAGTTATTACAATGGGCCTGTGGGTCACTTTTAGGTCAATATGACTGCCAAATCTGCTGGAGATGGGTTTTTGTTTCAACTACAGGAAATTGGGGAGGGGGAAGAGGGAAACAGGTGGTCAATAAAAATCAAGTCCGAGGTGTTCCCGCCAGGGCAGAAAAGGGAGGCATGGAAACGCTGACTCTCAGACCTTGCTCCAAACGTACAGAATCAGAATCTATACTTTGAAAAGACTCCTGAGTGACACTTATGTAAGCTGAAGACTGAGAAGCACTGCCCTAATATACTGAGGAGCTTGAATCTTTTCATGTGATGCACATGTTATCAGAGTGGTGACAATTCTGGCTTTCCTGCCTCACCCTCTCTCAGTGATGCCTCCTCCCACCTCTGCAGATCTCCAGAGAAAGACAGCTGGCCCTAATTTTGACGCCATGACAGACCTAATGAGTCTTCATGTGTCTCAAGCTGGTCAGAGATTTTGTAATAGCTCCCTTTATTAATTCTGATGTATCTTCCTGGTTAAGAATCATAGGTAGACCTTAACTGTTCTCTTTTGTAAATGAAGGGAAGGGCTAACGTGAATCCAATGATTTGTATAAGGTCAATCAGCTTGTGAGTAGAAGACTTAGAATGTAAACGTTGATTTACTGACGCCTAATCTGATGCCCTTTCCCAAACATTGTGTTATCTTCTTGGATGTCCGGTTTCTCACCACTCTCATAACATGTGCATCACATGAAAAGATTCAAGCTCCTCAGTATATTAGGGCAGTGCTTCTCAGTCTTCAGCTTACATAAAAGTCACCCAGGAGTCTTTTCAAAGTACAGATTCTGATTCTGTACGTTTAGAGCACGGTCTGAGAGTCTGCATTTCTAACAAGCTCCTAAATTATGCCGTTTCTGCCGGCCCATAGATTATGTTTTGAATAACTAACAGCTGCATTCTGCAAAGTTTGGCTTCAGCAGGCAAGTTGGGATGTGAAACTGCAAGCATGTTGCATCGTCAATAATGATAATGCTAATGATAATATTAATAATAATTGCTTCCATTCATCGAGAAATCTGTTCATATTCTTTGCATATTATATAAGTTAATCCTCCTAAAAATCTTATGAGATAGGTACTACATTGACCCTTATTTCGTAGATGAGGACATTGAAGCTCAGAAAGATTTAATTAATTTTCCCAAGATTACACTTAGCACCAGCTAAGATGCAAACTGTCTTTTCAGAGTTCAATCTTGGACCCACAAAACAGAAAGGTGAAGGGAAGAAGGAAGAGGGGAGAGGAGACGGAGAAAACAACTAGTTTTTATTAGAATCTGGTGTGCCAGAGACAGTGCTAGTTCACTTTCCACATTACCTCATTAACTCTTCAAAACTTCCGTGGAAGCTAGGCATTATCATCCTCCTTCTAAGGATGAGGAAATCAGTGATGAAAGATATTAAGTTATTAGTTCAAGAACACAGACTCAGAGTTAGTAAATGGTGGTGTTGAGAATTGAACACAAAATTCATGTTGAATCCATTAAGATTTTGCTTCTTACTGGAATCAGTTGAGCGAAGGTTGGATTTATACCTTTTAGAAAGTAAATCAAGAGTCTTTAACTAGGGTCCAAAAGATCTCTATGGTGCCTTTGGTTTTCTTCCTACTTCTTTGAATGAAGAATATTATTAAGCTGTTACTTCATTCTAAGAGAGTCTACAATGATGCAGTAGACATCATTATGAGTCACCAATATCCAGTCCTGCTCTCCTCTGAGGAATTGTAAGGCTGTACTTCCCAGCTCCCTCAAGTAGTGGAGTCATGTGCCTCTCTGTGTTCAAAGGGCTGAGCGGATACGGTATGTGCTACTACTGGGGTGAAACACTTATAACATAGTAGACAATCTCAGCTCTCACCTCTTTCCTTTGACAACTGTGGAACCCTCTCTTAAAATGGTTGAGTCAAATTATTGCAGGAGGCTAGTCTAATTATTATAGGAATCACCATGATGCGGAGGAAATCTGTCCTGGAGAGTTGCCCTGACCCACACTGGATTTTGTAGGAATAGGAAACAACATTTTCTGTGATGGGTTATTAAGACATGATTATTTGTTACTGCAGCATGAGCCTTGCCTGTTCTGATTAATATAGTTGGCATAGCCTGCTAAACAAGCACCATCAGTATATGATCCTACTTATTGCCACATTATGACATTTAGAATTATTTCTGCCCTGGCTGGTGTGGCTCAGTAGATTGATCGCAAACCTATGAACTAAAGGGTCACCAGTTCGATTCCCAGTCAGGGCACATGCCTGGGTTGTGCGCCAAGTCCCCAGTCGGGGGCGCTCGAGAGGCAACCACACACTGATGTTTCTTTCCCTCTCTTTCTCTCTCCATTCTCCTCTGTCTAAAAATAAACAATTTTTTTAAAAAAGGTTTAAAAAAGAATTATTTCCCTTGTTAGAAATAAAAGAAAGTGCATCCAGTTATTATACCCATGGATGATTGCTTTTTTGTGTACAACAAATCTAGTTTAAGTTAGAAAATTTCCAAATTAAAGAAGCACAATGTCTAAGTACACATTGATTTCCCTTCATTGCTGAATATGATAGAATACAAAAACAATGACACTTCTGTGTTCTAACCAATGAAAACTGAAGGACACATCTGTACCTTTTTAAAAGTACTTTATTTTGTATGGAACTTTTATAGAAAGGATTACTCATCCTCTGAATTTTTAGACTCTACTGAATATAACTCTGATTTAGGTAATGAGTCTAGGTCCTCATGATGGACACCCATATTCTGTCATCTCAATTCTATGGCCGTGCTCATAGGAGCTATTGAGCTGTACAGCAGTTATCATTAACTGTTAACAGGGTAAAAGCGTACGTGTCTGTGCATGCACGTATATACATATATAAACATGTGTAAAATATCTATATGTACATAACTTCAATGTTTTCCCATCACTTTAGAAATTATGTGAAAAATCGTATTCAAGTAATCTTAGTAAGTGTGATCAGATATGAAATACATATATATGTGTGTGTATCTATAGATGTATCTATAGAAGTGCATACTTATGCGTGTATGTGTGTAAATTTTGCCCTTCATTTTGAAAATTGTGTTGAAATATTTTCTCCACCTGGCTGGTGTGGCTCAGTGGACTGAGCTCCGGCCTGCAAACCAAAGGGTTGCAGGTTTGATTCCCAGTCAGGGCACATGCCTGAGTTGCGGACCAGGTCCCCAGTTGGGGTTCTGAAGAGGCAACCACACATTGATATTTCTCTCCCTCTTCCTCCCTCCCTTCCCCTCTCTAAAAATAAATAAATAAAATCTTTTTTAAAAAAGGAAATATTTTCTCCAAATTATATTAGTAACCATGGGGTGGAATGAAATTTCATTATCAGGTAATATTGCAGTGTTCTGACTTTTCATGTAATTTTATATTGGTTCAAATTAAAGAAAACTTAGTCCATAAAAAAGGACATATTGTAGTTATCTGCCCAAGCTGAAGTTGGAAAACGCAAAACAATCTAAAATAATGTATTAAAATACTTAGGATATACTTTGGTTGTACTTTCATTACCGGTTATGACGTGACACAAAGCCACAATGCTTCCTACGTGTCGAAGATTTTGTCAATGGAAACTTGAAGCCAACAATGCAGATTTGTAAAAAGATAAGTCAATTTGAAAAGACAAGGATACAACCAAGACTTGAATTTGCCTCAACACAAAAGCTTTCTAGCATTTTCCAATAAGATTGCTTGTCACATTGCCAGCCAAAAACGCCACATATACTTTGAGAGATTTGGTACTGTGGAAAAGGCTGAACTGGGTTGCAACTTAGAGAAAACAAAGAAAATATAGGCAGTGTTTCTGTCAAATCCATTAACTCCATAATTGATGATTTTTTTCTAATATTTTGTAATGGGACATGAAGAAATAGGCAGCTGAGATATTTGCCTCCAGCAAGAACTGGAACTGGATAGCACCACTCATCTCTCTCCATGTAGACAGCATCTAGCAGTTATGTTCAATGCATACTAATGCCATAAAAGAATTCCTGTTTTGTGAGCCCCTTTTAAAAACTCAAATGTTGTTGGAGTCTTAAAAAGAAAGTTACTTGCCAAGCAAAACTTCCATAGGGAAAAACAACCTTGGTATAGCGGACCCTTTATCCACAGGGGATACGTTCAAGAACCCTAGTGATGCCTGAAAGCACAGATTGTACCGAACCCTATATATACTATGTGTTTTCCTATACATATGTATCTATGATAAAGTTTAATTTCTAAATTACAGATAGTAAGAGATTGACAACAATAACTAACAATAAAATAGAATGATTATAATAATATACTGTAATAAAATTTATGTGGATGTGGTGTCTCTGATAAGTGATCTCACAACTGAGACAGCTACTAAGTGACTAATAGGTAAGGAGTACACACAGTGTGGGTACACTGGACAAGGAGATAGTTCACATCCCAGGAGGGAAGGAGCAGGACTGCATGAGATTTCAACATGCTACTCAGCATAGCTTTCAATTTAAAACATGAAATGTTTTAAAAAGATTTATTTATTTATTTATAGAGAGAGGGAAAGGGAGGGAGAAAGAGAGGAGAGAAACATTAATGTGTGGTTTCCTCTTGCGCGCCCCCTACCGGGGCCCTGGCCTGCAACCCAGGCATGTGCCCTGCCTGGGAATCGAACCAGCAACACTTTGGTTCGCAGGCTGGCACTCCATCCACTGAGACATACCAGGCAGGGCTAAAATGTGAGTTTTTTATTTCTGGCATTTTCCATTGAATATTTTAAGGCCGAGGTTGGCTGCAGGTAACTGAAACTACAGAAAGTGAAACCGTGGATAAGAGGGGAGTACTGTAATCCTTTATACAGCTGTAATATCTGTAGTGCTTGAGCATATATCTGGTATTCCATAGTACCATAGACTGGGTGGTTTATAAGCAACAGAATCTTATTTCTCACAATGTTAGAGACTGGGAAGTCGAAGATCAAGGCACTGGCAGATTCTGCTTCTGGTGAGGTTCAGTGTCTGGTGGGAGCTACCATCTTCTTGCTGTGCCTTCACATGGCAGAAGGGGCAAGGAAGTTCTCAGAGGGGTGTTTATAAGAGCACTAATCCCATTCATGAGTGAGGGTTCTGTTCTCCTGACCTAATCACCTCCAATGACACCACCTCCAAATACCATTACATCAGATGTTAGAATTCAACATATGAATTTGGGAGAGACACAAACATTCACTCTGCAGCAAGCCCAATCTCTATATATACTTTTACAATAAAGCTAAACTGGCATCTTTGTGGTACACTTGTAGATTGGCACCAGAAAACATCCCCTTCGGTCTTTTCTTGCTAGACCTATGGTATTATAGAATTCGTCAACTTCCTGAAAGCCAGAGCCTTGAATCACCTTTTTTCAAAGAGGCTTTTTGAAGAAATGGGAATAGATTTTGAAAATTTTGTCTATACAGAATTTTGCTGGTTTTTAAGAAAACAAGTTCTAAAGTGCTTGATAAAAATACTTGAAGTTAGCCCTCACTGGTGTGGCTCAGTTGGTAGGAGCGTCGTCCCATAAACCGAAAGGTCACAGGTTTAATTCCTGGTCAGGGCACATGCCTGAGCTGAGGGTTCGGTCCTGATCTGGGTGCCTGGGAGAGTAGATGTTTCTCTCCCTCTCTCCCCTTTCCTCTCTCTCTCTCTCTCAAATCAGGTGAGGATTAGAAAATACTTGAAGTTAAAATTATTTATGACTTACAGAATGATAGTTGGGCTTAATGGATGAGTTTCAGCCATGGTGATAAGAGAAATCTTTTCATTCAAGGTCTTGCAATCATCATTACTGTTGCCATGGAAAACTTTTCCAGGTTTCATTGTTATTGTTTTTGTTTATGCCAAGCTTTCTATTCTAGGGTAGGAGATAGGCAGCACGAAACTCCACAAACTTCGTAAACTTGGAGAAACGCCTGCTGGGGAGAGCCCGAATGCCAAAGCTTGGTCAATTTCCCTACAGGCAAAAATGTGTGCATACTTAAAGCTGTTACCAAATTACTTCGAAGAGCTTGTTCAGATGATGTTGAAAGTGAAGCATGGATTTATAAACACTTCCTTAGTAAAATGGACAGTATCAACAATGGAAATTCTAATGAAAGATGTATTTATTTGCTTGAGACCAAAGGACATGTCAGGACATGGTTTCAGTTTCCTGGAAGAATCTTGGAGAATTCTGAGGCTCATTGAAACAAATTTACTCTCATCTGACAAAGCTGCATGATTCAAATTGTTACTCTACATAATTTTGTTAGTCAGAGTTGTTTTTATTCATTTTTTATTGTTGTTCAAGTAGAGTTATCTCCGTTTTCCCCCCACTATTCCCCTCCAGCCCACCCATTCCCTGCCTCCCACCCTCAATCCTACCCCCTTTGGTTTTGTACATGGGTTCTTTATACATGTTCCTTGATGACCCCTCCCCATTTCCTCCCCTTTATCCCCCTCTCCCCTCCCCTCTGGTTACTACCAGTTTGTTCTTTATTTCAATATCTCTAATTATATTTTGCTTGCTTGTCTGTTTTGTTGACTAGGTTCCACTTGTAGGTGAGATTTTATGGTATTTGTCTTTCACCACCTGTCTTATTTCACTTAGCATAATGTTCTCAGAATGGCCATCATAACCAAATCAACAAACAAGAAATGCTGGTGAGGTTGTGGGGAAAAGAGACCCTAGGACGCTGTTGGTGGGGATGCAGACTGGTGCAGCCACTGTGGAAAACAGTAAGCAATTTCCTCAGAAAACTAAAAATGGAACTGCCTTTTGATCCGACAATTCCACTGCTGAGATTATACCCTAAGAACCCTGAAACACCAATCCAAAAGAACCTGTGCACCGCAATGTTCATAGCAGCACAATTTACAATAGCCAAGTGCTGGAAGCAACCTAAGTGCCCACCAGTGAATGAGTGGATCAAAAAAACTGTGGTACATTTACACAATGGAATACTATGCAGCAGAAAAAAAGGAGATCCTACCCTTTGTGACAGCATGTTAGTCAGAGTTTTTAACACTTACGGCCATCAAAGTCCTTTGGTGACTCAAATTGCATGTTTTGGCATCAAAAATTTAAACTCTTATTTAAAACAAAGATATTCTCATTGAAATGCACTTTTGAGGAAAATTAGAACTTGTTTTCTGTCTTATTTTAAAGTTAAATATTTTCATAAGTGAGAGAAAGACACTTTTGTAAAAAAACAATATAATTATTAGCATTTTCCGGAAGAGGGCAACATTTCTATCAGTTTCTCAGAGATATCTGCAAACCCAAAGAGGTTCGAAAACCTCAGCATTATGTTTTCTTGTTTTAAAAACAATTTTTTATTTATTCAATAGTTTTACGTCTAGACATTCACCCTGAGGAAATATTGAGAAAATTGTACAGAAATTAAAGTATCAACATGCCTATTATAGTGTTACTTATAATAATGGAAAATTAAGAGCAACTTAAATTCTCAACATTAGGAGAATGTTTACAAATTTATGGAATGTTCTTATGTTAGAATATTATATAGTCATTTAGTATTACATTTTAAAACTTGTAAATAACATAATGAGATACTTATGGTATAATCTTAACTTAAAATGACATAAAAATCATATAGTATATTTCAACTATCTAAAATTTATAGAAATATTTGGAAAGACATTTGAAATGTTAATAGTGATTATCTAAAGATGGTATGTTTATGAAAAGACCATTTTTTTCTTTATACATTTTTACAAAATTTACAAGATGATTACATATGATTTAAAAAATCAATGTGGAGTCCTGGCTGAGGTGGCTCAGTGGACTGAGCGCTGCACTGGGAACAAAAGAGTCACTGGTTGTATTCCCAGTTGGGGCACATGCCTGGGTTGCAGGCCAGGTCCCCAGTAGGGGGTGTGCGAGACGCAACCACACGTCGTTTTCTCTCCCTCTCTTCCTCCCTCCCTTCCCCTCTCTAAAAATAAATGAATAAAATCTTTTTAAAAAATCAATGTGGAAAACATTAAAAAGAAAAAAGTAATCCACACAAGAAGGGTTTGGCACTGCAATCTTCTTGTAACGTGTTATTTTAAAAATCTTTTCAATTCTAGCAATAATATGCTGTAAAGAAACAGTAATTCTGAAGATAAATTTTATTCATCCGTTAGCATTAGACAATCATTTAGACACTAAAACATCAAGCTCTGATTTTTTTTTCAGCATTTTGTGACAGACTCATATGAAATTCTGGTTTCCAGGTGCTGTATATTAACAAAGAACACATCGAAGTCATAGATTTTTGTTTTCTTGTTTTCAATGCAGGTTTAGAATAATTTGGAATTCAAACTCCTCAAATAACTTGCAGTCAGTTGCCACCGAAATATGGAAAGAAAAGTGTGGCAAGTATCTATTTTTAAATCACTGCAATTCTTCCTGGAGCATTTCCACTGAAAGCACAAAGGATATAGAAATCTAAGTTAAGCACATTTGGGAATACAGAAGAATCTCAAGCAACATAGTCTCTCATCAGCTAGATGTGTTCAGATAGGTCGGTAGAATTTTGCCTATGGCTATATGAGCTGTTTTGCCCAAGAGACATCAATTTCAATTCTCTCTTTGGGATTCACTGGTGTACAAAGTTCTTCAGAGGATTCTTTTTCTCACTAGAAATATTTTCTCTTCTTTACCCACCCCACCACAACCACTTAAAACTCTAAGCCATTTATGTGGAATTTTCATAAAAGTTGGTAGTGAAAGAGTCCAAAAACTGTTATCGAAGAAATGATGTCACTAAACCATGACGACACTTACTTTGTTATAGAAGCATTTAGAGTGTGGACAAGCGTCATCTGATATGTATGCCTCAATTTAAAGAAAGTATAATTGATGGGGGGCACAATTATATATTAAAATTTAATAAAAGACGTGAAAAAATTAATTAACTTAAATCTCATGATAGTGTTGTCAGTGATTAACTTCAGCCCTTCACGTTCAGTTTCAATGTTAAAAATAACTTTCTTTTATCCTTTAAAAAGCCTGAACTTGTGATTACGTTTATATGGTGACAGAGGATTAGTAGAACTAATGGGATGATCCCATTGTGAGTTATAATAATGTTGAATCACTGTATTATACACCTGCAACTAATATAACCAATATGATTGTATACCAACTATACTTAAATAAAAGTAAATTAAAACAAAACCTTGATCTTGTAATCTTTAGGGGTCACCACTGAATAACAGTGGTACTTTAGTTATTAAAAACAAACAAAACTATAAGTTACATGATTCATTTGATGTTTATATGGAATTCAAAAGAGTGAGGCAGGACAGATCAGGGCCTGATGACTGGAATTTGGTGTTACAGCAACTGATTGTGGGTAAGGTTTACCAATCCCTAAGAGAATTCAACTAGAACATTACTATCAAGTGAAAATCATTATATATTTCTTAGAAAACGCTCTTTTCTGAGCAAAGAGCTGGAGAGACAACTCACTGAATAGTCTAAATACACAGTGAGATTTACAGAAATGGTACCTGAAACATGGAGGCAACAAACCAAGAACCAGGAATATGAGGGCAACAGGATAAAAAGCCAAGTACAATTAAGGTCACTCAAAAGTCATGCCAAGGTAAGTTATACTGTGGAGAGGGGGGGGCGAGGGTTGAGAACTGAAGGTTACAATAGAGATTCAAAGAGAGTAGAATAGTACTGTTACGCGCTGAACTTTGTCTCCCTCAATTTCATATATTAAAGCCCTAACTCTCACCCTGACTGTGTTTGGAGATAAGACTTTAAGAAAGAAATTAAGTTTAAATGAGGACAAAAGGCTGGGTCCCTACTTTGACAGGACTGGTAGCCTTTTAAGAATAGGAATTAGACACTGAACATCTCTCTCTCTCCCACCACTCCTCTCTGTCTCCATGCAGAGGAGAGGCCATGTGAGGACATAATGGGAAGGTGGCCGTCTACAAGCCAGGAAGAGAACTCTCAGCAGGAATCAACGCTACTGCAGCTTGATCATTGGACTTTCAGCCTCCAGACTGTGAGGAAATATATTTCTGTTCTTTGAGCCACCCAGTCAGTGGTATTTTGTTATGGCAGCCTGAGCAGACAGCTCTGTGAACCTGAGCAGCTGGAGAGGAGCCAAAGTGGTCATTTATTCCATGGTGAGTGCATGTGAAGTGCTGAGTTGGGGGCTCTGACCTGTGGCTCTTCTGGTTTATAGGGCCTGAGGCGCCTCGAGGCCCTGTTAGGTGGATTCTGATAGAGCCACGTTCTCAGTAACAGCATTCCTCTAACTCTGAGAACTGAGCACTTTGAAAAAGTTTTTATTTCTTGGATTTAAAATGATTTCGTGATAGACCGAAAGGTAACAACAGAAAAAGGGATAGGGATTAAAGCAAAAGTAGACATATTTTTGTAGTAGAGAGCACAGACATCAAGGATATGAAATAGGGGAAAAGAAAATGCTGTTTGTGTCTCACGCAGACAGAAAGTGGCACCGAGAACCTGCATAATGAGCTCCATGAGGATTAGATACTATAAAGAATGACAGAAATCCTTTCCTAAAGAATAGTTTTAAAATAGTCCTACTAAATGAAATTGGCACTCTGAGGAGAAGGAAATACAATTAGTAAAAGGAAAATTTTCCTTCCTTCCATAGATACAACGGCACAAAGAACTCTATTAGAACAGCAATTACAGCAATTCTTCCCAGAACGTCAGTTTTATGATTTACCAGAACCCATTCTGACCCTTAGAGAAAAGACTAACACCTTCTGTAATACCAGGAATTGAGAATCGAGAGCCAAATGAATACATACTCTTTGCAGAAGACGAGTCTGTGGAAAGAATAAAAATGGTGAGGGTCCTGGCAATCTCAGAGTCCTGACCGTGATACAAAGGCAGTACGTACCACCTTTTGTATATGAAGCCGGCAGTTGTGGCTCATTTATTACAAGTGTTTCTCTCCTAGACAATGGGATACCGTGTTCTGAGCCCTCTACATTCCTCTAAGTATATGCATTTGCTCAGTGACTGATAAGGGGTATAGCTTGTGACAAAGGATGAGAGATTTTTCTCTCTGATTACCAACAGCCTAATAAAAGGAACAAACTGGCAATCCTGTACTCTGGCTTACATGAGGCAGACTAACTAATCCAGACTGAAAGAAAGCCCACCAGTAAGACTACGTAGTAATACAATGTTCAAATTAAATATTATCATAATATTTTACCATATCAGCTTTGCCTTCCCAGGCATGAATTTCTTTTAGGAATGCAGAAATGACATATTGAGTAATATATTTACTGTATTTTGCTGTGTATAATGCGCACCTTTGCCCGAATTTCTGAGGGAGAAAAAAGGATGCTCATTGTACATGGGTAGTATTAATTTGTTACCAGTACATAGACTTTCTTGTACCTTGTATCTGTTCTTGTGTTTTATAATTGTTACATAAAATTTCTTGTACTGTAGTATGTTCAAAAATAAATGTTAAAATAAAATTCCCTTATAATACAAAAAACAAGTATCTAAATCTAAATAAATTTAAAATTGAATTTAAAAATTAAAGCAAAAGATTTTTTTCCTGAAAGTTTGGACTAAAAACTTGGGTGCGTGTTATACACGGCAAAATATGGGTAACTAAAATTTCATTCATCTGCATAGTTTAATGTATATCACCAACCAGTTTTCTTAAGCTTGTCAACTAATGCTTTTTTCTTGGTGTTATTTACAACTTAAATAAATGTGTACATCCCATTTCCTGTGCTCCTAAAAATAAATTGCTACCTTCTGATTAATTAGAGAGAAGAAATGATATTGCTTTGTTTACCACTTGTACTAGGTACACTGCCAGCAGGCCATAAAACCCAAACAGGAAAATATAGACCATAATATTCATGGTCTAAGATTGTATCACTATGAAATAATGTATTATTCTAAGAAAGAGGCAACAAAAAAATAAATCATCACTTTCATCTCTAGGCTTTTGTCTTGAATAGATAGTAGGATGACAGCTATTTGGGGGGGGGAGTTAGGGGTGGAGGGATTGAGCAAAAAGGAAAAAGGTCTCATGGACATGGACAACAGTGTGGTGATTGCTGGGTTGAGCAGGTGTAAGGAGACTGACTGGTAATGGGAAAAATACAATAAAATAACATTTTTTTAAAAAAGAAATAGACCAGATGTTTCTAGAATTGACCTAAATAAGAAGATCCATAATAAAAAAATATTCTAATAAGGCTAGTCTAGAATTTAGGACCAAGCAAGTTTCAAACTTGATTTCCTAACATTATCTGAAAATTGCAAATGGTACGCCAGGCAGGGCATTTCTGATACATATCACAGTGCTGGTTTTTAAGAGTAGAGCTTTACATGGAAGTTCTTTACTCTGCACCCTGTAAGCATTTTGCTAGTCACTTTGTATAATAGTATATATTGTTTTTGAACTTTACTAATGTTTCAATTTGTTAAATGCAGAATGTAAAATGATATTCCAGGGCAAACATTTTTGTTTTACTGACTGGTGTTTCTCAAGTGCTTAAAACAGAGCCTGGCAAATACATATTTGAAACAACTGAAGCGCTTTTTCGTTGTCCCAACTGAAATATAAGCCCTCCTAGGATAGAACCTTATATGAATGTTTGTAAGATATGCAATGTACGACACTATGTAAGGCATTAAAAATATTATAATCATCATTACTCTATGCCTTTGTACCTCCAAAGCCAAGTACAAGTCACTAGACACATATGAACACTCAATAAATGATTGTTAAGTTTTGGGGGTAACATATTCCTTCAGGAATCTAATCAAAACTATACAGTTGCCCACCCCCCCTTATCCGTGGTTTCCCTTTCCACAGTTTCAGTTACCTGTGGTCAACCACGGTCTGAAAATATTAAATTGAAAACCCCAGAAATAATTCATAAATTTTAAACTGTGCACTATTCTGAGTAGTGTGATGAAATCTCCTGAGCTGCTCCATCCAGCCAGGGCAGAAATTATCCCTTTGTCCAGCTTATCCAGTTTGTGTTTGCTATTTGCCCATCTGTCACTGAGTAGCCCTCTCACTTATCACATCGATTGTTGTGGTATCACAGAACTAGCATGCAAGTAGCCCTTATTTTACTTACTAATGTCACCAAAGCACAAGAGTAGTGATGCTGGCAATTCAGATATGCCAAAGAGAAGCCCTTCAAGTGCTTCCTTTAAGGAAAAGGTGTGTATGTATAGGAAAAAGCATAGTACATGTAGGGTTCGGTACTATCCAAGGTTTCAGGTATCCAGTACGGGGTCTTGATCATCTGGGAAGAAACAAGGCAGAATATTCCCAGAAGGCTAATTGTTTGGATCCTGGGAAGGTGACCTTGGAGCATCCACATTGCTCCTCCCCCTTTTCTCCTGAAAAAGACACTGTGCCTGCAGTACCAGTAAACTTTACCAAGTGTCCTGCTCTTCCAAGGGTTTATTTCACCTGTTTTGTGGCAGTCACCTCACCCTAAACAAGACTCTAGTTTCTACATTCTTTGTCATCTGACATATGCTTGGAAATTGACTAAGTATATATGTAAAACACGCCAGAGTCTATAAGTACAAATGTGACTTGATAAAACTATTGGAAAAGAATACTGTCTTATTGCTGTTGCTCAGTTTTATTCTCAGCAATCTGTCAATCCTGAGCTGGCATGTTCTGCCACTTCTGTGTACATTCATCCTTATGGCTCTTTGATAACTACTTTTTCCCGTACAATTTCATCGTAAAGTCTAGTGCTTTCTCCATCTGCATGGCTGATGCAATACTTCCAATTTTAGAATGTTAAACAATGGAACATACTATTTTAGTTAGAGGGAATAGCAACTCAAGTATGAAAATGTAGCCCCACATTTTTAAAGATAATAACTTATTCCTAACTTTCATTTATCAATTTCCAGCATTTATAGATCTCAGTGGTTTACAGTATTGAAATAGACTGTGTGCAATGAGAATTCAAATATTCAATAAAAGCAATGAATTTTCATCCACCAAATACCATAATCAAAACAAAGGCTGACATCCAGTAATATAAATTAATAGCAACCTTTAAATTTTGTTGGTTGATCTGTGCTCATTTCTCTCAACCTTGTTTCAAGCTCTTGTCTTTAAAAGGATCTATGTATCCAGATGGGAGATAATGCATGAGATAAGATCAAAAGATCTTTCTTAATTCCGGTTGAAGCCAATCTGTTATTGTCTTTATTTTATCAGGAAACTTTGAGACAGAAAGCATGACTAAATGAAGCCACACTGCGATTCCTCTGACCTAAAGGCATTTTGTCTCAATGAATTGTAAGTAGGTGACATTTCTTTAGTGTTGACCCATCTTTCTTTTTTCCCCTCTACTAATAGACTCTTCTACCTGTACTAGACTGAATTTTCTACTTTTGAAAGTATACAAGGAGAAAGAAATTCTGTTCCTTGAAGAAGAAAGGAATCTGGCTATGGAAGGAACCTGAGTTTACCAAGAGAACAGAACTCATAGTCCAGTTAACTCTGCCAGTTTTGAAAGAGCCACAGGTGGTATTTGTGAGCTACCTATGTATCAAGAATTCAGTGCTTATATTAGAGGAAGAAAATGTACTCTTTAGAATCATGATGCAGAATATGTCAAAATAAGGAATTTGGGCCTTCTCTTTTTAAAAAGTGCTTCATCTTTTTAAAGAAGTTTACAGAGGGATTTGGAAGGAACCAACAAACCTGGAAACACCTGCATTCTATTCCTAGCTGTGTGTGGCGTGATGCTAGATATGTCACTCTGCGTTTCCCTGCCCTCTTCTATAGAGATATTGAGTCAAACTACATGACATTTAAATGCAGTAAGCCCTAAAACTCCTTGATTTTAAGAACTAGAATCCTAAATAATTGAAGTATTAGACAGAAAGCTTGTGAGGATTTCTAACTTAGATCATTATTACATTGATTTGGGCAAACTGTCACCCAAATTATATTCATCAAAATATAGCGCTAATGGTATAATTTAGCATAGTTATACTTGTGCCTATTAGATGGATTTGGGTAGGGACATCATTATTGCATAATATATTATAAACTCTCTCAGAATGTCTCATCTGATCCAAGTGTCAAGTAAAATTGAACTTCTGAACAAATCGTCCATTGTTATACAATGAACACTATGATCGAATAAATTATGGAACTGATGAGATTTCCCTCTTTGCTTTGGCTCCTAGAAAACCAGAGCTTACCTGTAATATATGTGTTTATGGCATATTTGTATTAGCCTCATTCTTAGGTTTCATTTTATGTTGCTATCCTTGATTTGCTTTTTTCCTCTTTTCTTCCTACATTAAAAAAAATTTAGGGGAGGAACCAAGATGGCGGCATAGGTAGACACACTGCGCCTCCTCGCACAACCAGAACTGACAGAGAATCGAACAGCAAGGGGGACTGACACCAAGGAAATAGAAAATAAACATTCATCCAGACTGGTAGGAGGGGCGGAGACGGGCACCCGGGTCGAGAGGACTCGCGTGGCTGTGGCGGGACTGAGACTGGAGGAGTGTGGGACAAATGGCGCAGGCAGTCCGAGCACTAGCAGACCCTGTGGCCCCACGTTTGCACAGATAAACCCAGAGGGCCGGACTCAGAGTGGCGGAGAGCACCCCGCGGCACCACATTTGCCCACAGATAAACCTGACGAACGGGGGAGCGAAGCAGACCGCTGCGCAACCCAGGGCTCCAGCTCGGGGAAATAAAGCCTCAAACCTCTGATTGAAAGCGCCCCTGGGGGTTGGGGCAGCAGCAGGAGAGACTCCCAGCCTCACAGGAGAGGTTGCTGGGAGAGACCCACAGGGGCCTAGAGTGTGCACAGGCCCACTTACTCGGGAACCAGCACCAGAGTGGCCCAGTTTGATTGTGGGTATCGGAGTGGAAGATTGAAATCCGGAGGAGAGTGAGGCGGGCGCCATTGCTCCCACTCGGCCCCTCCCCCACGTACAGCCTCACAGTGCAGCCACCAGCGTTACCCCGCCCAGGGGAACACCTAAGGCTCCGCCCCTTAAAGTAACAGACGCGCCGAGACAAACAAAAAAAAATGGCCCAAATGACAGAACACTTCAAAGCTCCTGAGAAAATACAACTAAGCGACGAAGAGATAGCCAACCTATCGGATGCACAGTTCAAAGCACTGGTTATCAATATGCTCACAGACTTGGTTGAATCTGTTCGAAAAACAGATGAAAAAATGAAGCCTATGCTAAGAGAAACAAAGGAAAATGTACAGGGAACCAATAGTGATGAGAAGGAAACTGGGACTCAAATCAATGGTATGGACCAGAAGGAAGAAACAAACATCCAACCAGAAAAGAATGAAGAAACAAGAATTCAAAAAAATGAGGACAGGCTTAGGAACCTAAAGGACATATTTAAACGTTCTAACATCCGAATTATAGGGGTACCGGAAAGAGAAGAGGAAGAACAAAAAATTGAAAACTTATAATGAAGGAGAACTTCCCTAATCTGGCAAAGGAAATGGACTTCCAGGAAGTCCAGGAAGCTCAGAGAGTCCCAAAGAAGCTGGACCCAAGGAGGAACACACCAAGGCACATCATAATTACATTACCCAAGATTAAATGCAAGAACCTACATCCAAGATTACTGTATCCAGCAAAGCTATCATTTAGAATGGAAGGGAAGATAAAGTGCTTCTCAGATAAGGTCAAGTTAAAGAAGTTCATCATCACCAAGCCCTTATTATATGAAATGTTAAAGGGAGTTACCTAAGAAAAAGAAGATCAAAAATAGGAACAGTAAAAATGACAGCAAACTCAGTTATTAACAACCACACATAAAACAAAAACAAGAGCAAACTAGGAAAACAACTAGAACATGAGGGTTGTCAATAAGAGAGTGGGAGGGGGAGAGGGGGGTAAAGGTACAGAGAATAAGTAGCATAGATGATAGGTGGAAAATAGACAGGGGGAGGGTAAAAATAGTGTAGGAAATGTAGAAGCCAAAGAACTTATAAGTATGACCCATGGACATGAACTATGGGGGGGGGGGGGAATGTGGGAGGGAGGGGGGTGGGAAGGATGGAGTGGAGTGGGGGGGAAATGGGACAACTGTAATAGCATAATCAATAAATATATTAAAAAAAATTAAATGTATTTTACAGAGAGAGAGAGAGAGGCACTGGTTTGTTGTCCCATTTATTTATGCATTCCTTGGTTGATGCTCATGTGTAACCTGACCGCAGGGATCGATCCCGCAATCGGTGTCAGACCTGTAACCTTTGCTTATCGGGATAATGCTCTAACTAATTGAACTACCCTGCCTACGTTTAACTCATGCTGTCTTTTAATTTTATTTTATTGTTGTTCAATTACAGCTGTCTGCATTTTCTCCTCACCTCTCTACCCCACCCCAGCCAAACCCACACGCTGTCTTGTTTTATGGTTTGCATCCTTCTACATTACTCCAGCCTTTTCAGAACAAAGCAGGTTATAAATAAACAGCCTGTAAATGTAACCTGGATTGGTTCTTCAGTGCTGTTGCTATAACAAATGGCATGACAGTTTGTTTAATGAGTTAAACAGTATAAACTGGTTATCTTACAGTTCTGTGGATCAGAAGTCCACAACAGGTCTCACTGGGGTAAACACAAGATATCAGAACAGGTTGCATTCCTTCCTGGACACTTGAGGCAAGAATTTATTTCCTTGTGCCTTTTCCAATTTGTAGAGGCTACCTGCATTCTTTGGCTCCTGGCTCCTTTTCCCATTTTATTTATTCTTTTTTTTTAAAAAAATGATTATATATATATATATATATATATATATATATTTAGACAGAGGGAAAGGGAGGGAGAAAGAGAGGGAGAGAAACTTCAACGTGTGGTTGCCTCTGACGCCCCCCCTACTGGGGATCTGGCTTGCAGCCCAGGCATGTGCCCTGCCTGGGAATCAAACTGATGACTCTTCGGTTTGCAGGCCAGCGCTCAATCCACTGAGCCACACCAGCCTGGGCACTTTTCCCATTTTAAAAGTAAGCAACATCACTAAGAACCCTTGTGGTTATATTGTGCCCACCTAGATAATCCAAGATATCTCCTACTTTAAGGTGCTTACCCTGAATCAAATCTGCAGAGTATCTTGGGCCATGTAAGGTAGCATATATGCAGGTTCCAAGTATTATTAGGACATGAACATCTTTGGGGGGCCATTATTATGCTTACTACATCAACCCTGGTTAGTTATTAATAAAAGAAGGGGAAAAATTAACATAAAACAATTAATTTTTTTGAAACAACTAAATTTTCACTCAGTAGTTAAATACTGAAATCTCACATGACATTTCCTATGAATAAAGAGTGTTGCTATCGTGCCTGACCAGTGTGGCTCAGTTGGTTGGGCATTGTTCCGCAAAGCTAAAGGTCACTGGTTTGATTCTGATCAGGGCACATTCCCCGGTTGTGGGTTCAGTCCCAGGTCAGGGCACGTAATTGATGGTAATTTGAGAGGCAAACAATTGATGTTTCTTACATCAGTGTTTATCTTCCTCTCCTCCCTCTCTCCCTCCCTCCCTCAGTCTCTCTAAAAGTAAATAAAATCTTTTTTTAAATATTTTATTTATTTATTTTTAGACAGAGGGAAAGGGAGGGAGAAAGAGAAGGAGAGAAACATCAATGTGTGGTTGCCTCTCGCATGCCCCACACCGGGGAACCTGGCCCACAACCCAGGCATGTGCCCTACTGGTAATTGACCTGGCGACCTTTTGGTTCACAGGTCAGTGCTCAATCTACTGAGCCACACCAGCCGGGGCAAATCTTTAGAAAAAAGGAGGATGTTGCCGTTGGTGGCAATGTCAATGTGTACAGCCACTATGGAAAACGGTATGGAGATTCCTTAAAAAATTAAAAATAGGCCTGCCCTGTGACCTGCAATTCCACTTCTGGGTATTTATCTGAAGAAAATAAAATCATTATCTTGAAGAGATAGCATTTTTACTCTTTTCTGCCTACAGTTAAATTTTTTAAAATTGATTTTAAAGAGAGAGGAAGGGACAGAGAGAGAGAAACATTGATTTGTTGTGCCATGAAGAGATACCATGTTTATTGCAGCATTTTGCACAGTAAGTAAGGAATGGAGGCAACATAAGTGTTCATGAACAGATGAGTAGATAAATACAATATATGACATATGATATATAAAATATACATATATTTTTTTCAGAGAGCAAGGGTGGCTGAGCCAGCTCCAGGTACAACATGGGCATGGGTGTGGGCACGGCCGGCGAGGAGGCTGTTGGGTGACCTCACAGAACCGCGGCCTCAGCTTCCTCATCAGAGAGATGGGCAAGCAAGCAGATGTGCTCCCACACCTACCAGCGTCTCAGCTGAGGGCTGGAGGGCCATGAAGCCTCGGGGAGGAGCGTCAAGCGATCCTTTTGGAAGTCCAGAAGAAGGTGTTCCTTCAAGCCGACCCAACGGGATGGCACTGAATAGTTTTAGACCAGCTGAAAAACCTCAGAACATTTCTAAGAGAACCAACCCCCCAGGGGGAAAAGGAAGTTGTGTCTTTGAGGAATCAACACCTGTGCACACTCCACAGCGTGTGAACCCACCTGGTGGGGAGACTAGTAACATATTTGGGTCGCCAGTGACCTCCACTTTACCCTTGGCACACCCAAATAAACCCAAGGACCATGTACTCTTGTGTGAGGAAGACCCAAAATTAGACTTTAAAGCCACAATGAGCACCTTGCCCAGAGAAGAGCTGGGTGAGAAAGGTGGCCGGAGAGAAGCAGACCACGCTCAGGAGCCCCAGGCCACGCCCACAGCTGACAGCCATGAGCCCAGGTTGGGCCCAGGGCCTCGATCTCACAACAAAGTCCTGAATCTACCTGGAGGCCAAATCCAGCATCTCCTTATACTGGAGAAGCTATTGCTTTCCCTGTAGCCAGATAACAAACTGAAAAGATAGGATTTCAAATAGATTCCTTTAGTTCAAAGGAATGGGGGTGGGGGGTGGGGGGAGGTGTCAGTACTGTTGTGAATCTGGAGCCACCACTCAGGCGCCACTGCCACCATGAGAGCTGCAGAGGACCACGCCTTCCAGACTGCCGAGAAACGTATCTTTGTGGGGGAAAATGTGACTCCTTGGTGAACACTCATTTGTAATTTTGGATGTGAGAGGAACTCTCAGACGGGCCGGGTGGGGAGCTGGTGCAAGGCCATGGGAACATGATGAAGTGGGGTCTTCCATGTCCTTGCTGCAGCAGCAACCTGCCAACCAATTGCATATCTAGAAATCACTTCATATAGTAGCAGAGTTTAAAGCCTTAGAAAGAAATCCAGAAACAACGTTGAGCATAAATCAAAAAGTTGTTCTAAATCTTACATTTTACGGAGAGATTGTTACCCTAATCCTCTGTGGTGATCTGACAGGAATCTGCCTTTCATTCACGAGGGACTGGTCTTGGTCTATTCCCGGACTGGCTTTGCTGTGAATTATTTCTTTTTCTCTCTCATCTCTAAGTCTTGTCCTTTGCTCTTTACCAGCGATGTGGACAGTTCCTTTATCTGCTAGGCCCACTGACTTCTTCAAGACTAAAACTGTCCAGATACATCCAGGTAATTGGGTTATTTAGATCCTTCATGTTGACATTGGGTAGAAGAGATGCTGGAGGACCTTGGAATCTTAGGTTTGAATTCCTTAATAATACCTAAAGAGCTATTCTTAAACAGCAGCCTTATATAAGTGACTATTGACTGGTCTATTTCTGACACGTTTCCAGGAAAAAGTTACTCAGGTTTACCAAAGAAGAAAAGTTTGTTTAGGCCACCCTTTATAAAGCTCTGCAGAACCTCTGGACTATATTCCTTTTCCCAAAGGGACTTGGAAACCTTAGGCTAGGAGATTCACTAGTTTGGCAGCAAACACCTCAGCTGGCCGGTGGAGTTGCTTTACTTGGTCAGGCAGAAGTTTCTCACATTCAGCCTCCTAAGGGTATAGTCTCCATTCACTCGTGTTGGACCAATAGTTAAGAGGAGAATGGGTTTGTGTGGTAGTGGCTTTTGTTATGGGTGCCTGCAGAGCAAACGCCAGGTGGTAAAATGTCTTCATCGTTATTAAAATTGAGGAAAGAAACAGCTGTGTTTAGTTATAATCACAGTGGCTGAGACACTGGGTGCCTGCAGGAGCCCCCTGCCGACTGCGCTTCTCACACCCCCTGAGGGGATCTGCATGTGGCTTTGTCAACCAAAGGGTTTCCCTCCTTTCAGTTGTCCTGCTGACTTTGCAGCCAAGAAATCCTCATTCCATGTGACTTTATCAAGGACTTCCTGTCTCCATGCCTCCAATAGTCATTTTTAAGAAATTTGTTTGGAATTCAGAGCATTTTTTCCACATTAAAAACAGACAGTAACCAGAGGGGAGATGGGAGGGGATAATGAGGCGGAAGTGGGGAAGGGTTTGCAGGAACTATAAAGGACACAAGGACAAAACCAAGGGCCGGTGGAATCAGGGGAGGGAGGTGGGGATGGGTGGAGTTGGGGGGGAGAGATGGGGGGAAAAGGCAGAAAACTGTACTTGAACAATAAAATTTAAAAGTATTCAAAAAAAATGTCATAAGTGGTGGTTAGCTTTTAAGGCCAAATACACTAACTTGTTTAAATTAAAATGAAATGTGCTAATGGTGGAAATGAGCTGCCATTTATAACTACATTTGTTTTTTATGTACAAAAAAATGATTCGTGAATTCCAAATTGGGTTGCTAGGAAGAACCCTGACATTTTACTGCTGGCCCTTGTGGCTTCACCCCCCACTGTCAGCCGAATGACAGGACGAACTCTAGCTCTGTCCCCTGGCAGGGATTTCTGGGGTGGCGATGGGGAAACCAAAGATGGAAAGAAAGGCCGTGGTGGGGGGGATGAGGAAAACAGGAGTTACAGCAAGAGCCTCTGGGCAGCAGAGGCAACTCCAGTCTTTTCCCCTCGTCTTTTCCTCCCTGGGGCTATAGGAGTGGTTTAGAGTGCCTGCATTGTCTAGTCATTGGGAGAAGCAGAAAAGGAGTTTCTGTTCCTTTGAGCCCGATGGGGGATGGTCATCTGTATTTAGAAAATGCTCTTGACATTAGGGCTGTCTGTATTTGGAAGATTCATTAACTATTAGCATCCCGTTCTCAACCTCTAGGCTGCATTGAGAAATTACCAGTCTATATTTTTATGAAGCCTTAAAACTTAATGTGCATTTGGTGCTAACTTTTTTCTAGAGCCGTATCAAAAACAACAAAACTGCACTTACGTGACAATGTACTTCTGATAAGAACATTTTGTTTTTCTCACAAGGCAGAATTGGGTACAAAGGTTGAATTAAACCTAGTAATCATGTAAAAAAATAAGTAAAATATACATACATATGTACAGAGGGGGACAAAAGTAACTTTATAGTAATTCATATGAAAAATAATACAATAATTAAATAATAATGCAAGAATAAACTCTGTTTTGTGTACTCACAGCTGTGAACCTACTTTTGCACCACGCTGTCTATGGTAGTGCAAAATATAAGATTGAATATTATTCGGTCATGAAAAAAAAGGAAATCCTGCCATTTCTGACACCACGGATGGACGTTGGGGGGGCATTATGCTCAGCGAAATAAGTCAGACAGAGAAGACAAATACTGTACGGTCTTATTTATACGTACAATCTAAAAACATGGAAGTCATAGAAGCAGAGTCAAATGGTTTTTTTCCAGGGCTGGGGGGGGGGGGCAGAAATTGGGAGATGTTGATCAAAATTTACGAATTTCCAGGAATAAGGTAAGTTCTGGGGGTGTAGTGTACACATGGAGACACTGTACTGCACCCCGAGAGTCGCTATGAGGTAAAGCTGTAACGCTTTCAGTCATGACGTGAGGTGAAGGGTGTGTGACTAACCTCATTGTGGCAAACATTTTGATATGTATATAGACATCTATAGATATCTCAAATCATGACATTGTATACCTTAAACCAACACAGTGCCATATATAAATTTTATCTCAATAAAGCCAAAGGGGGAAGAAAAGAATGTAGTGCTTGACTTAGAGGATGAAAACGGACTCTTATAAATCTTTAGTATCAGAATAAGAAATATGTAGGAAAGGATGGACTAAATTTTTTTTAAAGTTCTTCTATAAAGTTTTTAATGTAATATACCAGGAAATCTTAATTTGAGAAGTAGACTGATTATCCCAGGAGCTATATTATCTGGGCATATCTGAAGGGTTGGAGGAATAGATTGGTGAGGAAACTATTTTCATGCAGGGTCATCGAGCATCCCGGATTGGGAGTAGGGGTGGATTTCATCATTAGCAAAGAGAAAATTGTGGCGAATAATATGGGTAGAGTGATTCTGTCACTTTAAAATTGAGCCAGAATCCACTCTTGGCAATCCCCCCTCACCCACCATGTTCTCACTTGTAAGAAACCAGACCCGAATCCTTTTTCCTTACTTGCACCTCAGTCAACTCTCTCCCTCTGGAAGCACAGATAACATATGCGTACCTTGAGTTGTTTATACAGAAACCTGAACCTGCACAAGATAGAAAACTGTTGACCCTACCTGAGCACCAGAGGACTGATGAGCAAAAATCCTAAACTTTTTCTTTGTAACTCAAGCTCCTAGCAATCCTAGCTGATCACACACTGAAGACCCCTACCCCCAATCTCACCCTTTAAAACCAACAACCAGTGAGCCGACCAGCAAAAGCTGCCCATTCTCCATTCTATAGCGCTTTACAATAAATCCTTGTCAGTTTATCTGGCTGTCTGGGCGCCAAGTGAGCCGGCTCCGTGTTAGTTCAGTTCAGTAATAACTTTCATTATCCCATTGTCCAGTCCTTGTGTTCTTCTGCCAGAGTCCTAAATCTACTTCATTAAATCTCTGTAGGGCTTAGATAGAAGAAGTAATGTGGTAGACATGTTCTTCATTTGTGGTCACTTTTAGAATAAAAAGCACCCTGAGCAACAAACCAAACCAGCATACAAGGTCCATGAAGAAGCCAAAGAGGTCACCATCCATTTGAGCACTTGTAATGGCAAGTGAGAGCTATCAATTCTAGCAGCCAAAGGAAGAAAATGGCAGAACATCTCTAAGAAATTTATCCTCTAGAGGACCATGATCTGGAGGGCATCTGCAAAAAACATGACTGACACTATGGGATCATCAAGCAATGCACCATATTCAAATTCAGGTGAGATATTCCTCGGGGACTCACCGAATTGTAGCTAGTTGAAGGGAGCAGGTGTTCCAGCAATTCTACATGTGCCAGCAAGGCCAGAGAATTTCTTTGTTATTTTTATTGTGCCCTGACTATGATGCAAGATACTATGCCCTGGCAGCATATGAGCTGTAACAACTTCATTGGTTTTAAGAAGGGGCGAGCATGAAAACTAGGTTCTTACACATGCCAGTTATTCTTATTGGGCCTGTTGATTCATTGGTACTATAAGGGACTAGTCTTGGAGTCCCCTTAGCTCTAAACTATGATATATAAAACATAAGGTTGATGCATTTAGCAACACAGACTAATTGTTAAGAGTATTGCCAAATACAAGCTCTCTAAAATGGATTAGAATGACTTATAACAATTTATAGAGGGTGGGGCAAAAGCACTTTTACAATTGTTTATATGGATAATAATACAATAATTAATAAGTAAAAATACCAGAATAAACTCTGTGTTTCGAGTACCCACAACTGTAAACCTCCTTTGGCCCGCCCTGCACATACGCACATAGCATTATCGAGGGGGATTTAAATAGGGGGAGAACACTCAAGAGATATCTCAAAAACATAATGTTGAATGGAAAACACAAGATTCATATAATACAATTATTTTGTGTAACTTTAAAAATTACACAAAACAGTATCGCTGTGGGAATTTATATAAATAGTAAAAGCTTAAAAATCATGGGCAGGAATAATACATTCATAATTTCAGGATAATGAAACCTCTAGAAGGTGGCTACTAGGAAGGGGGTTAAGACTTCGGATGCACTTGTAATATTGAGTTCTTTTTGGAGTAGAAGTTAAAATAAAATATGGCAAAGTTTAATAATGAAAATTGGTCATGTACAAATATTAATATTGTAAATACAGTTGGCCCTCTATACCTGCAGGCTCCTTAGCCTTGGGTTCCACATTCACAGATTAAAGCTCCTACGGATCGAAAATATTCGGTAAAAATGATATGTTGTTTTTGAAGCATACTATGCAGTTAGGCCTCTGATAGTTGTGTCTGTAATGAATACATACAGACATTTCTTTCTTGTCGTTATTTCCTAAACAATACAGTATGGCAACTATTTACAGAGCATTTACATTGTATTAGGTATTATAAGTAGCCTAGAGATGATTGAAAGTACAGAGGAGGGTGAGTACAGGTTATACGCAAATATACAAGGGACTTTGGCATCTGTAGATTTTGGTATCCAAGGGGGTCTTGGGAGCAATCCCCTGTGGATACCAAGGGACAACTTTTATTTTTGACTAAGATATTTTCTATAGAAAATAATAATCTTTAAAAGAAAAACGATGGTTGAAGATATACACTCAAAAAAGGTTGACAAAACTGTAGCCCAAGGACCAAGCCCAGTCCAGGGACTGTTTTTGTACGACCTTTGAGCTCTGAATGGTTTTTCCATTTTAAAAGGATTGTTCAAAGCAAAACAAAACAAAAAGTATGTAAATGGAGAACTTATGTGGCTCACAAAGACTAACACATTTACTATCTGTCCTATTACGGAAAAAAATTTATCAACCCCTGCTGTTTAAAATGTTAGTTGTGGGTATCTCTGAGTTACGGGATTATGAGAAATTTTATTTTTACTTTTCTGTTTCTACTTCTGTATTTTTCCCCAAGTTTTCCATAGTGTGTTTATAAGGGAAATAACAATTGAAGTGATTTTTTTTTGAGGGCTTGAAAAGTATGCTTGCTTCTAAAACCCAACATTTCTTCCGCTATCTGATTGAAACCCTTCATTACATAGAAAATCTTTTTTCACAATTCTTCCAAGGGCAAACCCCCTTCCATCATCAGAAATTCTGAATTAGGGATTTCCAGATGAATGAGGTGTTAATGCTTCTGATAAGGATGATGCTGCAAAAGTACTCTCTCAGATGAATGCAACTCATTTTAAGAGCCCAAGGCTAGGCACAGCTAACCTCTTTAGATCTTTTCCCACTCCCTCATTCTGTGTCACTGATTTTTATCTTTATCAGGAATTTCTAAGGATCTCTTATTTTGTGCTACTGACACACACTGAAATAGTGTTAGAATTTTTGACTATTTTTATGAATCCAGTGTTACCAGTTTCCATTTGCTCTGCTCTGCAAACGATCTATTAGAATCCTGAAACTTCACCTGACATTTTGACTTTCTAATGTTTTCATTAGCATTCCCATATCCCTGGAATGCACTGCAACTGGGAACAGTGTTTTATATGCAACACAATTAATTTCTTCTATACCATTCACACATTTAATTTTAAAAAGATTCAAAAAATTGTGTACTACCCTTTCCCAGAACTTTCCAAACGTATATGAATTGCTTATAAACCCATACCTGAAATATGAAAGCAATGGGAAATTCTTTGCCAGTAAAAACCCTGCAAAATACTACGCAATGAGTGTAGCGTATAACTGAAGAAAGTAGATGCGGTGCAAGTATTGGCATAAAACAATGTGGGTATCTCAAACAGGATACTTTATAAGCATAATGCATTTTAGATACTGCAAAATCTCAAAGATTAGCACGCCCAGATACACAAAGTGCTAGTACATAGCACTTTCCTGGAAAGTGCATGTTACTGTAGGTTGTAATTTTATAGATTCTGGTTCTGAGGTTTGGGGAATATTCACATGGGAAATGGCATGAAAGAATAAAGAGAATTGTAAAATGCTAAATGGCTTACTCTCTCATTGATCCATTTAAGAGTTACTTACCGATATAATTTCTTCATGCCTCAGTGGAGGAATAGGTTCCATAGGATATTTTTTACGTAGTAAATAAAAAATATTAATGCATGTCAGTGCATGCTCAAAATTCTCTTTATAGAACACAAAGCTTTTAACTGCATTTTTTTTTTTGATTGAGCACCAATGCCTTAGTTATTTTTCTACTTTTAATTAAAAATATTGTCATTTCCACTAAAGAGAATTTTTTTCAAATTCTAGGCGGATACCCTACTACTTTGATGTGTCATGCCTAGTTCTCAAAATCTTTTTTTGTTATTCTCACTGGAGGACATGCTTATTGATTTTAGAGAGAGGGAAGGGAGGGAGAGAAAGAGAGAAACATGGATGTGTGAGAGAAACATCCGTCCTCTGCCTCCACCATGTGACCCCACTGGGTATCAAACAAGCAACCCAGGCGTGTGTCTTGAACAAGAATCAAACCCACAACATTTCGATTTACAGAAGGACACTCCAACCAACTGACCCACGCCAGCCAGGGCACTTCTCACAATCCCTTTTACATAGTAAATCATATAGGTTATATTTTGCCATGGATATATTATTGAAAATTCTAAATAATAATGATTTCTTCATGTTAGAGGTAAACAAAAAAAGACTGATTTTTTCCTTTCTTCCCTTTCCTTTCCTCCCTCCCTCCCTTCTTTCCTTCCTTCATTCCTTCTTTCTTTTATTTCTTCTTTTTTAATCAAAAGGCTCAAATATTTAAACATATAATAATGAAACTCTAATTCAAAGGTTAATCCAGGGTTCACACTGAATTCTGACTCTTGGGAAAGACACTATTATGAGCACTATTACATTTCAGGTAAGATGAGTTTGTCTTAGAAATCATCCATCTATTAATTTTAAAAATCTTTGAATACCAGATTAAACACACATTCCAGATTTTAAATAGTAGGATGATAAATATACTTTAATATTCATTAAACACTTATATAAACAGGTCTCCATATATGTATAAAAGAATAGATTTTTTTGTACGTGAGGGAGGGATAACATGTAAAACCATCTGATTTACTGAGGTAAAAGTAAATGATTGAATCAATCATTCAGTATCAAAACTTTCACTTTTAAAATCAAATATTTCTAGCTATACTGATAAGTGAGTGGAAAGACAGCTAAATGTTAATGCTAGTTGTTTCTAGGTGGCAGGATTTGGAGAGTTATTTTTCTTTTTCCTTGTCTTTTTTCTAAATAGGAAAAATGTTGCTATTTCAATAAAAAACTCACAAGAGAACAACAACAAAATTCACCTGAAAAGCATAATACTTCCGTTTTTAAAACAATTAGATGACAATGCTTTAAATGTAAAAGAATATAAGAAAAAATCAAATATAACAAGAATATCAAATACTGATCTGGGACGATGAATGTTTGTGTATGAGTATGAAATATACTGTATTTTTCAGACTGTAAGACGCACCAGACCATAAGGCGCACCTAGGTTTCAGGGGAAAATAGGAAAAAAAATTTGAAGCAAAAAATGTGGCAAAATATTTAATAACATCCTTTAAAGCAGAAACCCTTTTCTGCTTTGACATCTTTCCACAATTTCAGTAGATTCAGCAGGAGACTACGGTGCGCTATAGTATCTTTCTACAACAAAATATGTCCTTCATAGTTAGGGGGGCACCGTAGCTGAGAACATCAGTGGACGACAAGGGGAGATCTGCTGCTGACACTGTTATGGGGGGATCTACTGCTGACAGTGTTATGAGGGAGATCTGCCGCTGGAGGGCCACAGGTGTACGCGGACAACAGTTTTGCGCAGCCTACGTGGCTCTGCGGATGTTGCCAAATTACAGCTCCCATCATCCCAAGCTGCCCAAAGCATGATGGGAGTTGTAGTTTTGCAACAGCTGCACGGCCACATTAACAGTTAACCCTGCTGTGGAATTTGCCTATGTTAATGTTAATGGGGGGACACACCAGTCACGTGATGGAAGCACCTAGGGGCGCCACAGGCTTTCTCCTCCTAACGTGCCTGCACCTCCTGTACCCTCCTCCCTAGCACTATAGTATGCGGCAGCCGGGACTCCGCTCCTGCCTCCTTTGCTTTGCACCGCCTGGGACACCCCCTCCTCCCAGCCCCCGATCCGCAGCATCGCCCCACTCCTGCCACCACTTCCGGTGGCTTCCTGCAGCCGCGACCCTGCTCCTGCCTCCTTTGCTTCGCACCGCCTGGGACACCCCCTCCTCCCAGCCCCCGATCCGCAGCATCGCCCCACTCCTGCCACCACTTCCGGTGGCTTCCTGCAGCCGCGACCCTGCTCCTGCCTCCTGTGATCCCACTCCACCGTCGCCCCTCCACCCCCCCAGCGAGCCAGGTAAGCTACATTTGGACTATAAGACACACCCCCATTTCCCGCCAAATTTGCGGGGGGGGGGGGGAGGGGTGCATCTTAAAGTCCGAAAAATACAGTATCCCCCTAAGGGTTTTTATCCCTTAATCATATATGTATGTGTGTGTGTGTATCTCCATCTTCCCAGATCAGTATTTGGTATGCTTGTTATATTTGATCCTTTTCCTATATAATCATATGGCAGGGCAATAGAGAACCACCCTTACTGGGCTATTAAATAATTCTTACTGTGTGAGAACATACGAACACTCACTTATTCCGGGTAGCTGAGCTCCTATTTCTTCCTTGGGAAACCTGGCACACTGCAGTTTCTGGAGCATTGTTTTCCAGATAGGCTAAACGTTATGTCATGCTGACTGTCTCCCTTCTATATCTAGAATAATGCTTGCCTTCTACCTTTAGCACTTGATCAAGCTTTTTATGTAATTTGGAGGTTAATATTCCCAGTAAGTCCCTCCTTAGGAGTAAGTTAGAGGCTTAGGGAGCCCACTAAGGTACTAACCCCTTGTAGCAGTTATGCAGTACGTAGCCTAAAAACATTAATGCACCTCCTTAACCACCTCACTCATTTCCCAGGGAGAGACTAAGGCACAGGAGAGAATATGGCCAAATATATTTTATTTTATTCATTGGGTTTATGGTGCTTATTACCCTCTAGGCACACATAAATACTGTACAAAAATCTGGTTTGGATAAAGTCAGCTTTGATCAAGAAAATGATTGCTGATAAGGTTCAAAAACCACTTATACTTTTTTGCTAAGGTCTGGCTCTTCTATTTTGAAACCTCTACTGCACAGTCATGAGCTCAGAGATGACAGTTACAGAATGAGATAAAGTGTTTGTTCTTCAGCAACTGCAATGATTTTTTTTAAGGTCCAGTATAAGTCCTTGATTTGAATGAATTTCTCTAATTCCTACGAGTGTGCTGTCTCATTTGCTACCAAGAGGTTTCCCACTGGGCTGGAAGGGTTGATCCTGTTTGAGTATTTGGTGTCACTGAAAGCTGTCACAAAGCAGGCAGTCTAAAGGGTTCTCTTCCAAAGCAAAAATAATTACCTTCATTTCTACAACACTGTTCTGACATACGTTCTTTTTCAGAACGCCCCCATTTCTTTGCTGTTTTATTTTTGTCAGTAAGCTAATAATATCTTGATGAGGCCAGTCTGACCTAACTTTTCAATTTCTTATTTAATAACATTTCCACAATCTTCTTTTATCCTTACAATTTCCACTCTGACTGCTGATATTTTTTCTCCTTGTAATTGTCTGCTCAATACAATGGTGGCAGTTTGGTTCCTTTTTTGTTAGCTGCACATTAATGGGAATATCTGGGGCAGTTTTACACAGCATTCTTTGCTTTTATGTTTTATGTTTTTATGAAGTAATGTATTAGGACCTAAAACCCTGTTTATCAATAAAGATTATTGTCTTTTTTTCATAGTATGAATGCACCAGTGTGGAACTGCTGTGCACTTTGATTTGTAGCTTTGGTGACTGATTTATCTGCAAAGGGGTTGGACTAACAAACTCTTCTGAAAATGACTTGCTCTAAAAAGGCAGCATCCAGTGAGGGCAGAATTCAGACATTTTTTTCCTTTGCTTTTTCTTATCCCTAAAAGAGAAAAAAGAATTTATCTAGTTTTCTGCCACCTTGAAGGGGTTTTAATAAAGGAAGTAAGCCCTGGCTGGTGTGGTTCAGTGGATTGAGTGCCGGCCTGGGAACTAAAGGATCGCTGGTTCAATTCCCAGTCAGGGCACATGCCGGGGTTGTGGGCCCATGAAAGGCAACTACACATTGATGTTTCTCTCCCTCTCTTTCTCCCTCCCTTCCCCTCTCTCTAAAAATAAATAAATAAAATCTTTTTAAAAATAAATAAATAAAGGAAGTAGCACCATGCAGTGGAGAGAAGAACACTAAGAGATAGAAGACTTAGTTTCTGGGCTACGCTTTATTTATTTATTTATATTTTTAGAGAGGGGGAAGGGAGGGAGAAAGGGAGAGAAACATCAATGTGTGATTGCCTCTCATGCACCCCCCACTAGGGACCGGCCCTGCAACCCAGGCATGTGTCCTGGACTGGGAATCGAACCGGTAACCCTTTGGTTTGCAGAGTGGCACTCAATCCACTGAGTCACACCAGCCAGGGCTAGGCTAGGTTTTATGTTCGTGCTAGCTCTATATAACCATACACACAAATTATTTAATATGTAGACCTTAACTTGCACATTCAAAAAATAGGAAAGCTGGTATTATATATTCTTATCTCATACAATTCCTCTGAGGGCCAAATAAAATTTTTAAATGCACGTGAAACAATTTGAAAAGCCTGAGGAACCCAAGAGAGGTTAGGCATATTTATTGAAAGGTTTCTTATGTAATTGTTTTTGTATTTCCCTAATTTGAAGGAATTGCCAGTTTTCATATCATTTCATTTATCAATAAAAAGTATCACAGAACTCATTATAATTAAGGTTCATGAGTCTCAATCCCACCTCTCAATTAGGTAGGAAATAAATGTATTCAAAATAATGTTAAGTGTTTGATCCTTTGGCCTTAATGCACATCTAAGCTACTCACAGCAGCTCATTCATAGTGGCTGCTAAAGTTTAATCAGACCAACGTGCCACAGTTTGTTTGTTCAATGCAGGTAGCAGAAATCAGTATCACTGGAGCTAATGACACATTGCTGCACCCATGATCAAGTTTCTACAAGATGTCATGGTGACCGGCATTTTAATCAATTTCCTAAAAAGCAAAATAAAACAAAAAACCAGTGTTATTCTATGCGCGTAGACTCAAGGCGTAGAAAGAGCCATAGAGCTTCTAAGTAGAGAGGAAAACTAGTTCAGAATGAAACCCTTGGCCTAGCCTGCAGTCTAGACCAGTGGTTTACAAAGCTGATCATCAAAATTTCCTAGAAAGTGTGAAAACATTAGATTCCCAGACCCTTTCCCCAGAGCATCTGATTCATTGGGTGTGGTACCGAGCCTGAGAATTTTTGCTTTTAAAATCTGCCCAGGAAATTCTGAGAATCAACCAGATTTGAGATGCACCAATCTAGGTTACCATGAGAGGCATAATGGGAGGTATTTGTCCTCAACACTGTGTTCTTCAGAGGCAATTGAGTCCTTAACTGGAATTTTGCTGTACAATTGCATGCTCCCTTATGCTTCTTTACTGTGACTGTAAACAGTATCTCATTGTCAGAGACTAAATCTTACCTCTAGGACAGTGACGATCCAACTTTCTTGTGCTTTAATATCATTTGGGAAGCATGTTGAATATTCACATAACATGATCCCCACTCCCCAAGATTTTGATTCAGTTCGTTTGTGAGAGGGATGCAAAATTCTGCATTTTAAACAAGTACCACAGATGGTTCTTATACACATGATCTAGGGGATCACACTTTGAGAAACACTGGCTTAGGCAGCTTTCTATATCAACTTAAATATGTTGCCTTTACTATATACGATTATATTTTCAAATTAATATTTTTTGTGAATATATACATTCTCATAAAGATACACTAACTCTTTTACATTTCTTACACTTCATTCCTATTCTTCCTCTTCAATATGGATCAGAATTAAATGGGCCTCTTTGTATTCACATAGGACAAGGTTGAAAAGTGCTGTTGGATTCTATTTTTGGATCCTCAGCATTGGATACTTACTCTAATTTAAGAAGAGTAGAAATGGATCAGTAAGGATTACACATATGATCATTTGGCTCATCAGAACAAAGGAAAATGCTTGGGTTGTCTCCTACACATTCTACTCTGAACTAAATAAACAGAGACATTGAAATTAAGAACAAACTGACAGTAACCAGAGGGGAGGTGGGAGGAGATAATGGGGGAGTAGGGGGAAGAGTTTTCAGGAACAGCTATAAAGGCCACATAGACAAAAGGGTGGGGAGATCAGGGGTGGGAGAGGGAAATGGAGACAACTGTACTTGAACAACAATAAAAAAAGAAAAAAGAAAAAATATATATAGCTCCCACATCACCAGAATATGGTCTGAAACTGGATCAACGATTCTTTTAGCTTGGTCCTTCTGCTTCGGAACATTAACAGCTAACACAGAACACATTTTTCTATCAGTCCAGTCCACATCCTTCATGTGATTTTTGTTAATATTTTATTGCCGGCTAAGTTGTTGGTTCTACTTGGGTTCAAATGATACAGAGTGTATAAAAAAGAAAATGAAAACCACCTGAAATTCCACTATCTAGAGGGAACACTATGAATATTTAGTGAATTTCATCTCTCTCTGTTTAGATAAATATGCGCCTATATAAAACAGAGCCATTGTAACACAATATATAGGGTTTAAGTGTTAAGTCATATGCATTTTTCCATGTCATTAAATATTTGTTTTAAGCATCTCAGAGTTTTACTTTAATAGTCGCCTAGAGCCATGGAATAAATAAGAGACTAACCCTAAAAGCAGATGAGGCATATTTATTTGTGTTTGCTATTTAATAGTTCCTACCTCATAAGGCTGTTTTGACTATGAAACGAGTTAATATATATTTGGCACAAAGAACTGTCTGGCATACAGCAGGTGCTCAATTAATGTTGGCTATTACTCAAAAGCATTTTTGGTCTCTTTATATCAGCAAAAATTACTAATGCCTTAGATAAGCAGAGGGCATTATATGTATCCTCATTTTTCTCATTAAAACAGCAAACTTGAATATTAATGAGTATAGAGAATTATGTTTTCATGCATGTTAGGCTGGAAAATATAAATTCATCTCATAAAACGTCTAAAGATCAACAAAGGTTTTCACTGTTAATTGGAAACAAAGTGTCTTTGGTGTCTTGATTTAAAGAGCACTCAATTGTGATTAGCTAATAAAAGAAAAAATAAACAAAGAAAAACAATTAAGGTTAAAGTGAAGTTATTATTAGCCCTATTTCACTAAAATCTTTTCTTCATTGCCCATGGCACCAAATAAAATTAAATATAGAAAAGTTTCATAACTCACAACATTCTCGGTGTTAAGACATTTTAAAATAAAAAAATGCGTTACTGGTAGCATACTTCAAAATTATTAGATGTAATATTTTTAGAGCCAAAAGCATTTAGATTTTAAGTATTGAACAACTGGAGGACTGGAGACTATTTCTGGATTTAGAAAGATTTAGTCACTTTCATAAGTTAAAATTCTCTCTTTAAGCCACCTGTTCTTTCTCTCTCTTTAGAAATGGTTTTGTTAAAAATAATCTAAGTTTCTGGCTGTTTTCTGTTCTAAAGAAACCACATCAAGAGCAAAGTAAAATATTTTTCTTAATTATTGGTAAAGACTTCGGACAAGTTCATGGACAGACAGTTCACTAGTTGGTTACAGCCTTTCCGATAGCATCAGAAAAAATGGTCTGGAAAATCTCAGAATAGACACTGCCGAAAATAAAACCGAGCAACCGACCTAAGTTCAGTGAAATGCTGAGAATATACGTTACCTGAAACTTTAGCTTAATGGGTTCCTTAATTAGGGGAGACATAATTTAAGGTGCTAAAAAGTCATGTGGCTGAGTATTTGAATTATTGTATGTTTACATCAATTTAACTAGAAGCTATAATTATCAATTGAGGGAAGCCCAAATTAAAATTCTTCTGACTTCCACCACAGCTAAAACCCTTCTGAGGAAGTAGTAATGACATGCTTTCGTTATATGCTTTCGACACATTTATTCACAGACACAGTTTTTCATTTCCATAAATGAGAATTCAAGTAAAATGAACAGCACTAGAAAAGACAATCATTTAAAAATATAACATTTAATTTTTTTTTTTACTGTTTATGCTATTATAGTCCGAATTTTCCCCCTTTGCCCCCTCCCCCCAGCTCCCCTTTCCACAGGCAATCCCCACACCTTGTTCATGTCCTGGGATGATGCCTGTATGTTCTTTGACTAATCCCTTCACCTCCTTTCCACCAGCCCCAACGTCCTGTCTTACAGCTAACAGTCTGTTGTTCCTTGTTTCTGTGCCTCTGATTCTATTTTGCTCATTATTTTGTTCCTTAGATTCCAGTTATAAGTGAGATCATAAAAATGTAGTATTGTTCAACAAACAACAAATAGTAGTTTCTGGTTACATATATTCTTTCTTGACGTAGTATATTTAATTTTAAATGTGTGTAATATATTTCTAAGTGCCACCTTTCATTTAGCTCACTATTGTAAGTTGCCATAAGAATGAAACTCTGTAAATGATGTTTACAAAGAATTATACAGCAGTTTGGAAAATGCGTAAGATATGCAATGTGTGAGGGGAAAAAAGTGGAACACAGTTGCCTATAAAGCATTAGTTTTAAATTTCCCTGTTTTTCCGATTTTCTACAATGAGCATATATTATTTTTACAGGTAGGAAACATATTTTTTAGTGGAGCCCTAGTCAACTACCTGCAATTAAGGTACAACAGTTATAACACTCATACTTTGTTTATCTTATGATCCTATGAAAGTATAATTTATTATTTCAGCATTTCACGTCATGGAACCCAGCTTAGGAAATACATTTATTATCTACCCTTTTATATTAATGATAATAATCAAGGCCTAGCCCCCTTATAAAACACATTGTTAGCCTTTCGCACGGCGGGTTAAACAGAAGCGAGTTTTCCTGCTTGTTACGGTTATTAGCCGAAACCATGAACTGCAATTTGTTGTTGGCTAAATAAGCAAGCAGACGTTAGTACTATACCCGTTTTGTCAAGATCCCCACGAACTTCGATATTTTTTCACATAGGAAATATTGACCCTTGACGAGAAAGAGACCGGGTTTGCATAGATACTCCTTGAACAAGCTGCTTTCCATCGACTAAAATATCTTCATTTCCTTCTACTTCATGATTTTTTTAAAAATCCAGTTTGCCAACATTTTTCTCACATTATAATATTCAGGGAAGCCCAAATTAAAATTCTTCTCTGACTTCTGTGTGTAGTCTGAATACTCAGCTATAAATTTTCCTTACATTGTAATATCTCAGACTAGTTAGGAGTTAGATATTTTTTATTCCTCCTTCTGAATGAGACATGCTTGTGTTTTCCTATTCTTCCACTAGGGCCCTGTCTAGCATTTTCCTCAATATGTCTGACAGGTAAAACAAAGGTCCAGTTTCAGAAAAAAACAGACTGCTTTGCTCAGTAGTGGTATTTAATTAATGAGTTTATTTGTTTATAAGAAAGTCTATCTGGGACTTGCCTCGAGAAGTCAGGAGTTTGAATATGGACTCAGATATACTAAACTCCACTTTCAAGTTGACGTCAAGGAAACAATCAGTAGAATAAATCAGTATGGAAATATAATAATTATGTTTTCCGGTCCTGGATGTTTTCTTTTAATGAATTATGAGAGTAAAGCCTATTAAATGATTAACCAGGAAAATAATTAAATCAATGCTAATTTTTAGGAACAACAAATAGAAACCAAGCCAATTTTAAGAATCCATCAGTAAAAGGGACAGACATTACAGCAATACGTTACAAATGGACGGGATGTGGGATGTTCGCGGTTCCTTTTAGAATTGAAGCAGGCATTAGTTATCTGTCTAAATTCAGGCTGTATTTACACGCACTCACCAGAATTGTGTGTATGAAAAAGTGACACTAGGATTCTGCACATATAAAAATACTTTTCTGATTTCAATTTCAAGGAGGTGTAAGACTCTTGGAAAGTGTATTAACAATTTCTTAATTTGGGTAGCCCTTGGCCTCGAACATGAAGTTAACGATTCCTTACGGTCATTTAACCACTTGAAGTTCTCTTTTTCATGCCATTTATATGTGTTCTCGGTATAAATTAGTTTTCTTATTTTCAGTTATTAATAAATATTTGCTTGATATGTGGTACTTTGCATTTTATATATTGTAATTTCAGCATACGATAGTAGTCACAGTATGCTAGAATTACCCTGGCTTTCAACAAATTACTATGTGAAAATCCGTACTTGAAACAATAACTATGGCTTCACAGAGTAGAAGTTAATCTTAGGAAGATGGTAAATGCCCTCTTTAAAGAACCTTTTGGAACTGTAGGTAAGATCCCATGTGGGTATGATGAATAAATCAATAAACGTTATTGGAGAGATACCTACTGTATTCTATTCTATTTTGGGACATAAGCGGGGTAAGACAAGAGCTGAGACGGAGGTTGAATACTCAGGAAACTGATGGTGTCCTCAAGGCATGTACTAGAGTGATTAGCGAGTGATACACGATAGAATCAAATAAACTGATAAATTGTGAGGTGCCGGGAGAGATCAATATATCATAAAGCGAGTGAAACTTAAGCTTCAGGCACCCATACTAGAATGGGTCCCTTGGAAGGTTCTAAGGGCATTGTATTAGTTTGCTAGAGCTGCCATAACTAAGTACCACAGGCTGGGGACCTAAACAACATAAATTTATTTTCTCACAATTCTGGAGACTGAAAGTCAGAGATCAAGGGGTCAGCAGGTCTGGTTTCTTCTGAGGCCTCTCTGCTTGGCTTGCAGATGGCTGTATTTTCCCTGTGTTTTCACGTAGTGCATGTCTGTGTTCTGATCTCCTTTTATTTATTTTATTTTTTTATAAAAACACAAGTCATATTGGATTAGGGCCCACCTATGTAGCCTCATTTTTAGTGAATTACCTCCTTAAAGAACTTATCTCCAAATACAGTCACATTCTTAGTTACTGGGGGTTAGGACTTTAGGGGTACACAGTTCAGCCCATAATCCTTTGCCTTCTGCCCCACAAATTCATATTTTTGACACAAGCAAATTACATTCACCCTAATGCAACAGCCAGAAAAACCTTAGCTCATTCCAACATCGAGTCTAAGTCACAAGCCTCATCTCAATCTGATTTGGGTAAGACTCCAGGTTTGATTCATCCTGAGGCAAAATTCCTTTCTAGCTGTGAGCCTGAGAACCAGGCAAGTTATCTGCTTTCAAAATGCAATAGTGGGCCCTGGCTGGTGTAGCTCAGTGGATTGAGTGGGGGCTGCAAACCAGTTGAACCAGTTCGATTCCCAGTCAGGGCACATGCCTGGGTTGCAGGCCAGGTTCCCAGTGGTGGGTGCACGAGAGGCAACCACACATTGATGTTTCTCTCCCTCTCTTTCTCCTCCCCTTCCCCCTCTCTCAAAATAAATATAATCTTTTAAAAAAGTACAATAGTGGGACAGGCAGAGGATCGACATTTCCATTCCAAAAAGAAGAAATTGTTCTTAACTTCAATGTATCTGGTTATATTATATTTCTGCTTGCTTTTTTCTTTTCTTTTCTGTTGGGAACCGCCCTGCCTGGTTTCAGAGGCTGTAACCCCTCATGGTTAAGGCTGAGTCAGAGTTGGGACCATAAGCCACTAAGGAGACAAAGCTTGTCTCCCTCGCAGGTGTACCACCTCTGCCCACTTCACCCTGCTTGGCCCTGAGCTTGGCCAGTTAGCCAATGACGGGTAAGAATCCTCAAGGGAGGATCAACCTAAGACAGGCTCTGGTCACGGAAGAGGCCCGCAGGGAAGGACTCGGGGGGCTGTGGAAAAAGGGGGTGATGAGCCCTCGCCCCTCGGCTTTGAAATAGCCTGAGTCCTCATTCTGTCTGCAAGAAGTCTCCTAATCTCTTGGCTGCCTTACTTCCCTTGCCTGACTTAAGCCTGAAGCAATAACAGAGGGCAGTGCAGTCCTGTGCTGGGAGGGGCGGATTCCCTGGGGAATCAGGCCTAAGAAAAATACATACATTCCTGTGAAACCTACTTCATTTGTACCCTCAGTTTAAGAGATAAGGGTCCAGACCTGAGATGAGTCTGGCGCCTAAAGTTTTATGGCCCTCTAACTAATTGGCTGTAACTCAGAATAAGCCCTCAGAGTTCTCTGTAAATCTTGTATTGTTTAACCCTTACTGACTGACAATGACTGATGAGCTTTATCTGTATTCCTATGCGAATGAACCTAATAAAAGCCCCTGGAGAGAGAGGCTCGGGGCCCTTCTCCCCTTGAGAGAAACGGCCACCTTTCCTCCCCAAGCAGATCATGTCTTAGTAGTCTTTTTCTTCGTCCGTGGCGGAACCTGGGGGGCTGCGTTAAAGCCCCCCGGACACTTTTCTTGATTATGTTCCAGTTAAAGGTGAGATCATATGGTATTTGTCCCTCACTGCCTGGCTTATTTCACTTAGCATAATGCTCTCCAGTTCCATCCATGCTGTTGCAAAGGGTATAAACTCCTCTTTTCTCTCTGCTGCGTAGAATTCCATTGTGTAAATGTACCATAGTTTTTTGATCCACTTATTTGCGGATGGGCACTTAGGTTTCTTCCAGTACTTGGCTATTGTAAATTGTGCTGCTATCTAACAATAGCCAGAGGGGGGTGGGGAGGGGACAGTGGGGAGAGGGGTTTATAGGAACTACTATAAAGGACACATGGACAAAATCAAGGGGGAGGGTGGAGGTGGGGGAGGGAGGTGGTTTCAGCTGGGGTGGGGTGGAGAGATGGGGAGAAAATGGAGCAGACAACTGTAATTGAATAACAATAAAATTAAAAAAAACACAAAAACAAAAAGAAGAAATTGAAAACAAGACAGATCACAAGTCCCAAGCAAGTCTGTCTAGCAGGCAAATGCCATTAAATATTAAGGCTTAAGAATAAACCTCTTTGGCTTAAAGGTCTACCCTCCTGATCCAGCACAGTGGCAGTCACACTCCCTCCGCTCTGAGAGGTGGCCCCGCCTCCTTGGCTCTGTGTGTTTGCCTGATAAGCCCTTTGGAACTAAGGAGTAGAAAGCTCTGTTCCCTGGGCTGGTGGCCCCTGGGCCTACACTAACAGTGGCAGCTCTCTGACCTCTGAACTGCCTTCAGGATCATTCTTCCCTTTGCTCGAAGGATACAGCATGTTCCAGACAGCTGTATTGGCCCATCCCGTGGAGTCCCAGCAGTCTGACGGCCTTCTTTCATTTCATTCCATCTCTGTCCCCTTCAGGCAAGGCTGGAAGCATTTCTACTGGTATAATCTCCTCTCTAATTTCTGACTTCTGCTGAGATGGTTGATTGGATCCTTGAGTCAAATGCTATGATCTCTTTAGCAAATGGCTGTCCACCTACATCTTTGATGTTCTCTCTATAACATGTTTCTCTCTCTCTCTCTCTCTCTCTCTCTCTCTCTCTCGTTTTTTTTTTTTTTTTTTCAATATGGATAGGCTAAGAAGTTTCCAAATCATGAAGTTTGGATTCCTTTCTGATTAACCATTCCTTCTTCAATTTCTCTCTCTCCTCTAGCATTTTACTACAAGCAGCAAGGAGACGATGCCACGCCCTCAACACTTTGCTTATATTGGGTTGGCCAAAAAGTCTGTTTAGTTTTTTTTCTGTAAAATAAAAGACACATTGTTCATTTTCACCAATAACTTTATTGACTTGGATATTTTGAGTATGTCAGCTATCTCCCGTGTGGTAGAACATTGATTATTCTCAATTAATGTCTCGATTTGTCCGCTATCGACTTCAACTGGTCTACCCGACTGTGGAGCATTGTCCAGTGAAAAATCTCCAGCATGAAGCTTCACAAGCCACTTTTGACACAGTCCATCAGTCACAGCACCTTCTCCATACACTGCACAATTTTTTTTGCATTTCAATTGCATTTTTACCTTTCTTGAAATAAAAAAAGCATAATATGCCAAAAATGTGGCGTATTTTCCTCCATCTTCAATATTAAAATGGCAGCATGAAAATTCACCAATTTTAATAGGTTTTTTAAAAAAAATGCACACTGATATGTCAGCTGTCACAATACAATCTAACAAAATTGTTCTGAATGAAGTTAAAGGCAACTAAACGCTACTAGAGCCATCTTACAGAAAAAAAAAAAAACGAACTTTTTAGCCAACTCAATAAATATCCTCAGCTAAATATCCAAGTTCATCATTCCTACTTCCCACAAAACACTAGAACACAATTTAGCTAAGTTCTTGGCCACTTTATAACAAGGATCACCTTTCCTCCGGTTTCCAATAATACGTTCCTCATGTCTACCTAAGACCTCAACAGCACTTCTAACATTCATATTTCTACTAACATTCTCTTTGTGATGATATATGTATGTCTAATATTATAGAGACTTTCTCTACAGTTCTCTTTGTTTTTGAATCCTCACCAGAGTTGCCTTCAACATCCCTATTTCTACTAATAGACTCTTTGATGCAATCTGGGCTTTTTGTAACACGCACCTCCAAACTCTTCAAGTCCCTACCCATTACCCAGTTGCAACACCACTTCCACATTTCACCTTCTTCCACCCACCCCCTTTGCCTTGTATATACTGGGGTTGGAGGAGTTGCAAACACATTAGGGATCTGGTGAAGGGGAAGTCAATTTGGAGATCACTTAGTTTGGCTTTAGTACGATTTATCTATGTGGTTCACAACTAGTTCTTTGTATAGTTATTAGTAGTTGCCCCAGGGTAGGAGCAGCTTCCAGGAATACTTTTATCACCCTCTGTGCCTACAATACGAATATGCAAAGTTGGAGCTATGTTGTGATTTGAACATGACCTCCTGGCACTGGAAATATAAAGGCAATTGATGAAGGATAAACAGGATTTGAAATGTATGAGGCTAGATGTTTGTCTATGCAAATGTCTTCCAAACATTACATGTATCACTTTTGATGAAAATTCTGTGAAATATAATTTATCAAAAGTTCTGTGTGTAGGGCATTTATCTATGAGGGAGGAACCCCCCAAAACCCAAAATTTATTTATAAAAATATGTATTTATTCTTACATGTTAAACTTCAGTCACCTTCAAAGTACTCTCCATTTAATGCAATATACCTATGGAGATTTTTTCTCCACTGCTCAAAACAGTTTTTGAACTTGTCAATTTTGATGCCTTTTAGTGCTACTGCTGGTTTGTTTCACCTCTTCCACATCAGCAACATGTTTTCCTTTGAGGGCTTTTTTCATACCAGAGAAACAAAACAAAGTCACTGGGGGTGAGGTTGGGTGAATAGGGAGGGTGGGGCATGGGGGTCATACGGGTTTTGGTCAAAAACTGCTGAATGCTCAGCGGGGTGTGGGCAGGTGGGGTCGTAAATCACCCATCAGGAAATGGACAAACACACTGAAAGAGTCTTCAAAACAAATTCACTGAAGCTGAACACAGCCTCTCACAACAAGGCCAGCTGATACACTGATACAAATGGGTTCCTAGAACACTCACCTAGCAGGGGAAGCCTGTACTACAAGACGCCCACCCTCCAGAAGATAATCCCAGTTTTTGGGGGGTCCCCCCTTGTATAGCAGCATTATAAACAGTGAATACATCTGTATGAAGGTGCATGCCTTATGGATCTTTATTAACAATAATAGAAAAGGAACTATTTTTGATCAACTATGTAAAAGACTAAACTATCTTTCTATTCCCTCTATATACAATAAAATTCATAAAATAATTGTCATATGAAGAGGTGATCGAGACTATGCATCCAAATATGGATGGGTATGTCAGACAGTGAAGCCATAAAATGTGTTATATTTCTTGATTTTCATGATGCTTGTGGTATTTATCAGTCACTTAAAATGTGTAATTTCTTTTCTAATTACAAACAAATTTTCGCTTTTGAACCTAACTGTATATTCTTTTCCTTAAAGGGGGTTCTACAATTAGCATATAAGTTCAGTGCCCACAAAATTTAGATCTGCCCTGGATAGAGGCTATTCGTGCTGAAGGAAATAATAGGAAGGAGAGATCAATCAAAATTGGAATAATCAGGGAAAATTACTGGTCATTTCTATGGAAAGAAATCAGTTTTATTCTTTAAACACTTGGGTCATCTATGCAGACAAGCTTTGTTTTGTGTATTTTGCTTTTTTCTTCCACAACATGAAATTTCTTATTTCATGGGCAGGAAGTTGGTACTATATTCAGAGTTCTTAAGAATTATTAAGCCTTTCTGAGACCAATCATACTGTGGTAAATGATTTTTGGCTGCCTGGTTGCAGGCATTTTCCCTTTATTTGCTAGCACAGACCCCTAATTTCATTCCCAGGCCCAAGGAATGGATGATGACTTGCTAGAGAGTGAGCTATGTTTAGGCATGTTACCCAATTCTGGCAAGTAAAAGGAGAAGGCTGATGGGAATTTCTGGGAAAAATATTTATCTATAAACAAGGGCTTTTACTGTGCGCTGGGCACTCTGCTAGGCACCAATGATATGCTGCAGAGAAAATTTAGTGAAAATGTTTAAATGTGAAGATTATTGTAGTACACACAAACATACATAGATATACCACAGACGCATGTGCTTCAGGGAGAAATTTGTCATTTCAAAGCTGGTTTTGTTGATTCATTTATGTCTTCACAGAATCTCATTATGGGAGGCTGCATGTCAGTT